>NW_020884962.1:727992-728330 GCF_003945725.1 Corapipo altera
GGGAATAAAGACAAGGATCAACCACCCCAGTGGTGGGAGGGTCAGCTGTGAACTCCCTGGGGGAATAAACACAAGGATCAGGCACCCCAAGGATGGCAGTGGTGAGAGGGTCAGCTGTGAACTCCTTGAGGAATAAACACAAGGATCAGGCACCCCAGTAGTGGGAAGGTCAGCTCTGAACTCCTTGAGGAATAAACACAAGGATCAGCCACCTCAGGGATGGCAGTGGTGAGAGGGTCAGCTCTGAACTCCTTGAGGAATAAACACAAGGATCAGCCACCCCAGTGGTGAGAGGGTCAGCTCTGAACTCCCTGGGGGAATAAAGACAAGGATCAGCC
>NW_020884962.1:728340-748922 GCF_003945725.1 Corapipo altera
CAACCACCCCAATGGTGGGAGGGTCAGCTCTGAACTCCCTGGGGGAAGAAACACAAGGATCAGCCACCCCAGGGATGGCAGTGGTGGGAAGTATTAAAATATTTGTGCCTCAGAACAGAAGCTTGGCTTGTGTCCTGTGCCTTTCCCACCCCTCATGTTCCCCAGTCTTCACTTCCCCTTATTTTTGGGCGCTGCTGAATGGCTTAGATCTCCTGTTGGAATTTTCCTGGGAGCAAGCAGCCAATCACTTCCTGGTTCTTTCCTCCTGAATTCCAGTTACTGTGGGATCCACGACCCTGCCTGTGTGGTTTACTGCAACACCAGCAAGAAGTGGTTCTGTAACGGGCGTGGGAACACCTCGGGCAGGTAAGGGGGGAAAGGAGGGAAATCTTGGGACAATTCCAGGTTTAGAGGGTTGGTTTGGAAGTGTCGTGGTGGCTGCCACTTACTCGGGGGATAATCAAAGCCTGGTGACTTAAAAGTGAGGAATTTTTGACACATTTCCTATTCTTTCACACTAAACTACCACACAAAACATCCACAGACTGAGGAACCAGTGGTGTTGGGTGAAAAGAGCAACATCTGCCACGATAAATAGATTTTATTTGTGCTTTTTAGTAATGGAGCCAGTCAATTCAGTCGGGACTAAACATGACTTTGCCATGAATTGGCTATAAGTGGATCTCCTCTCTGGTTTCAGCCACATTGTGAACCATCTGGTGAGAGCCAAGTGCAAAGAGGTGACTCTCCACAAGGATGGACCTCTGGGGGAGACTGTCCTGGAATGCTACAACTGTGGCTGTCGGAACGTGTTCCTGCTGGGCTTCATCCCAGCCAAGGCAGACTCTGTGGTTGTTCTGCTGTGCAGGTGAGAGGAGGCCTTTGCTGCCACCTTTGTGCTTTCTAAAGGGCAGCTCTTGGCCTTCATTTTGCACCAAAATACCTTTTATGCTCTTGTTTTGCCACCCCTTTTTCCTTGGGATGGTCGTAGGGACTTCAGGGTTGCAAGCAGGAAATGCAGGGAAGGAAAGTTCTGTCGTGCTGGGCAAATATGGGAGTTTTATAGAGGAATATTTCTCCCAAATGGGGAGAAGGGTGGGGTTTTTTACCCCTTTTTTACCTGAGATTTTCCAGCTTTGGAAGAGGAACAGACCAGTCCAGGAAGTTACTCTGGAGTAGTGACTCTTCCACAGGCTGTTTTTCCTCTCAGCTCATGGAATCATTGGAGACAGCAGTAAATAAGGAATTGTTCTCTGACAGGTCCAGTCAGGTTTTATAACTGTATTTTAATTCAGTGCTGTCACTTAACTTGTACTTGACAGTGGACAGTGTTTTTCTGTGGAATGAGTCCTACTTGTTTAAACAGCAGATGGGAAGTAATCCCATTTTCTGCTATAATGGACTGTAACCACTCCCAAGGGTGTCATATTTGACATTTTAGATGCAGACATTTTCAGCCCTAGAAACACCCAACCAGTGTTGAAACAACAAACACAAGAGCTAAAAAACTTAATTTTCACAGCAGACTGGGGTTGTTTTGCTTTTTTCCCCCCTTTTAACCGAGATCTTTGAGTTGTTCCAGGAGCCACACAGTTTTACTCCTTCCATGTGTGTAATTATTAATTTTTTTTCCTTGTTTTGGTCGTGCAGGCAGCCCTGTGCCAGCCAGAGCAGCCTGAAGGACATCAACTGGGACAGTTCCCAGTGGCAGCCCCTGATCCAGGATCGCTGCTTCCTCTCCTGGCTGGTGAAGATCCCGTCGGAGCAGGAGCAGCTCCGGGCCCGCCAGATCACGGCCCAGCAGATCAACAAGCTGGAGGAGCTCTGGAAGGTACCTGCTGCTCCTCAAACACTGCTCAGCTTTGCCCAAAGTGCCAATTCCGGGCTGCTGGGAAGGAGGGAAAAGATTTTTGGCCACTGTGTAAGGCAGGGAAATACTGAAATCACACCCCTGGACAGTGGGAATTGCCAGAGGGTTCAGGAGGTTGTTGTTCAGAGTGGGAAAGCTTCACCTTCAGGTTCTTCAGCCATCTGAAAAAGCAGCTTTCCCCATATCAAGCCTTCCCACGTGTTTCTGCTTTAGGTGTTGAGCAGCTGGGCTGTTAATTATTATTTTTTGAGGGGTTTCTCTGTACATCCCTTAGAGCAGGACAGGCCTGGCTGGGTTTAATGGAATGCCTTGGTGTAGCTTTTACACCTTGGTACAACTCCCCGTGGTACCAAGGCACAAGTCCTGGTGTCACTTCTTTATCCTTCAGGCTTTGAAACGAAACACCTGTGCTTTAAATTCCAGGAAAATCCATCTGCAACCCTGGAGGACTTGGAAAAGCCTGGTGTGGATGAAGAACCACAGCACGTCCTGCTTAGATACGAAGATGCTTATCAATACCAAAATATATTTGGTCCTCTAGTCAAGCTTGAGGCAGATTATGACAAGAAACTCAAGGAATCTCAGGTAATTTGCTTGGAATTTGCCAGTTTGAGGGGGCTCTGGTGTCAAACTCAGGGTCACTGTTAGAGCACAGAAGGAAGCTTTAAGTGGAATAAATATCTTAATTACTGGGCTGTAACAGCACTGTAATATCAGTGGGAGAGGAAAGAAAAATCCTCCAACTGAGGGGTTTTTTTTAAGAGCTTGGAACACTTGGGAACTTCCCCTTTTTTTTGTGTTGGAAGTTTTTCTTTCCAAGAACAATGTTCTGTCCTGGAGCTGCAACTTGAGCACCCACTGTGTGTTGTTCCCCTGGTGACCTGCAGGGCCTCAGTGGGACCTGCCAGTGAAACCCGAGTTCTGTGAGGTCATGGAAGCACTTCAGGAGTGTTGGGAAGGTGGAGGAGAGAATAACCCAGGTGCTGATTAGGGCTTTGTTTCTCACAACTCGCTTTTGTAGGACAGAATTAACCTCCTGCAGATGGTGGCAGCTCAGTCCACAGCAATAAATGCAGATTTCTGTGACACTGGAGCAACCAGGTTTTGGTGGTTTTGAAGCACAGTTGGCAAACAGCTCTTTAAGAACATAATAAACAGCTCTTTAAGAACATAATAAATGCCTTTTTTGTTTTTTTTTCTTTTACCCTTTAGACCCAAGATAACATCACAGTCAGATGGGACCTGGGCTTGAACAAGAAGAGAATTGCTTATTTCACTTTGCCAAAGACTGACTCAGGTAATCACAACTGGATTGTTTTGTGGGGGATATTTTTATACCTAGTGAAAAAAAAATCAATGTTTGAAGAACTTTAAGGATCTGACCTGGGACAGCAGGTGGTTCTTGAAGGGTTTTTGTGTGGGAGATGGTTGCTGAGAGCCTTTTTTTACCCTTCCTTTGTAGACATGAGGCTCATGCAAGGAGATGAGATCTGCCTGAGGTACAAAGGAGACCTGGCCCCGCTGTGGAAAGGAATTGGTCACGTTATCAAAGTTCCTGATAGTATCCTTTACTTAAATAAAGCTCAACCTGGAGCTGCAACCTCTCCAAGAAGCCATTAAATAAGTCCAGAAGTAATTCTGAGATAATTTCAATTTATCTTGGGGGGATCTTGCTGTCAAAAAAAAAAAAAAAAAAAAAAGACCGGAATTGGGGAAAATAAAATTCAAATTGTTGCTGTAGATTACTACTTAACGAGGTTCTACAGATTATGGTGATGAGATTGCCATCGAGCTGAGGAGCAGCGTGGGAGCCCCTGTGGAAGTTACTCACAACTTCCAAGTGGATTTTGTATGGAAATCTACTTCCTTTGACAGGTATTGGGAAAACACTTCAGAACCTGGCACGTGGTCAGTGCTGGTTCCATGTGTATTTTTCTTTTTTCTCTTTGCCTCCAATGGGTGGTTTTGATCCAAAAAAAAGTTGTGTTACTTTGACACCAGCAATCAGGAATCTCAGTGTGTGGAGTGTGGGAACACCTGCTTCATAGAGCAGCCAGATTTTTGGCTAGAAATGGAATTACCTGAATGTCTTAAAACGGTCAGTTTTTCCCATTTTGAAGGCACTCTCAAGGTTTGTTGCAAATACATCAAAGGGGGGAATTCACCTCCTGTTTAGTAACACTTGAAATGTGAGAAGAAAAACAGTTTTGTAGTTCAGCTTCCTCTGTAGGGAAGTGGTGCCTGGTTTTAGTTGGCATTCCTGAGCTTGGAGTTGCTTTAACTGGTTAAAATTTCAAGGCATTTGGGGCCAATGGGCTTCAGCCACATCTGTACTGCATTTTGTAAGTTGGCTTATTGTCCTGTTATTAGGATATTAGAATTTCTTTTTATTAGTATATCCTAGTAGTAGTAGTAGTAGCAATATATCCTATTCTTTATTATGAGTGCAATTTTTCTTCCAATCTTGCACCTAAAATCACTGCCTCAGGTTCTGCCAAAAACTCATGTCCCTCTACACGTTTTTCTGGGGTTTTTTTGTAATATTCACATGGAGAAAAACAAGCTCTGTGTTCTGAGAGTGTAACTTTTTTGTCCCTTATCTCCCTTAGTAAGTCTTTTTCCACTTCTCTGTTTTCCAAGAAGTGTAATTTCAATTTGTGCCCGCTCTCTGCCGAACCTTGGCATGGGATGGGGGACTTGAGGTCATGCTGATCTCCCTGACTTATTTTTCTACCCTTCCCTCGTTTCAGGATGCAGAGTGCTCTCAAAACCTTTGCTGTGGATGAGACCTCAGTGTCTGGGTACATCTATCACAAGCTGCTGGGCCACGAGGTGGAAGATGTGATTATTAAATGCCAGTTGCCAAAGCGCTTCACAGCACAGGGACTTCCTGATCTCAACCACTCTCAGGTAACCCCATGTCCCCTTTGCTACCTGAAGGATTTAGGAATGGAGGTTAAACAACTTCAGCATCCTATGCACTGAATGCTAAATTAGCAATAAACCCCGTTTTTATAGGTTTATGCTGTGAAAACTGTCCTGCAGCGTCCTCTGAGCCTTATTCAGGGTCCCCCTGGCACTGGGAAAACAGTGACATCAGCCACCATCGTGTATCATCTGGCCAGACAGGGCAACGGGTAAGAACTGCTCTCTCCAAGTCTCGATGCATGAGGTGACTTTCTTAATGGAAGGAATCACCTTGATTTTAAAAACCAAACTCATTCCTATCATTTACTGTCATTTTCTGGCTCGGTTCAGCAAATACCCTTCCCCAGCTTATTGTCAGAGGGGGGTGTCACTGCACATTGTTTTACTACGAGTCTAGAGGAGAAAAAATCTGCAGCTTCCTGAGCCTTGTTGGCTGCTGTTTCCCCAGGCCCGTGCTGGTGTGTGCTCCCAGTAACATCGCCGTGGACCAGCTCACCGAGAAGATCCACCAGACCGGGCTGAAGGTGGTTCGGCTGTGTGCCAAGAGCAGGGAGGCCATCGACTCCCCCGTGTCCTTCCTGGCACTGCACAACCAGATCAGGAACATGGACAGGTGAGGAACGAGCAGAGAACCCCCTGCTTTTGGTGCTGTGAGGGGCACAACCAGTGGATTTTGTCATAACTCAGTTATTCGGTTGACTTTGCTCTTCCGTACATGTCACAATTAGTTAAAAATTACTTTCTCTGTAATCCTACAAACAGTCAGGCCCTAAAGCAAAACTCCTGATTGATTTATTTTTTTTGCAGCATGCCAGAGCTTCAGAAACTGCAGCAGCTCAAAGATGAGACTGGAGAGCTCTCATCTGCCGACGAGAAGCGTTACCGGGCGCTCAAACGAACCGCGGAGCGGGAGCTGCTCATGGTGAGAGGATCCCTCTGCTCTGCTCCCCCCTGACCTGAGCTGCTGCTGGAGCTCAGAGCACCTTGGGGGCATTCCTGGGGTGGTTTTGAACGCTGTCCCGTGTGGGAGTCGGGTGACTGGTGCTGTGTTTGTGTCCCAGAACGCGGATGTGATCTGCTGCACCTGCGTGGGGGCCGGGGATCCCAGGCTGGCCAAGATGCAGTTCCGCTCCATCCTCATCGATGAGAGCACCCAGGCCACCGAGCCCGAGTGCATGGTGCCCGTTGTGCTGGGAGCAAAGCAGGTGAGCCCCTTGGGTTCCAGCACACAGAAGGACTTTATAAATCCAGCAGGCAGCACCCAAGCAGTGACATTCCCCGTGTAGGCACGCAGGGATGCAGAATTCTTCCCTTTTCCTGAAAGGCACCTCCAGTGGTGCAAACCTGAACGACCCTGTGTTGTGTCAGTCCTGTCAGCTCTCGGTTTCCATGGCGTAATCTTTGCCTGGAACATTTTCTGCTCTTGGAACAATCTGGAGGCTGAATAAGCTTTTAGTTCCAAATGATCAGCTGCAAAGCGAGTTGACACTAAAGGTTCCTAAGCCTTAGGTGAGACCTGAAGCTTATCACAAGCCACACTGGTAAATTCCTAATACATCAGGCAATGGTTTAAGCTGACAGAGGGTGGGTTTAGATTGGATATTCAGGAGAAGTTATTCCCTGGGAGGGTGGGGAGGCTCTGGCACAGGTTGCCCAGAGCAGCTGTGGCTGCCCCATCCCTGGAAGTGTCCAAGGCCAGGTTGGAGCAACCTGGGAGAGTGGAAGGTGTCCCTGCCCATGTCAGGGAGTGGAACTGGATGATCTTCCAACCCAAAGCACCCTGTGATTCTATATATTTTAGTAGGATATTACCACTGTTTTAAGCAAGTTTCAGAAAACAAACTTCCTCTACGCGCTCTTCTTCCCCACAGCTCATTCTGGTGGGTGACCACTGCCAGCTGGGGCCCGTGGTGATGTGCAAGAAAGCTGCCAAGGCTGGGCTGTCCCAGTCCCTGTTTGAGAGGCTGGTGGTGCTGGGGATCCGGCCCATCCGGCTGCAGGTGCAGTACCGGATGCATCCCGCCCTCAGCGCCTTCCCTTCCAACATCTTCTACGAGGGCTCGCTCCAGAACGGGGTCACTGCAGGTGAGCAGCCACACTGCTCCCCCAGAGGCACTGGGCAGGTCAAAGACAGGCTTCTTTAACCTGGGTTATTCCTTTGGAATGAAAAGAGTTGCCACTGCCCTTAGTTTGGAGTATTTATGGGAATATCCGAGTGTTCCTGTTAACTTTGTTCCGCCTGCTGTTCTCCTGCTCCTCAGCTGACCGTGTGAAGAAAGGCTTTGACTTCCAGTGGCCACAGCCTGACAAACCAATGTTCTTCTACGTCACCCAAGGACAGGAGGAGATTGCCAGCTCGGGCACCTCTTACTTAAACAGGTAAATAAAACTCAGACAGGTAAAATAAAACTCCCCTCTGACATCCACACTCGTGTGCTGGGACACCAGGACTCAGGGCTGTTCATTCCCATGCTCTGCAGCAGCTCTGAGTTAATAAAACCTCAGGGGTAATTAATGACCAGTTGAAATGGCCCCTGGGCCTCTTGAACAAAAGCTGCCATGGAGGATGGTGCAGCCTGAGCTGCAGGTTGGGGTTGGTTTGCCCTGGATAAACCAGGAGAAAAAGGCACCAAGTGGGAGCAGTTCAGAGCTTAAGTGGGTTTGAATTGCTCTGTGGAGGAGTTTGTCTTCCTTCACTGGTTGTGTAAGGTTGTATAAGGGATGATAAAGTGCCTGATCTGTGGGATGAATAAACTGACTGCAGTTACAGCAGGAAATGCTGATCCAGTTGCATTTTGAAGCCAGAATTCCAGCTGCTCCTGAGGCAGAACCCTAAATCTTGGATTTTAGTGGTGGTGCAGAAGGGATGGGAATTTAATTTTCTTTTTTCCTACCCCTTTTTTCTGCACAGTCCAACTTCTTTGTCAAAGAAGGAGCTTAAACCACTTTTTTCCTCTTGGTTGTATGTGTTTTGTTCATGTGCCTGGAAGGGAAACCAGACCAAGCTCTGAAAAATAACTGCTGAGATATTTTTAATCCCAGTCTGCTTCCTGAGCAGCATGTGCAAGACTGGAGACAGCAGAGCAGATTGTGCACAAACAAACAGCACAATAATTGGCTGATTGACATTAAAAACAGTTCTGCATTTGAAGCTTTAAGATAAAGCACCTGAAGGATCCGTTTGCACAATCTTGGTTATAAAAGCACACGTGGACATTTGGCTCTACCAAAAGTTCCATTTGCTGTTCCAGGAAGTGCAGTTGTGTAATTCTGAGAAGGTGGAGGTGCACCTAAGGAGAAATTTGTGTCATTCTGAGACCTCTGAGATGTTGGGTTTGGCCTGTGTCCCTCTGGGGTGAGATCTGTGCGTGGCCTGAGTCGAGAGCTGACAGTGGGGAATGTTCCTGAGCTGAGTTAGTCTGAGCAGTGCAAAATTGATCTTTTTATTGGAGTGGCCTCACAGCATCCATGTTCAAGGTCTTTAGACCCATTAAGCTGCAAAAAATGAGACCTAATGTGTCGATCCTCCTTGGATAATCCAACCTCTCTCCCCTCTAGGACGGAAGCTGCCAACGTGGAGAAAATCACCACGAAGCTGCTGAAGGCTGGTGCCAAACCAGACCAGATTGGCATCATCACTCCTTACGAAGGGCAGCGCTCCTACCTGGTGCAGTACATGCAGTTCAGTGGCTCCCTGCACACCAAGCTCTACCAGGTACAGATGGGAGCACAGAGAAGCCAGAAAAGCCTCACAAATATTTTAGTTTTCAGTCCGTGTTGGATTTTTGCACTTTTTAGTTGGTTGTGGTTGAAACAGAGCAGGGAGAGGAATTTGGGAGGTGGTTTCAGGGGAGCAGGGGAGCAGCTGAACAGGTAAAAGGAGGAAGCCCTGCTGAGCTCTGTGCTGAAAGGAAGGGTCCTGAGGCACAGAAGGGAGAGGCCACTGGGGCTCCAGCTGTGGAAAACTTTGTTTTGGATAAAGAGACACACAGGAAAAACAAGCTCCATAAATTCTGATGATCATTTATTTGCTTGGGAACATGTCCTCCCATCAGTGGGACTCCTCTACCAAACATCAGAATTAGTTGCTGCAAACAAGGCAATTATATGTTTAATCCAGTCTTGTTTTGCAATATTGGGAACTCGCTCAGTGTTTTCACTGAAGGGAAACTTGGTGGAGATACTTTTTCCTTGTGCCAGGAATGATCTGTCCCTGTGATTCAGGTTTCTGGGAGCTGGGAGCAGCAGTGCTAATTTGGACCTCTCTTCCTATGGGGTTTAGGAATACTCAGAATTCTCCCTGGCAGCATCCCAGCAAAGGGCTGATTCCCACAGCTTGGGGGAAATGGGAGGACCATAAAGCAGTGAACACGACAGTAATTCCTCCTAAACTGAGGCTCTCTGTTGTCCCCCAGGGAAAGTATTTCATGACCAGTGGAATTACCAACTCATTCCTCATTCCAAAAGTAACATTTTTGTCCAGTGATGGCAGGGTTAGTGCGTGGCCAGCACGTCTGGCAGTGCCTGTTGGTGGCAGAACTGTTTGGCTTCCGTGATTTACGTGTTTTCCTCCCCTTCAGGAAGTGGAAATTGCGAGTGTGGATGCCTTCCAGGGCAGGGAGAAGGACTTTATTATCCTTTCCTGTGTGAGGGCCAACGAACACCAGGGAATTGGGTTCCTCAATGACCCCAGGAGGCTCAACGTGGCCCTTACCAGGGCGAGGTAAAGAGGGATGGGGCATGTGGAGGGAACCTGGAGAAAGATGGAGAGAGACTTTGGACAGGGGCCTGGAGGGACAGGACAAGGTGGAATGGCTTCACTGACTGGTTAGGTGGAATACTGGGAAGAAATTCTTCCCTGCGAGGGTGGGGAGGCCCTGGCACGGGTTGGGCAGAGAAACTGTGGCTGCCCCATCCCTGGAAGTGTCCAAGGCCAGGTTGGAGCAACCTGAGTGGAAGGTGTCCCTACCCATGGCAGGGGGTGGGATTGGATGGGCCTTAAGGTCCTTTCCAACCCAAACCATTCTGTGCCATCTCTGCCTGTTCCTCTCAGCCCAGGCAGTGTTCCCATTTGGCATCAGTAGTTTTCAGGCTGTGTCCTTCCCCTCTGTTCTCAGGACAGATCCCTTCCCTGCTTCTTTATCCCTTCCAAAACCCATTTTTGGACCATTTTTGCTTCTAAGGGATTTGATTCCAAGACAGGTGATGTGGAATCCAGCACGATGTTGGTTGTCTCCCTTGTTTTCTGGGAGCTTTGGAACCCAGCAGGAGGTGGTGGTTGTTGGCACACACTGATGTGTTGGGCAAGCCTGAAGGAGGAAGTTTGTGACTGTTGAGAAAGTGACTGCAGCAACCTCCTTCCAGGTGTTTTGTCATGCTGTGGAAAACATCTGCTGTAAACAAACCAGTTGCACCTCCTGCTCTCTTGGCTGCTTCAGCTGAGAGATGGATTTGGAGGCTGCTCCACCATCAGTGTTTAATTTGATTTACGACATCGATTGATTTTTAACGAACTTAACTCGAGCTGCTCTGCTGCTGCACACAGGTATGGAGTAATTATTGTGGGGAACCCCAAAGCCCTGTCTAAGCAGCCACTCTGGAATCACCTCCTGAATTACTACAAGGAGCAGAAGGTGCTGGTGGAGGGACCACTGAACAACCTCCGGGAGAGCCTCATGCAGTTCAGCAAACCCCGCAAGCTCGTCAACACCATCAACCCCGTGAGTGAGCCCTGCTGCCCCTCAGGGCTGGCACAGGGGGCACTTGGGGGTCTGTTGATTAATTATCAGTTGCAAATGGGTGGAATGAATAGTCCCCAGCACAGCCTCACACCCCTGGAACTCTCCATGGCCTGGTTGGTGTGGTGGGACCCGAGGAAGCGGCTGCTTCAACCGTCCTTAGGTTGGAATTTTGGGGGTTTTTAAGCTACAGAGTTTCCTGAGGGGTGAGTTCTGAGGTGAATGAAGCATAAAGGAACTGCTCTGTGTAGAAATGGCAAGCTCATGAGGCAGGTGAACTTCACAGCATTGCATCAAACCCTCAACCTACAAGTTTTATACTTGATTGTTTAATATAAAATAATGAGTTGTTGGGGGGGGAGCTTATCAGCCATCACAGGACAGTGGTGTGAGTAGAATGAGGGGAAAAACTATCACCAGAACCTTCAAATAGGCTGAAAACCCATCAACTGTTTCACACTTGGAGAGAGGTTGCCTGTAAAATCTGAACTCCTCGTGGTCAAGCTGCAGCTGAAATAATAACCAGAGGTTTTCCGTGTCTTGGGACTAATTCATTTCCTCAACACTTGCAAACTGGACGTGATCTGTGGGGTTTTACTGGGTTTTTATTTCACTGAGGTCGCAGGGCAGAGTTTTCAGGGCAGAGGCTTTGTCTTAACTCCCCTAATCCTTGCAGGGTGCCCGTTTCATGACCACTGCCATGTATGATGCACGTGAGGCCATTATTCCAGGATCTGTCTATGACAGGAGCAGTCAAGGTAAAGGAAATTATCAAAATTAGCACCTTTATAGATTGATTTTTTTTGTTGTTTTTTTTCCTAACTCATCCTTGAGGTGTGTGGTATTTTACACACTTTAAACTTTTAAATGTTACAAGAGCCACTACAGAAAAATACGGAATTTTAGGACTGAAAAATGTTCACAGTCTGCCTGGTTTTTGCTCTCTGTATGTATAGAACCCCCACCAGTCTAACTGGATGTCTGAAAAACGAGGGGGAAAAGGGAGCATGTGAAGCATTTCAGGAATCTCAGATGGTTCTGTGAAAGAGTAACTGTGGGAATGAACACGTGTTAGATGAGCTTATGGAATTTTCAAGCGTGGAATAAACAGTGAACCAGAAATACTGGTGCTTCCTGGCCTGTCCTTACCATTTCTGGTTCATCCTGCTCTCGAGCCTGATAATGAAAAGCAGGGCTATGAATTGATTTTTGAATATTCAGGATGCCTGAGATCGTTTTTCCTCCTCCTCCCTCCTCTGCAGGGCGCCCATCCAACATGTACTTCCAAACCCATGACCAGATTGGGATGATCAGTGCTGGCCCCAGCCACGTCACTGCCATGAACATTCCCATCCCCTTCAACCTGGTGATGCCCCCGATGCCACCCCCGGGATACTTCAGCCAGGCCAACGGACCCGCCGCAGGTACCGGGGCTGGGAGGGGGCAAAACCCCCCCAATTCCAGGGCTGGGAGGGGGCAAAACCCCTCCAATTCCAGGGCTGGGAGGGATCAAGGAACTTGTTTGCATGAGCCAAACTCCTCACTGCTGGTTGGGATCCAACCCCTTCTTGCAGGACGTGGGGCTCCCAAAGGAAAGACCGGTCGTGGCGGGCGCCAGAAAAACCGTTTTGGGATTCCTGGGACGAGTCAGTCCAACCTTCCCAACAGCCAAGCGAGCCAAGATGTGGTGTCCCAGCCTTTCTCCCAGGGCCCCCTGACTCAGGGCTATATCTCCATGAGTCAGCCTTCACAGATGAGTCAGCCTGGGCTCTCCCAACCAGAATTATCACAGGTAAGCAGCACTGGGTGAGCGGTCTGGTCTGGTCTGACCTTTTCCTGGGATTTATGTTGGTGTCTGTGTGTGCAGGCACATCCTTGTTCTGGCACTGGGGGAAATGAAACTGAAACCATTTTGTGCTCCTGCACTGTGTGACTCTCAGAGCACACTGGGGGCAGAAAGGTGAAGTGCTGCATGTCCAGCCCTCAGCCTTAAAAAAAAAAAAGCAGGTTTCACTTCATTCCATCCTTCTCTTTGCAAGCAGGACATTAACTGCTTTTCAGAGCAGACAGGGGAGAGGAAAACCCTCATCTCAGAGTTGGTCTGGTTTCTAAGGGGTACTATATTTTAGCAGTAACTGTTTACATTTTAGAAGCAGAGTATCTGAGAGAGAGAGAGAGAGGGAGGGAGAGTCCCTGACTCGGAGCCTTAACTTTGAGCCACCAAAACCCCCTTTTTGACGCAAATTCCGCACCAAACCAGATTTTAATAACCCAAGCAAACCCTCAGACTTTAACCTGGGCCCCCAGGTGTTCTAAAAGCTTCGTGAGGGAGCACCTGGGGGTGATGAGGAGCTTTACACAGCCTTTCCCTTCCAGGACAGTTACCTTGGTGATGAGTTTAAATCCCAGATTGACGTGGCGCTGTCACAGGACTCAACTTACCAGGGTGAACGTGCATATCAACATGGTGGAGTGACGGGACTGTCACAGTATTAGAGTGTAAGAACCTCAGGGGGTCCCTCCTCTGCTTCCTCCCCCTCCTCCAAGCTCCTGAAAGGTTTGTGTGAGCAGTGCTGCCCCCTAACACAGCCCCCTTTTTTTTTTGTCTCCTCGCTTTCCAGGTTGAGGAAGAAGAGCTAAGCTTGCGTGGAGCTTAGTTCATCCGCATTTTATTCTGGGTAATAAAAAAAATAAAATAAAATGGATACCTGTTTTCCACTGCTAAAACTGAAGCACCACTGTGTGAGAGCAACAGGAGAAAGAAACCAACCAACGGAGAGAGAGAGAGAGAGAAAGAGAGAGAGAGAGAAAGAAAGGAGCGCGCGAGAGAGCCCACTGCTATAGCTCACTGAGACAAGGAGACCGCGGAGGAGAGAGAGCCCTGACGGACCTGCTGGCGCCTCGCTGGGAAGGAACTCACCCCAAAAATGAGTGGTCAGCTGAGTCCCTGCTCCCCCAGTCACCCCCACGCTCGAGAGAAGGGCCTTAAAAAAAAAAACAAAAAAAAAAAAAAAAAAAAAAAAACCCACAAAAAAAAAAGCAGGTTTCACTTCATTCCATCCTTCTCTTTGCGAGCAGGGCATTAACTACTACTTTTCAGAGCAGAAGGGGGAGAGGAAAACCCTCATCTCAGAGTTGGTCTCGTTTCTAAGGGGTACTATATTTTAGCAGTAACTGTTTACATTTTAGAAGCAGAGTATCTGAGAGAAAAAGAGAGAGAAAGAGAGAGAGAGGGAGGGAGGGAGAGTCCCTGACTGGGTGGCAGCAAAGCCAAGCAGAAATCCAGCGGGATCCAGCTGATGCTCAACTCTGAGATGCAGGTTTTGTTGTCCAACACTGGCTCTGAAATCTTAGTTGTCATCGTGTCGCCCACATTCTGAACGGGTCTTTCGTGACGAGGTGGTTTTAAAAGAGATCCTTTCAACAAAAGGAGCACTGAGTTGTTTTTTTTTTGTTTGTTTGTTTGTTTTGTTTTTTTTTTTTTCTTTAAAAAAAAAAAAAAAAAGGAGTTTGTCTCCGAATTCTTAGTGGTGGACCTGGGAGATCCTTGTTCTGAGAAGCTTATATATATATAAAAAAAACAACAAAAAAACAACAAAAACGAAACAAAACAAAAAAAAAATATGTTTCAAACAAAAATTAGAGCACCAAACCTTGAGAACTTTTTTCAGTGTGATTTAAAGTTGCAGCAATCAGCCTCTTCTTCCTACATTGGATAGCAGTTAGAGTGAGAGGAGCCTGCGCGCTCGGGCAGGAGGAGGGTTTCAAAGTGTTTTCTGTCTGCTTTAATTGGCTACTGTCTGGACTCTACTCTGTGAAAAACAAAGCCTTTCTGTCAGATGAACTTCGTGCTTGATAAGGGGATTGGGGTTCCTGTGCCCTTCGGCCCCTGGAGCTAAAAACAGCCCCTGCTTTGACTGCCACAGATCTGGGGGGGAGAAGGAGCAGAATCCGGGGATTATATTGGTGCGGAAGGAAAGACCCCACGGCTCCAGGTGGGACTCATGGACAAAGCAGGCAGTTGGTGGAAGGTGGCCTCTGAGGAGCTGGGTTTAAGTAGAGATAATGGGTCAGGCTTTGGCGTGGCTTCTTCTTGGGTGAGGAAGGCAGGGAGGTGCCAGAGCCAGGTGTTGTTGGCAAAGCAAACCCGGAGCAGCTTTTTTTTCAGGTAGTGGCCACGGCCGTGCCATCCATGCTGGGTGATGAGTCAGGACTGAGAACAGCACATTAAAGAGAAGCCATCCAATTTCTAAGTTGTACCCATGTCTTAACGAGTCGGATGGGAACACTGGGAGCGTTTTTATTTCTGTCTAAACCTTTCTAGAAACAGCAGAGAAGTGACAATTCCTGCAGAGCCCCCTTTTTACCAGATCCCGAAATCAGACTGACCTCTACCTCCCAATTGGCCAAGAACAGTAGAGAGTGATGTGCTAACCTGGGTGTTTTTCAAGTTGGAGATAAGTTAGCTTTATACTCAAAAGGGCTCCAAGTGTTTCTAGTCTTTTTTTTGGGGGGGGGGAGAACTCAAAAATACCTCTCATATGAATGTACTTCGACGCCGTGAAAACCCCACTTTTTGTACCTGGGGGGGGGGGGGGGCAGCCCTTCCATTCCTGTCCTTTCCGTGGGTTGTTGCCCCTGCTTTCACAACCTGTTCTTGCTGTAGTTTCCCCAGGGTGTCTCCCCCCACCCAGTGCAGCCCCCCCAGTACCCCAGGACACGAGTTTTCACCCTTTGCCTTCGGTCCCGCCCCGACCGGAGTCCGAGAACTGCGAAAAACCAAACCCACAACCCCATTCTTTTCTCATCAAAAGCCTCCAGAGTTTAGACTTCTAAAAAAAACAAAAAAAACAAAAAAACAGTGAAAGAATGGAGACACAGGCCACCTTCCTTCCTCGTGGGATGGACTGTTTTATTTATTAACATTTGCCGAAGGGCTTTTTAATTTTTTTTTTGTTTTCCTTCCGTAGGCTGCGTAGTTGGCGTAGACTTTTCTGATAGGTTTGAGCTGGACCCCTCTGTGCAACGCTATCCATGAGTAATGTAGCCCCCTCCTCTCCCCTCACCCCTTTATTTCACTGCTGGGAATGCTTGGCCTCTGCTTTGTGCTGGTTTTTTCCTTTGTAGCAGTTAACTCTGAGTTTTACAAATCCAGACATCAGTGCTAGCACGGTGTTTAAAAAAAAAAAAACTCTCTTTTGATTTTTTTCTTCTTCTTTTTTTTTTTTGTTTTGGTCTCAGTTTGTTTTAAAACCTGTTTGTCATCAATAAAATATGAAAATAAACAGCTCTTGCATTCAAGGTGGCCCCTTAAGTTTCAATGAGGAAACCATGCAACGTTCATTAAAGCTTAGTCTGATTGTATAAACTTCAAGTTTATTACTTTTTTTAAACACAGACTAGTACAAAAGTGGTGGTGGGGGGGGGGGGCAAAGCAGGGGGGGGGGAGGGGGAGTTACCCACTTAACGGGGAAAACGGGGAAATCCCCCAACCCCTCTTCCCTGCGCCGGCCCCGGGGGGGGGGGGGGGGGTGCAGGGTGGGAGCCCCCAGGATTTGGGAAAGGCTGGACCTGGAGGGGCCCAGTCCAGCACTGCAGTAAACATGGACATGGCTTTTCCCTGTGGCACAGGGCTGGGGGCTCAGCAGAGCTGCTCCTGGGGGGGTTTAGGCCAGGTCTGGGCACCACCCCGGGCATAAACTCCTTGTAGCTGCTCCAGGGTGGCTCCAGTGGCTCCCTGGCTGCAGGAGGGGGACATTTGCCCTTCGTGGTGTTGGAGGAGCAGGTCAGGAGTCCCCTCCTGGCCCCAGCACAGGAACAAAATAATTAATACTTCGAGGTTGGTTTTTTTGTGTTTTTTTTTCACTCTTGATCTTAAATCTGGGATTTAACTCCCCAGAGTTAACCCCACTCTAAGCCCTTAGAACATCTTCAGTGGTTGAGGTGGGTTTGAGCAGGGCTGGGCTGGGCTTGCCCTGGAGCTCTGAGGAAAACACCTGGGTGGGAAAAGCTTAGTAAAAGCTACACCTAAAAGTACCCGAGCTGCTCCGGTCTTGGTCTTCAGCTACACATTTTAGGGGGTGTTGTTAAGCAAAAAAAACACCATCACAGGGGACCCCCACAGTGGTTAAACCCTCAGTGCTTGCCACGGGAGGGGGTGGGAAGGAGGTGGTAAAACTTCATCAGACCTCGAAGACGAAAACAGCAGAGAAAATAAACAGAGGCCACGGGGGCAGGTTCACAGTTCCAAAAAAAAAAAAAAAAAAGAGCAAAAAAATTCAAGTCTAACTCAGATTCCTGTTCTGTTCCCACCCCTTACCCTAAAATTAAAAAAAAAAAAAAAATGAACCCCAAAAGTGGTGTCAGGAAAGCCCCACCTGAAGGGCTGGGGGTGGCTTTGAACAGATACTCAGGAGCCAGGCCCAGGATTTAAACCTCGAGCTGCTGGAAAACTCGGAGCCCACGCGCTGGGAAGTGGAAGAAAAGTGATCAACGAGGGGGGGACGGGGCAGATTTGGGTCCCTGCTGCCCGGGGCTGCTCGTTAGAGGCGTTAAATACCAGTGCAGGGGCCCGGGGCCCACCCAGAAAGCAACAAATAAACCCAAAATAACCCTAAAACGCACAAGGGCCTGAGAGCTCTGCCCGTGCCTGGTGCTCGGCTGCCACCTGGGGGGGACACAGGGACAGAGGGACACCCGGGGACAGAGGGACACACGGGGACAGAGGGACACACGGGGACAGAGGCCACCCCGGGCTCATCCATTTGCAAATGAGGTAAATTAATACTGACACAGCGGGTTGGGAGGGGAGAAGATGCCACCGACCCCTTGCCCATGCCCCCCCCCCGGGCCACAACATCCATCCTGCAGCTCCCGGAGGGTTTTTTTGGGGCAAAATCTCCGTTGCACTTGGCCACCCACCACCTCTGGCCCCCCAAGCCACCCTGTCACCATAAAACCAGCTCAGGGCTGAGCTCCCCCAGCCAGGGAGAAAAACTCGTGTGTCCCACCCCGGGCTCTGCCTCCCCCCCGGGGGTGGGATTTGGTCACCCAGAGCTCGTGCCCTCCCACCATCCCCCTGTCCTGCAGCAGCACCAGTCACCTCCTCCCCTCACGGCCACGCCCGGGGACCCCCCCAGCCCCATTTCACCTCCCAAAGCCGTTTATGCCCCGAGAAAGGTGCCGAGCCAAGGAACCCAAAGCACCAACAGCTCAGGGGGGGTCTGGGACTCACAGCCTGGTGCTGCCACCCCCTGTGGAGCAGGGAATGGAAAACCAGCACCAGGTTTGATCATAATCCCAGCCCAACACCCAGGTAGTCCTAAACCACAAGTCCAGCCCTAAATCACAAGTCCAGCCCTAAACCACAAGTCCAGCCCTAAACCACAAGTCCAGCCCTAAACCACAAGTCCAGCCCTAAATCACAACTCCAGCCCTAAAAAACACAACTTCAACCCTAAATCACAACTTCAGCCCTAAACCACAACTCACTCCAGCCACCATCCCTTCGTGCCACCCCAGAGCTCTCCGACCCCCGACGCACCCACGGGAAACTCCCCGGACACCGGCACGGAGGGGATGGAACCACTCGGGGTTTGTTCCACCCAGCAGCCACCCCCTGCTCCCCCTCTACCTGCAGCCACACTCGTCCACCACCATGTCCTCGTAGTGCCGCAGCACCACGTTGTCGCTGTTGTCGTAGTAGAGGATGGAGATGGGGGAGAGCCTGACGGGGACGCAGCAGGGCTGGGGGGTGCCCTGGGGGTCCAGCGAGTGCACCATGGTCTGCAGGACGGCGTGGTTGGTGCTGTTGAGCTCGGCCGTCAGGGGGAAGGGGCACTCCCCCCGGCAGTAGTTGGCCAGGTAGCCCTGGGGGGCGATGATCCAGTTCTCCCAGCCCACGTCGCTGAAGCTGATGTGGAGCCGCCGCGCCCTGCACAGGTTGCTCGGGGTGAGCGGGGGGAGCCCGGCATTCCTCCTCCTCCTCCTCCTCCTCCGGGGGGCCTGGCACTGCTGGCTCAGGGTCACCACCAGCAGGGAGGTGTCCAGGAAGGAGTCGATGCCGGAGCAGAGGCCCCGCGGGGCCCCGCCCGCCCCGGTGATGCCCGCCGAGATCTCCAGGATCAATCCCAAGCTCCCGCCGCGAGTCCTCCGCTCCCTCGCCGCCGCCGCGCTCAGGTTGAAGAGGAGGGACTTGTGCAGCTGAGCAAAGGACTGTTCCACCAGCGGGCTCCGCCTGGGCTCGGGGACCCCCGGGGGGGACACCTCGGGGGTCTGGAAGAGCCTCAGCTCAAAGACCTGCCCCTGGCGGGAGGGGTGGTAGGAATTGTGGTGGAATTTGATCTCCAGCTGGGCCATGGTCAAGCGCTCGCCCTCCTCCAGCACGGAGAGGTTGAAGAACAGGCGCTTCCGCAGGCACAGCCACCCCTGGGGCTGCTCCTCGGGCATGAAGGGGCCTGACAGAGAAGGAGAAATAGAGGTGGGGGTGGTTGGACCCTCGGGCTGGGTAGGATTGGCCTCCCGGGGCTCCAGTTTGAGCACAGCAAGAGGTTGGATGGAGCACTGGCAGGGTTGGATGGAGCTGATGAGGCTGCAGGGAGGGCGATCAGCCCCCTGGCAGGGCCTTCAGGAAGGGCTGGAGGTACAAACTGGGCTCCAGCCTGTGGCACTGGGATGCTGCAGCCATTCCAGCATCTCCTCTGGGTGCTACTTCACATCTCAAGGGGTTATTTTTCCCCAGCTACAACCACCTCCCCCAGGACAGGGAGGGGGTTGGGATGGAGGGGAAAGGAGGGCAAAACAGCAGCAAATCCAGGGAGCTGCCTGGTTTATCCAGCCCTTGGTTTCCATGGGAAAACCAGAACCACAAGAGAAAGGAGCTCTGTGGTGCCTCAAGACCTCAAAAGGACCGAACAGTTCCCAGTGAACTGAGAAGGGCTCTGAGGGGCTGAGCAGCCAGAGGTGCTGTGGGGTCAGCCAGAGGTGCTGTGGGGTCAGCCAGAAGTGCTGTGGGGTCAGCCAAAGGTGTGGGATCAATGAGGAGAAGGGGGGACACAGCCAAAAGGTCGAGCATCCCATCCCTGCCTGACCCTGCACCCCCAGACCCGGCCACGGAGCCACATCCCCCTGCCCAGGTGAGGAGTCACCTCCACCACCGTGAGCCCAACAGGCCAATCCAGTCACCTGGGATCCAACCAGCACCTCTGGGTGGCTTTAGGGGGCTCCAGGACAGCCCCACACCCTCACCCCTAAACTGAGAATAATCCATCTGCAACATCCCCAGGGACCCGAGTTCACACAGCAGGGATTTCTCCTGGAAACCAGCTCTGGGCACTGCCCTGTCCTCCCTCAGCCTCAGGGAAAGGAAGGAATGAGGCAAAGCCTCTCATCCCAGAGAATGAGGGGCCTCCAAAAGCTCCAAAAACGTGTCTGTACCTTGGTCAGTGAGGACTCGGATGATGTTCCCGGGGACATTAAATTCCTCCACCCTACAGGCATCCAGGGGGTCTTTGTCCGTCGAGGGAGGCGTCTTTCTCTTCTGGAAGATCCTCCAGAGCACGGGAGGCACCGGGACGGGGGTTTTCGGGCTGGGCTTGGTGCTCAGGCCCAAGGATTTCAACAACAAACTCTCCTGCACGTTCAGCTCCGAGCCCAGGACGGGGCTCAGGAGAGCCCAGGCCAGGCTGGGGAGAAGCCACATTGCCCCTGCCCTGCTCTCCTTCTCCAGACAAAGGGCAGCCCGGGCTGGGGACCCGGAGCTGAGGCCAGGGGGGTGTTGATTCCCTGATTGGAGCCTTTGATCTGCTTAGTGCTCAATTAGCACAGAGGGATTCCCGGGATTGGGCAGAGGGTGTGAGTCCCTCCAGGCTCCCCCCGGGGGACCTGTTAACCCCTTGGTGCTGCTCCCACAGCCTCTCCCACATCTCCACACCCTCGAGGGCCAACAACAGCATCCGTGGTGGCAGGGAAGGGGCTGCTCTTCCCACACCAAACCATCCGTGGTGGCAGGGAAGGGGCTGCTCTTCCCACACCAAACCATCCCTGGT
>NW_020884962.1:748932-769728 GCF_003945725.1 Corapipo altera
CTTCCCACACCAAACCATCCCTGGTGGCAGGGAAGGGGCTGCTCTTCTCACCTCAAAACTATCCCTGGTGGCTGCTCTTCCCACACAAAGCTCCTGGGAAGCCCCACGTGCCACAGACATCCCCCCCTGGATCCAGGGGTGGACACAGAGCCGGGTCTCCCCTTCCTCCCTCCCCCCAGATCAGCTCTTTTTGACGCAATCACAGCACCAGACAAAGCTTCTCTCTCAAGGTCGTCAACTCCCAGCACATCAAACCATCACAGTCTTGCCTCACACAGTGCCCTGCCCTCAGGACACACAGCCCGGGGGGGTCCCTGCCCCAGCTGGGCAGAGGGGTCCCCGTGTCCCCCCCTGTCACACCCCCAGTCCCTTCCTGGCCCTCACAGCAGAGCTGCCACCTCACACCCCCCCCCAAAACTGGCCACCAGCTCAAAGCCAACGCTGTAAAATGGAGTTTATCCCCCCCCTGTGGTGACCAGGGACCCTCATTCCCCCAACCCCACTCTGCCCCAGCTCTGCTCCGGCCCATCCTGGGAAGAGCAGCTTCCCTCATTTCCTGCAAATCCCGCTGGAAGCCGAGGATCCCCGGCACTGAGACACCCCTTGGACACTGCCTGGAGGAGGTGACAGGTCCTGCCACAGCCTGGGACAGTTCCCACCAGCCCCAGCCAGGAATTTTCCCCCCCTGGTTCACACCACGAGCCTGGAGCCGAGTCCACATGACAGACCAACCATGGGAAAACCAACCCAGCAATGAAACACGGAATTAATGCCCTGGATCTGCTGCCCCGTCCCCAGTAGGGAGCTGGGGATGGGCAGCAATGGGACAGCTCGGTTTGAGGGACTAAAACCCACAGGACTTCCCAGGACAGGGACCCCCAGCCCAGCCTGGGGACCCTCTGAGGCTGGAGCTGCCTGGAAAACCAACCCAGGGAGCAGGAACTCTTTGTTCTTCCCTGGAGCGAGTGGGCAGTGCCGGGGGAGGGTCCAGGGACCCCCAGCAGGGACTGGGACTGGTGTTTGAAGCGACTGTGAGACCTACACAGGCTTCTTAAGCGAATTAAGTCTCTCCTGGCTCTCACCTGGCAGGACAGGAGGCTGGAATAACACTCCAGGGCTGGTTTTCCAGGCAGAGCTGCTCGTGGGAAGCGCGTGTGTGCCCCAGACACGGGGTGGGCAGCTCTGTGCCAGTGACCCCTCCCGAGGAGGAAGGCTTCAAGGTGCCCTTCATCACCTTGAGGTGCCCTTCATCACCTCGAGGTGCCCTTCATCACCTTGCTCGGTGGCTGGAGCAGGGCTGGCTTCGGGCTCCCCTTCCCAGGGCAGGAGAGGAGGTTTTTCCCTCCCCTGGTTTGACGTTGGACCCTTCAGGGAGGGTCGGTGGGAGGGTCCAGCAGCAGAGTCAGGGGAATCACGGTGGGATTGAGGACGGGAGGAACACCAGGGGACCCAAAGCCAGCTCCAAATCCTACCTGGACCAGCAAAAGCCACCAGTCTCCCAACTGAAGGGGGGCCACGGGGAGCCCCCCAGCACCAGGTGAAGCCTGGTCACAGCCCCGGGAGGGGCCCGATCCTGTCAGTGGCATCTGTTCCCCAGCTCCGGGCAGGGGAGGGAAGGGGGTCAGGGATGAAGTTCTCCTCGTGCCTTTCCTTCGCTGGCTCCCAGTGCAGGGTCCTGGTCGGTCCCAGGTCCTGGCAGCTGCCACGGCCACGCCACCCTCACAACCTCTTGTCCTTCACGAGCCCGTTCCTGAGGTGCAGCCTGTGGGGGAGCAGAGCAGCACTGGGTGGGCCTGGTCCCCACACCCACTGTCCCCCCTGGCTGCTGAGGCCACCCCTGTCCCAGCAGGATTGTCCTGTTTGTCCCCACTCAGCCACATCCCTGTGGGATCCCCCAGCACAGCTCAGAGGGAGCAGCCCCAAGCACAGAGCCGGTCCCACGTGGAAGGGCTGGGTGAGGATTCACGGGACAGAGATGGGTGGGCACCCCACGATGCCCAGGTGTGGATTTAAAGTCCTTCCTGGCACCTGTAGCAATGTTTTATACCCATCTTCCAGCCTGGGGGTGAGCCCTGTGACAGCAGCTCCAGGGAGGTCACCAGTGTCCCTTCCCCTCACCCACAGTTGCTGTGTGTGTGTCATCCCTGGGAGTGCCCAAGGCCAGGCTGGAGCGCCCTGGGATAGTGGGATTTGTGGGGTGGCACTGGATGATCTCCATGTTCCTTCCAACCCAAACCATCCCACGGCCCTGTGTGCCATCCCCCTGCCCACATACCCTTCCTTCAGAGCCTTGGGCAGTTGGATTCCAGCCTCCCTCTTCCGGGCCCTGGCGCTTTTCCCGGTGTCCTCCACGTCGTACTCGCGCACGTCGTTCACCTCCTGCATCTGCCCCATCAGCACCTTGGCCACGAACAGGACGATGTACTGGGAGGGGGGAGAGACACCCTCAGACACGGATCCCAAAGGTTTGGAGCTGTTCCACCCCCTCCAGACCCCACGTGGGCAGGGCAGCTCCCCCCTGGATGCGGCTCAGACCCCCGGCAGAATTCCTGCAACTCTCCTCCCTGGATTTCATCCCATGAAATGATGGAATGAGGCAGGATGATGGAATCAGGCGCTCCCCTGCTCTGCCTGATGTGATCCCTCCACATCCACCCTTTGCACCCCCTCCCCAGTTCTTGGGGGGGTGCCAGGACGTTCACAGCCTGATCAAATCCCAGCCTGTCCCAGCCGCTGTTGTCGCTCCCTCCCCACGGATCCTTCCCCACGGAATTCCAGCACAGGAGCCTCCCCAGACACTGACAGGGGCTTCCCTCCTCCCCTCCAAAGCCTCTCCAGCCCTGCAGCCCCTGCACAGGCAGCAAGCACCGGGCAGGAGCAGCGGGGAGGGAGCAGCAAGGGCGGGGGTGACCGAGCTCCCCCCACTCACCAGGAACCAGTAGATGTTCATCAGGGTGAGGATGAGGAGCAGAGCGTTGAAGAAGAAGTAGAAGGGGATGTTTGGGACCGACTGGAGGCTGGAGTAGCAGGTGGCATAGAGGACCTTGAGGGGGAACCAGTAGAGACGGAACCAGAACCTGGCGGGGCAGAGGGGCAGGGGGGGGTTAGTGGCCCCCCAGGAGAGGAGAGACCCAGCCCAGCTTCCCCAGCACGGCCTCCTGCTCCTGGCATCTGTTTTGGGATGGGTTTGGCTCCAGGCAGGGCTTCAGCAGACCCAGTGAAAGGAAGAACATTGTTCTTGTGGGCACAGCAGGCTCAGGGCAGGGGCAGGTCCACGCTCCAGATTGTCCCAGCTGGGCGGGGGGCAGGAGGGGAGAACAGCTGGAAGCTTTTCCTAATCCTGTGCACCCCCAGTTTATCCCCCAAACTGAGCCTCTTGTTGCCCCCCTGCTTTTTGGAGCAGCCCAGGGAGGGGGAGGCAGGGCCAAAAGGACGAGGAGTGACAACCTGCAAGTCACTCATCCCCATCCTCCATCCCTTTGTTTCCCTCCTGCCTCGCCCCAAGAGGAGCAGCGAGGGCTGGAATCTGGGACAGCTCTGCCTCCCTTTTCCTTCTGGTAAAAAAAACCCAGCTCCTTGCTGCTGAACCCGGGAAAAACGGGAACAGCTCCTCCTCCCCCGGGGTCATTTGTCACGCCGGGAGCACAATTTCACAGGCACTTCAGTGGTGACAGACGCCAGAGTGACTACAGAGGGATTCCAAGCCCAGCCAAGTGACTACAGAGGGATTCCAAGCCCAGCATGGGGCCGAGCTCTGCGGGAACCTCTCCCCAAACCGACTTTGAAAGGGCTCAGTTCCCATCCCACGAATCCCAGGGCGCCGAGGGGTGTTGGGGAAGGGGGGGGGGGGGGGCACAAAAGCCGGGGGGGGGGGGGGGGGGGGGGGGGGGGGGGGGGGGGGCCACAAAAGCCGGGCAGGAGGGTCGGGAGTGGGATCAGGGGGGGTCCAAACCCACCAGCTGACGCTGAAGGTGAGGCAGCCCACGTTGGAGATGACATCGTTGAGGCGGTGATAGACCCCCCCCCCGGTGCTTGAAGTACACGTTGAGCTTGGTGAACTCGAGCTGCACGTCACTGATGTCGTGCAGGAACAGCACCAGGATCCCCACGTTGTGGTACCTGCGGGAAAACGCAGAGGGAGGGAGGGAGAGGTGGGAAGGTGGGATGGGAGGGGGGTGGGTTGGCACCCACTGCCCAAAACACTGGGGGCAGATTCCTGGAGCAATTCCGAGAGTCAGGTGAGGGTGCAGGGGATGGGGAGCTCTGGGATGGATCAGGAGGGTGGAGGAAGGGGAGAATCCACACCGGCTCTGCTCTGAGTCCAACATGTTCGCTGGGAACAGGATTCCCTGAGCAACCCAGAGAGCCAGACAGGGATAAAGAGGCTGGGAAGCACTGGGATGGCTCAGCAGGGTGGAAAAAGGGGAGAATTCTCTCCAACCCAGCTCTGAGTCCACCACAGATTCCCTGAGCAATCCAGAGAGCCAGACACAGGTGCAGGAGCTTGGGAGTTCTGGGATGGCTCAGGAGGGTGGAGGAATGGGAGAATCCACACGAACCCAGCTCTGAGTCCATCACGCCAGGAGCATATTCCCTGAGCAATCCAGAGAGCCAGACATGGATGCAGAGGCTGGGGAGCTCTGGAATGGCTCAGGAGGGTGGAAGAATGGGATAATCCACACCAGCTCTGCTCTGAGTCCAGGACAGATTCCCTGAGCAACCCAGAGAGCCAGACATGACACAGCCACGTGGGAGCAGCAGCTCAGGAGCCCTGGGATGGCTCAGGGGGGTGGAGGAAGAGGAGAATCCACACCAACCCAGCTCTGAGTCCCTCACACTGGGAGCAGACTCCCTGAGCAACAGACCCTGGCACAGCACAGCCACGTGGGAGCAGCAGCTCAGGAGCCCAGGGATGGCTCAGGGGTGGTGGAAGAAGGGCAGGAAGGGGCGAATCCACACCCAATCTGCCCTGGGGAGCAGGGGGCCCTCACCTGAAGGCGTAGGAGGAGGCGATGAGGGTGAGGGTCACCACGTGGTGCAGCAGCATGACCACCGAGTCCTTGCGCCACGTGTCCATGTAGGCCGTGGCGTAGATGGAGTGGCCATAGAAGCTGCCCTGCAGCAGGTACGCCACGGCGATGTCCGTGGGCACCTCCATGCCCTTCTTCCAGCCTGGGGGGGGCACAGAGATGCTCAGGTGAGCCCACAGCCACGATCCCAGAGCCCCTGGCAGCAGGGAAGGGGATGCAAACACCGGGGAGACCCCGCATGCCGCCGGGCTCGGGGGGTCCAGCTCCCTCCCAGGGCATCGTGGATGCAGAGCCCGGGTGGGGATCAGCTACCCTGGCTCCCAAACTCTGCCTCTGGCATCAAATTCCCTGCTGGACCTGAGAGAGAAGCCTTAATTTGGTGTCCCTGCCAAGGGATTTGGTGTCCCTGCCCATGGCAGAGGGTGATCTCCAAGGTCCCTTCCACCCCAAACCACTCCATGACTTGATCCTCTCCTGATCAATCTGCTCACCACCCTCCAGCCCCCGCTGACTCCCTCTGAAAGAAATGGTCAGAGCAGAGCCCCTCGTGCCCTTTCTGCACCCACAGCATCAGAGAAAAGGAAATTTAGGGGTTATCTCCTCCTTCTCTCACCCCCAGCTCCCATTCCCGTGGCCAACCCAGACCTCCCAATCCACCCCCAGCTCTCACTGTACCGTAAAAGACGGAGGGGGGGTCGTGGAAGAAGGGGTAGTCGGTGAAGAAGAGCAGGTAGGTGCCGTAGGACCAGGACAAGGTGTAGAAAAGCAGCTTCCAGGCACTCTCAGGCATCTTGGCAGCATCTTTCGGCTGCAGGTTGCACCATTCCCCGAAAGGCTGCAGGGAGAGGGGAGAAAAAATCATCAGAAAGGGCAAGAGGAGAGGCCTTGGGGAGCTCAGGGCAGAGATCCCCAACTCTCCAAGGGATCTGTGCTGCTCCAGGGGCAGGAATCCTGTTTTTCTACCCTTCCTTACAGCAGGAATGAGGGCAAAGGGGCTGGAGAGAGCCTGAAGCAGGGGGAAAAAAACAGGTTAGGGATCCTTCCTGGAGCCTGGCACAGTGTGCATCCCACACCCTGGGCACTGCTTCCACCCTCCAGGAGCTGGGCTGAGCAGAGGCTGCTTTTGCAGAACAGAAATGATGAATAAAATAATACAATAAAATGTCCCTCCAGCACAGGGAAACCCAGGAGAGGAAGCTGCAACAACACCATCCTGTGCAGATGGACCTTGAAAAAGCTTCCAGGAAAGAGTTTTCAGCTGGGGAGGGAAAGGCTTTGGAGAGTCCTGGGCACAGGGGCAGTGCCAGCCAGCACTGAGAGCCGGGCAGGGAAGGCTGGCACAGCAGGACCCGTTTTCCCAGCAGCTTTCCCAGCTGCCCAGCACTGAAACCCCGCTGGTATTTCCCCCCTCTGTGGTTTGCAGCACCTTCCCACCCCTTTGGGAAGCAGAGACCAGAGGCAAAGCCTCCCCAAACACAGCTGAAGGCAGGGATGGGGCATGGGTGGCTCTGGTCATGTGAACCAGGACAAAACTCTCCCACCCCGGGTTCCCCCCACACTCCCAGGGGGGAAAAGGGCCACCCAGCCCTCTGGGCCACTCGGGACAACTTGGAAAGGGTAGGAAAAGCAGCTGAGCAGCCTCGGATTTGTGGGAGTGAAGCGGAGCAGCCACCTCCACCCCCGGTGCTGCGCGTTCCCCCTGCTCACAGGGGCTCCAGGCAGGGATGTTTTCCCCCCTCTGTGGCAGCTGAGCAAGGCCAGGCCCCATCTCTGCTTCTCCTCACGGCACTGACAGCCCCCTTGCACAGCCCCCGGGGGGAGCAGGGGAGCCCCAGCCTGGGGAAGGGCTGCTCCAGGTCCGGAGGGAACACTGATAACAGAGAGAACCCCCCCTTGCCCCAGCTGGGAGCTCCTCAGGATGAGCCAGATAAGCTGGAGATGAAAACAAAATGCCTGGAAAGTAACTGTACCCCGGCCCAGGTCAGCACTTTCTGCAGCCCCTCGATGCCCCTGGGCTAAATTAAGGCCCCAGCTGTCCCCAGGCAGTGGCTGCTCTGGCTTTTAGCCCCTCTCTGGGTCCAGTTTTCAAAAGGAACTCCACTCCAAGCTTTGTCCTGGCCTCGGAGTGCTCAGTTCCAAGCTCTGAATCCCTCGGACCTGGGAGCAGCAGCCCCAGGAGCCTCCAGCCAGAGGCATCTCCCATTCAGAGCGTGGCCCTCACCGAGAGCAGGAACCACTGCCAAGGGCTCTTCCAGAGGGAGCCACGGGAGGAAAAAGAGGAGGGAGCTCGAAGGGTGAATAAATAATGCAGAGACAGAAAGTCCTGAGCCCAGAAAGCATCAATTATTTGTGTCTCCACAGAGTGGAAGGAGCTGGGATGTGGGGACAGCTCACTGGCAGAGCCACCAGTCCTTCAGGGATGCTGAGCACAGCCCCAGATCCCTGTTCATCCTGGAATGGAAGGGTTGGAAGGGACTCCAAAGATCCAGGGACTCCAAGGATTCCAGATCCCCCAGAAAGCTGGGGCAGGCACAGGGAAGGGAACCAGCAGCAGGCAGGGGACGGGGAGGGGACGGGAATGTCCCTGGAGCAGGGGGGGAGGCACAAGCCTCCGGGGGTGGAGATGAGCAAGGTGGGGGCTGTCCTCCCGTCACCCGGCTGCCGTTCCCATGGCAACGGCGCAGAAGATGCCTGTTGCTAAGGGTGACGGGGGCTGCAAGTCGGGAACGGCGGATCTGGCTCCGGCTGAAAGAGCCCGGGGCTCTTGGAACGGGGTTTCTCTTGAAGGGCAACCTCCTCTTCCTCCTCCTCCTCCTCCTCCTCCTCCTCCTCCTCCTCTTCCTCTTCCTCCTCCTCCTCCTGCGCAAACCTCCCCCGGCACCTTCTGAGGACAATTAACAGTTAATTGGGGGCTGTGCCTGTTCCCCCGGCACACGAAGGGGGGGAAGGAGAGGAGCAGGGGGTGAGAACGTGCAGCGAGAGGGGTTCGGAGCCGCGAAGAGAAGCAGGATGGAAGCTCCGCCGCTGCCCACGGCTCCGCTCCAGCGCCAAAAAAAAAAACACCCTCGTAGCGAGAAGCGAACACGTTTTCTCTCCCTTTTCGCAGCCGATCCCTGGGATCCACCAGCAGCAGGACGCGGGTGCTCCCGGCAGCCTGGGAGGGATGGGCTGGGAACTGAGGAGCTGGAATTGGCCGAGTCCCAGCCGTGCCACGTCTGAGCCCCCCCCGGGCACAGCGAGTTCCCCGGAGGGACACAAAGGACTGGCTGGCACGGGGCACCCCCGGCGCCGGGAACTGGCGGCTCTGGCTCCATGGGGATGATGGTGATGATGATGATGATGAGCAAGCAGAGCTCTGATTCAAACCCCGGCCACAACCGGCAGCTCCTGCCCCTTCCACGAGCTGCCCACGGCACCGTGTGTGGCTTCCCAGGCTCTGTCCCCTCTGTCCCCAGCCTGGACATGATCCTGGACCTCCTGCCACCTCAGGGATGGGGCACAGAGCCTGCAGGACCCCGGACTGGTTTGGATTGGAAGGGACTTTAAGGGTCATCCAGTGCCACCCCCTGCCATGGGCAGGGACATTTCCACTGTCCCAGGTTGCTCCAACCTGGTCTTGGACACTCCCAGGGATCCAGGGGCAGCCACAGCTTCTCTGGGCAACCTGTGCCAGGGCCTCCCCACACTCACAGCCAGGAATTCCTTCCTAATTCCTCATCTATCCCTGCCCTCTTTCAGGAAAAACCCAGCAAAAAGTCACCCTTCTCCAAACCCAGAGGAAGGGCTCTCCACAGCCCGTGCACCCCGGGGCAGTGACTGTCACCCCACCACGAGAAGGGAGTGAGCTGAGCAGGGGGTGAAGAGCTCCAGCTCCCACCACCCCATCCCTGCACCACTTCCCCGGGTCGGTCTCCAGACAACACTTCCCAGAGAAACACGTGGAAAAAAAGGACACTATGATGACACCAAAAAAACCCGAGCAGACATCACTGCTCCCTCGGTTCCTCACCCCTAAAGAGAGAAAAGCAGCACAAGGGTCTCCCTGAAGACCCTCCGAGCTGCCCAGGGGGCTGAGGAACCCCCAGCCCGAGCCCCGGCGCTGACACAGCAGCGCAGGGAGAGCAGCCCCCGCCGAGCCGCCTCACTCCGGGGGGGAAGAAAGGGCCCATTGTTGTGGCTTTTGTCCCGTTTGTAGCTTCCAGCGTTTGTGCTTCGGGCGAGGGGAGGAAACGGCGGCGGAGTCTCCTCCTGCTCCTCTGCCCTCCGAGTGTGTCGGGTGGTCACTGCTGGGGATGTTCTCCCCCTCCTGAGTCACACCTTGGATAAATAAATCTTGGGTGGGGAAAAGGGGCATCAGTCGCTGGAAGGGATCCCGGGAACCCTCCCTGTGCAGCTTCCCGGGGCTGCACTCCATCCCTCACTTCCAACCCGGCTTCCCCGAGCACGTTTTCCAAGGCACACGACACTGTTCCTTTCCAGAGGACACTGCAACGTCCTACAGACTTGGACACCACCAGGGAAAAAAAGAGCTGGCAGGTGTCTGGGCCAAAAGTGGAGAACATTCACCCACTGCAGAACAAATCCTGACCCACTCCTGGGCCAAAAGTGGAGAACATTCACCCACTGCAGAACAAATCCTGACCCACCCCCAGCTCCAGCTTTTACACTGAGAGGATTTTCCTCACTCATTTTGCTCTCTGTTCAAGGGTTTCAATCCCGGCAGCAGAGGTGGCTCAGGGTGGCTGAGGGCTGGAAGCCTCTACCTGGGTTTGGCTGTTCCAGCCCATCCCTGTGCCCCAGTCCCTGGGTTTTACCTGTCTGGGTTCCCTGCCCTGCTCAGGGAAGGAGAACCAGCACAGGCTGAGCTCCAGGTGATCCAGCCTTTCCCGAGTGCAGCTGCCTGGTCCTGTTTCAGCAGAGCTTGGCCTTGGTGCCCTCCAGGGTGTTTAACTAACACAGAGAGAGGAGCTCAGGTTGCTGCTTTTTAATCAAACTCCTCAGGGCTGGCTGGTGTCACACAGGGGACACACCAAGGATGTCAGGGACTGGTGGAGCTCGGACACCACGGGGGCAGGAGGACGGGGCAGAACCCAAGGAGGCACCCAGGGGTGGGAGCACTTCCCTAGAAGCAGCTTAGTCTTAATTTCTGGAGGTGGTTTGCAGCCCCAGTGAGCTCCGACAGACACATCAACCTGTTTGTGCACTCAGAATTCAGCAGGACAAAGAGCTGAGACCCTCAGGCCAGACCTGGAGGGGACAGATCCATCCCTCAGGTCTCTGCAGGGATGCCCACACCCCAGCAGAGCTGACTCTGGGGGTCCTTCCCTGCCTCATAATCCACACTTCCTCAGCTGATTGGGATCTTCCCACCCCAAAACAACCCCTCTCAGTGTTTGCCCTGAGGTTTCCACGAAGAAGCAGCAACAGGACAAAAATTCTTCACTCTAAGAAGGATGGGAAAAGCACCGACCTGGCCGGGGGGGGGCAGGTGAAAATCCACCCTCAAATCCAAACCAAACCCCTCTAATCACCTGTACAGCCTTTTCTGCTTCTCCAACCCAGCTGTGGGACCTCCTGTGCCACAGATGTTGGGGGATAAATGCTGCTGGGAGAGAGAGCAAGGAGCCCAGTGCCCCTTGTCTGACCCAACCAGGGAGCACAGCCAGGGGGAAATGGCTTTGAAACACTCATTTCTCACAGGAGCTGTGTGGCCAGAGCTCAGCAAGGTGCTCTTGGTGCTCTTGTGGTGAGAGTCACTTCCTCCTCAGACACAGAGGAGCACAAGGTTTATGGTCTGTGAGTGACAGGCAGGAAGGGAACATTCCCCAGCCACCCAGAGGGGTTGATTTTACAACCCCGAGGGTTTCAGTTCCTGCAGGGAACACAGAGAGAGTCCAAAGGAGGAAGAGGCTCCAAGTCTGCACAGGGAAGAGAAGTCCTGAGCTGGGGGGAAGTTCCCTCCCGGGGTCAAACAGGTCTTTTCTCTCCCTGATGTTCCCCCCCACCTTGAATGACCCTGTTCTGGCACTGCCCCTGTGGGGGCCACGAGGCACCAACTTGATTTTCCGATGGGTTTTAGGGGAAAGCCACAACTCCCATCCTTTCCCATGGCAACTCCAGCAGCATAGAACTGAGGAATGGCTTCCCATCCCTTTAAGACAGAGAGAGAGAGTTTTCTCTCCCTACCTGCTGCCCTGGCACTGGGAGAAAACTGATGCTGCTGGAACCCTGCTCAGCATCTCCTCAGAATCACACATGCATATGGAGCCACGGGAACCTGCTCCCAGCAACCCCCCCCCAGCCCTTCTGCAGTTACAGGTGTGACCCACTTCCCAAGGGAATGACAGCTCAGGAGCTGCCACCCCCCTCCGAGGGCACCCCGTGGGCCCCACCACACCTGGAACTGTTTGCCAGGCTCTGGAAGGGCCTCAGGCCAGGGGGGAACTGGAGCTCAAAGGGAATTGTCACCAAGAATTGCCTCAAACCTCGGGCAATCCAGCATTCCCAGGTGCTGGATGCTGCCCAGCCCAGCCAGGGGGGCAGGGAAGGAGGGGAAATTCAGCCTGGCACGACACCCCCAACACATTCCTTGCCTAAAACCACTCCAGCAGCTTCAAATGACTCCAGAGGGCTCTGACTGGACCCTGCACAAGGTCAGGACCCACCAGGATGAGCAAAGGAAGAGCCCCTCTGAGGGTGGAAGGGCTGGGATAACCTGGGACAGGGATGCAGGGAACTGCCTCTGATCCATGAGGAGCCTCCAGAGGAAGCAGCTCAGCCAGGGAATGAGGCCTGTCCTGGAGCTCCTCAAGGCCTCGTGTCCCTGAGCTCGTGGGGAGGGGGGAAAAGGGTGTCCCCTGTGTCCCCAAGGCTGCCCCCCGACCCAAAATCCTCCATCTCCACTGCTCCTGCCTTCAAAGCCCTCTCGAGGCCGGGGCAGCCCCGGAGCAGAGTCCCGAGCATCCCTCTAGGAAAGCAGCGTGGAAGGAACGGGCTGGGACGAGCCATTGGAGGGAGGGGGGAGCTCTGCTCTCCCTCCACGCGTTTTTCGCAGCGAGAAACGAAGCGGAGCTGCTCTTCCTGCTCAGGGACGTCCTGCTCGGCCCGTCCCTCGCAGGGGGCTGCGCTGGAGAGGGGACGAGGGTCAGCCAGCCCCTTCGGAGGCTGGGAGAGCCGGCCGGGAGCATCCCAGCATCCCCACGCTCGCAGGAAGGTCAGCCCGGCACTGCAGCAGCGAGCCAGCCATCCCCGGCCATCCCTCCCTCCCTCCCTCCGCCGCCGGGCAGGGAAGGACATTTTCCGTGCAAACCGCGGGGGACGGGCAGAAACGCGCCCCTCTCCTTCCACCCAGGAAGGCAACAAGCCGGGAATAACCTGGAAGGAATAACCCTCAGCCTTGTCGGGATGCAGCGATGGGGATGTGGAGGGGTGGGGGGGGGATGCTCGTTCCTCCGGGATGCAGCCGCGGGGGAAGGCAGGGAACGAGCAGGGAATAACCTGGAAGGAATAACCCTCAACCTTGTCGGGATGCAGCGATGGGAAGGCGGAGGGGAAGGGAGCTGCGGGGGGGCTCTCCCGGTGCGGGGGGGGCTCTCCCGGTGCGGGGAGATGCTCGTTCCTCCGGGACGCAGCCCCGAAGAGGGGGAGGAAGGCGTAGGGCGCATTTCCCACCCCCAATCCACGGCGGACGCGCATCCCACCCCGCGGACGGAGACGGGCGATCCCCCCCAAAGGGACGGTGTCCCCCCCCCCGGTGCCCCCCATCCCCATATCCGCGTCCCCCCCCCTCCCCGCGCGGCCGGGACTGACCCGAAAGATGCTGCGGGAGCAGGCGCAGCGCAGCGCGGTCCAGCCCAGCGCGCAGAGCCCGCACAGCAGCACCTCCGCCCAGCCCAGGTGAGCGTTCTCGGCCCAGGTCCGCCTCGCCAGCTCCCAGCCGCAGTCCCCGCAGCCCCGGGCGGCCTCGGCCAGGCTCCCGTAGCCCCGGCGGAGCAAGGTCCCGTAGCCGGGCATGGGCTCCGGAGGCGGCATCGCTGCCACGGCCGCGCTCGCCGCCCGCGGCCCCGCGCAGGCTCCGGCGGGCGGGACCGCGCTCCCCCCGCGCCGGTACCGGGCGAGAAGAGCCGCCCCCCGCCACGGCCCGGCCCCCTCCGGGCTCTGCCGGGGCTCCCCGAGGGGGCAGAGGCTCCGTTCAGCAGCTCTGCGGGGAGTTCTCGGAGCTTACGGGGTGGGTTTTGGGTTTGGTGGTTTTTTTTGTGTGTCCCGACAATGCGGCCGCTCCGCTGGAGGACGAGCTGCGAGAAGGGGCTGGAGTCGCTCCAGGAGCGAGGGACGGGGATAAATAGCGACGTTTCGGTCGCAGGAGGTGATGGAACGGTGGAGGAGCGCCCAGGGGCACCTTTGGGGGGGTCGTGGGGGTGGAAGGTGCCCGCAGCCCCTTGGCAGCCCCGTCCAACAACACGGAGCTGCTCCGGGTTCAAAATCCTGGACTAAACCTTAAACTGCCTGACCAAACCTGAAAAATCCCGGACCAAACCTTAAAAACCCCACACCAAACCTTCTCCTTTCAACGATTTTTTCACCCTCCACCATGTTGTGTTTTTTTCTTTTTTTTTCTTTTTTTTTTAATTTAATACACGAAGGGAAATGTTTCTCCAGGTTATTTTTCCCCCTTCCTCTCAGCACCAGCCCTGGAGGATCAGCACCAGCAGATCCATCCCTTCCTCACGGGGTTGACCAGGTGTGTCCCCCCCCCCCCCCCCGGCCACCCCAGCCCCGTTTGGGCACCTGTAGCAGTTTAAGGGTCTGGAATAATGGGATGCAGCTCTAAGACGCAAACACACCCTCCTCAAAGGTCACCCCCCAGGAAAGACTGAATGTCACCTCCATCATCATCACCACAGGCACCACCGAGCTGTAACTGGAACCAGCTGACAGGGAAAAGAAAGGACAAGCTAGAAATGAGTTTAATCTCATTTTGAGTCATCCAGGTTCCCCCTGGAACCTCTCCTTGCTCTGGGAAAACACAAACTGGTTCCCCTCGAGGTCCCACCCTGTCCCCCCCATGGCTCCTGCTCTGCCACTTGCTTTTATTGTTTACATTTTTAAGTCAATTTATCATGGCCCATCAAGTGGGGACGGGCTGCCCTGAGCACACAAGCCCCTTTCAGGTCTCCCTCAGACAGCTCCACAAAGGGAACATTCATCCCATGAATAAACCCCTCACTGAAAGGAGCTGCTGAGCCAAGGGAGGGGACAAAGGGCCCTTTCAGGGCCAGCACAGCCAGGGGGGCACGAAGGAAGCGCCCGTGGGACACATTTACAGTGCAAACCCCCCCTCCTCCCCCTCCCCAAATGATAATTCCCAAGATGATCCCAAATATTCCAGGGCAGGAGGGCCCAGCTGAGGGTTCCACGGTGCAGAGTCTGGCGGGTGGGACACAGGGATGAGCCCAAGGCCACGATCCCAGGGTTGAATCCCAGGACACTTCCAGCTCCCCACGTGCTCCAGGAGGGATGCCCTGGCTCCAGGACACATGTCCTGCCTCCAGGACACGCCCAAGGCTCAGGCTGAGCCTATTAGGGCAGGATTAGTTTTATTTTGGGAGTTTTCCCCCTCTCACCAGCAGTAAAACCCCCCCAGCCAGGGATCCTTCTCCCAGGGGAGGCTGAAGGTACAGGAGTTGTGGTTGGATAGACCAGAGGAAGATCCATAACTCAGGATGGATCCAGGTGCTGAGTGCAGGTGCTTAAAACCGACCCTCACACTCTCCCACCTTCAAACCCTCGGTCCTGGAGTGGAATCACCAGAATTCCAGAAATTAGGGGGGCACAAAGATCCAGAAGAGGCTTTATTAGAAATGTTCAAGGTGCCTGTGTTGCACCCTCTTGACCCAGAGTTCAGGGCCCGGGGGAGGCTTTGAGCCCCCAAAATTCAGGTGCTGGACACAGGCACAGCCCCACCCCTGCTGGAGCACCAGGGTGAGGTGAGGCCAGGCTGATCTGCAGAGGGCATTTTCCATGTTCCAGAGGGCATTTTCCGTGTCCCAGGGAGGATTTGAACAGGAAGCCCAGTGCCCAGGGGTGGGCACAGCCTGGTCCCTCAGGCACTGGGTGCGTACTGCAGGGCCAGCCGGTCGAAGTCGTTCTCCTGCAGAGGCAAAAATAAAGGAATAAATCCAAACTTTCCTGGGAATCTGATAAAACTCTGCCTTAACTGAAGAGAACAGCCCACTAAGTCCAGAGGAATTCCAGGAAACGAGATCACCTGCACTGATTTTTTTTTTCAGTCTGCTTCGTTTTCCCTCTCCCCGAATTCTATTTGATGTCTGGAATTCCCTCCATTTAATGTTTCATGGCAACAAACTTCCACTTGGATTAAGAACCTGTTTCTCAGAGCTTTTGTGGCATGGTCAGGTACATCCCACCTGGCTTGTGCTTCCCAAAAATCTCTCCCAAGGGCTGGAAAATTTAACTCAAGAGTGACAGGGCAGGGACGTGGAGCTGCCCCCTCAGGCCAGAACCCACTGGCCCCATCACAGCTCCATCTGAGGCCCAAGAAATTCAACTTTATATCATTTATTTCTATCCTGTTCTGTTCTATACCTTTGCCTGATACTCCTTGATGAAGGGGTGGTTTTTGTGAGCATCTTTCAGCTGGGACAGGTAACGATTCGTGACCTGCTGGGGCGAGAAAAACGAAGTTAAACATTCAAATAACAGGAGGAAAAGCCAAAAGTGCAACAAATCACCCCTCAAAGGGTTTGTTCACAGCTAAAAAACTGATTTTCTCAGGGTCCTCCATGTCAGCAGCCCCAGTGAAAACCAGTAAAACCTTTTAAAACCAGTCAGACCCGCACGCCCTTAATAAATAATAAAATAAAACGCCCCTAAATAAATGATAAAATACTTAAAAATAAACCTGAAATTGTGGGTTTATGTGAAAACAAAAATCAGCAAGAGCTGAGCTTAGAACTCAAATGATTTCTTTCTGCCCAGGCCTTCCTCTCAGTGTCAGGGAATTATGGAATGGTTTGGACCTTAAAGATCATCTAATTCCAAGCCCTTCCGAGGGCAGGGACATTTCCCAGGTTGCTCCAAGCCCTGTCCAAACCTGGCCCATGTCCTCAGTATTTCCATAAACTCTCCTTTAGAGGTGTCAGCTCCCCACCCCCAGAACTATTCCCAGATCCTGCTGGGAACACACAGAACTCCCAAAGCTCTCGGATCCGCCGGGAACACCCGACAAACGCGGCCTCACCTCCGGAGCCTTTCCCAGGTGCTGTGAGAGCACCACGAGGTTCAGGAGGGTCTCAGGGTGGCCACTGTCCTGCAAGGAACAACAGCCACGGAGTGCTGGGATCCACAGCAACACCCAGGCCTGCAGGGAACAGCCCTGCCCAACCCCCTGCCCTGGGAATGGGAACAGGGACGGGCACCAGGACGGGCAAGGGATGGAGGGACGGGACCAGGGAATGGGTTCCCACTGCCAGAGGGAGGGTTACATGGGATACTGGGGGGGAATTCCTCACTGGGAGGGTGGACACGGGCTGGGATGGGTTTCCCAGAGAAGCTGTGGCTGCCCCTGGATCCCTGGAAGTGTCCAAGGTTGGGTTGGGGCAACTTGGGATAATGGGAAGTGTCCCTGACCACGGCAGGGGGTGGAACTCCATGACCTTCAAGGTCCTTCCCACCCTAAACCATCCTGGGATTCCAACCCAAACCTTCCTGGGATTCCAACCCAAACAATCCTGGGATTCTACCCCAAATTATCCTGGGATTCCACCCTAAACCAGCCAGGGATTCTAACCCAAATTATCCTGGGGTTCCACCCCAAACCATTCCGGGATTCCACCCTAAACCATCCTGGGATTCCACCCCAAACCATCCAGGGATTCCACCTCAAACCATCCAGGGATTCCACCCCAAACCTTCCTGGGGTTCCACCCCAAAATATCCTGGGATTCTCCCCCAAACCATCCTGGGGTTCCACCCTAAATCTTCCAGGGATTCCACCCCAAACCATCCTGGGATTCCCCCCCAAACCACCCTGGGGTTCCACAATCATCCCCACCCTCGGCGACACCGATCCCTATATCGGCATTTCCATGAGTTTTCCCGGTGAAAGCCCTCTCTGTTCTCCCCAGGACCCCCCTGAGAGGTGGGAAGAGCAGGCAGTACCTTGTCCAGAGCCTCCTGGAGAACTCCCTCGGCGTCCTCCCACTTCCCCTGGGCCATGTAACAGGCAGCCTGCCCGTTCAGCAGCAGGAGGGTGGGGGAACACTTGTCTGCCATCTCTTGGAAAATGTAATAAGCATCTTGGAGCTTCTCCCCACCCTGCAAAACACCCCCAGGCTCATCACCTGCTGCCAAGAAGCCCCCAAAACCTCGAAGCACCGGGGCCAAAATTCATTTCTAAAGGTCATCAAGTGAAATTCTGGAGCACCAACGCTCCCTGATCCCTGTGATCTCCTGCACCACAACACAGCAGCCAGAGCAGATCAAAGAAATGCATAAATATTAAATATTAAGAACCACTTAAATGATCAAATGAGCCAGGCTTGCCTTCAGAAAGGAAAAAAAAAGAACAAACCCACTTCAAAAGAACCACTTCACGTGTCTGACATAATAAAGGAGGTGAAATGAGGGGTTTATGATTTTTTTTTTATAATTAAACACCTGGGTTTCTCAAAAGGTTCTCCATCCAGGAAGGTTCTAGATCCAGGAAGGTTCTACTGGCTGCTCCAGTTAAGAGGTGGGATTCCTCATGGAAACCAAGACCTTGAGGAAAATCCAGCCACACACTGATTAAAGGCCAGGGCTACACATGAGAGATTTCACACCAAAACCAAGTAAACTCCAAAAATAAATAATTTTGATGGTCCAACAGGTTGTTTCCTGTGCAACCTTGGACTTCAATGAATTTTAGGGGTTTTATTTTCAATCTGGCCTGCCAAGCTGAATGTTTTTGCTGCTCTAAGCACAGGAATACACCTTTTTTCTTGGAGCCTGGGAACCAGGAGCAGAGCATTCCCACACTGGGATGTCTGGGGGGTTATTTAAGTGTGGTTTAGCTCTCCCTGTGAGGGGGAAGAGCATCAGACCAGCAGGTGAGTTTGTGAAACCAAGCCCCCAGAACGTTCTGTGCATTAAAAACTCAGCCCTGGGTGTTCTGCTGGAACCAGGACGTGAAAAGAGCCCCCAGGAACAGGAGCTGCCCTGGATTTTTGGGGGCTGTAGGTCAGGGATCCCTGTCCCAGGTACCCACCACGGCCAGGTTCACCCAGGCAGTCGCCAGCTGGGTCAGAGTTGCATCCTCATCCTGCTCCTGCATCTTCTTCAGCTCCTTCCTGCAGGAGTTGGAGTCACACCAGAGAAAGAAAACAACTCCTTTAAGACACAACCAAGGGGCTGTGGTTTCTCCTCCCAGCTGGGAACGTGACAAACCCCTCAATATTTCACAGGAACAATCCATGAAACACTTCCCTGTTTTACTTCCCCAGAGATTCCTGCTGAAGGGAAGACCCAAACCTCGAGGTCCAGCCCTGCCTTTGGTCATTCCCAGTTCTGGTTTTGCAACTTGAGGAGCAAAACCAGCCGTGATTGTGTCACTGCAGGAGTTGGATTTTCCCTCCCTCGAGGCTCTTCCCACACAAACACCTCCAAAGAGCAAAGGGAGACAAACCCACCGGGCCAGGTCGAGCCTGTCGAGCTTCAGGAGGATCTGGATCATCATGGCCATGCTGCAAGGAACAAGAAAAGAGGGATTTCCACAGCTGGATTCCAGGATCCTGCTGGGATCCAGCTCGGGGGGTTGTAGGATGAGGCCCTGGACTGGATCTCCCAGGGAAGCTGTGGCTGCCCCAGCCCTGGGAGTGTCCCAGGCCAGGTTGGATGATTTTTAAGGTCTTTCCAAGCCAAATCACCGGGTGATTCCCTGGGCTGAGCCTGGGACCCTGCTCCCAGCCCCCTCCCTGCCACGCTGCCCATCTCAGCAGCCAGAGCCTGCCGGGATCCATCCCCAGGGCTCCCACATTCCCAGGGGAGCCCCGGCTTTTTTGGAAAAGCACCAAACCCCCGGGGAAGCCAAAGCCCTGAGGAGCTTCCTGGTGCTCGTGAGGCTCCTCCAAGGCCCAGGCAGTGCCCCAGTGCCCTTCCAGGAGGGCTGCACTCACCATTCCAGGCTCTCCCCCTGGTGCAGGGCCCTCAGGGCCGCGTCGGGGTTCTGCTCGTGGCAGTAGATGGAGGCGGCCACGAGCAGGAACGTGGTGTTGGCCACGTCCACACTCTTGGCCATCTTCTTGTCCAGGTCAGCCACGATGGCATCCCTGGGGAGAGAGAGGTAAAACAGCCCTGCCCACACAGTTCTGGGGCTGCCCCATCTGGATTATATCATGTTCTTTTATTTTATATCTTATTATTTATATTTATTAATATATTAACATATTTATTATATATTTAATATATTAATATATTTATTAATATATATTATTAATAATATTTTATTATTATATCATAGAATGATAATATATAATTATACAGTATATTATGCTATTCTGTGTTATACTTTGTAATATAGTGATATATCATAATAATGTTATATTTTATATTATTTCATTATATTATTTTATATTTCATTATAACACTATATCATAATATTATGGTATATCATATTAGGTTGTATTGTTATATTTTACATATTTATATATAAACATTGTTTTATATTTAATAGATATTATTTTATTATGCTACAGTACTTTATATTTTACGTACTTTTTTATAGACATTATTTTATATTTAATATAGATATTATTTTATTATGCTACATTACTTTATATTTTATGTACTTTACATATAAATACTATTTTATACTTATTATATATTATTTCATTATACTATATTATTTTATATTTTATGCACTTTATATATATATTATATTTAAGATAGATATTATTTTATTATGTTATATTATTTTATATTTTATGTATTTTATATATAAATATTATTTTATATTTAATAGATATTATTTCACTATATTATTTTATATTTTATGTACTTTTTAATAGACATTATTTTATATTTAATATATATTATTTTACTATACTATACTATTTTATATTTTACATACTTTATATATAAATATTATTTTATATTTAATATAGATATTATTTTATTATGCTACATTATTTTATATTTTAGGTACTTTCTTTATAGACATTATTTTATATTTAATATATATTATTTTATTATACTATATTATTTTATATTTTATCTACTTTATATATAAATATTATTTTATATTTAATAGATATTATTTTACTATACTATACTATTTTATATTTTACATACTTTATATATAAATATTATTTTATATTTAATATAGATATTATTTTATTATGCTACATTATTTTATATTTTAGGTACTTTCTTTATAGACATTATTTTATATTTAATATATATTATTTTATTATACTATATTATTTTATATTTTACATACTTTATATATAAATATAATATTTAATATAGATATTATTTTATTATGCTATATTATTTTATATTTTACATACTTTATATATAAATATTATTTTATATTTAATATAGATATTATTTTATTATGCTACATTACTTTATATTTTATGTACTTTATTTATACATTATTTTATATTTAATATATATTATTTTATTATACTATATTATTTTATATTTTACATACTTTATATATAAATATAATATTTAATATAGATATTATTTTATTATGCTATATTAT
>NW_020884962.1:769828-778788 GCF_003945725.1 Corapipo altera
TATTATTTTATATTTTAGGTACTTCATATATAAATACTATTTTATATTTAATATATATGATTTTACTATACTATATTATTTTATATTTTACGTACTTTATATATAAATATTGTTTTATATTTAATATAGATATTATTTTATTATACTATATTTTTTATATTTAACTATATTATGAAACTATACCATTATATTATATAACAATATAATTATATCACTGTACATTACATTGTACAGTGATATTTTATTTTTATATTCTATTCTATTACATTTTTTATATTCCATTACATTATAGATTGTATTATAGATTACATATATTATACACAGATTGTATATACATTTATACAATCTATTGTATAAAATAACATTATATATTATTTTATTATAACACAATATCACAATATTATACCACAATATTACATTGTAATATTATAACATTATATTATATTATATTATATTATATTATATTATATTATATTATATTATATTATATTATATTATATTATATTATATTATATTATGTTTTGGGGGTTGATGTCTCTCACCTCTGGCTCTCATTTGCCAGGTACTCTGCCAACATCCTCACTGCCTGGAGCTCGGGGCTGGCACTGCCTTTGATCTCATCCAGGACCACTCCATATTTCCTCTGGGAAAGGCAACAAAGCCCAGCCTGTGAGTCCCTTGTTTTCCACAAACAACTGTTACCCCCCAAACCCTCCGTGAGGACAACGAAACCCCCGGGGAAGGAAGATTTCTGCTTTATATCCCCCCAAACCCCCCGCACTGACCCCCCCCCGCCCCCAGCTCCAGGACAAGGCTCCTGGGGGGTGTTCCCGGGACACCCCGAGGCTCCATATCCAGGGAATGTGGGATATCCCGGGGCAGCAGCAGGGTTATCCCCAAACCTCTGCGTTCCCGGGATATATGGGGAAGGAATTCCTCCCTGGGAGGGCCGGGATGGAATTCCCAGAGAAGCTGTGGCTGCCCCATCCCTGGAAGTGTCCAAGGCCGGTTTGGAGCAACCCGGGAGAGTGGAAATGTCCCTTCCCACCCAAACCATTCCAGGATTCCGCGACTGATCCCACGCCCCCGTTGTGGAGCCCCCTCCCCGCCCCTCACCTGGGCGATGTAGGCTCGGAACAGGAACACGTCCCTCTCCACCTCCTTCTCGGGGCTGGACGGCTGGAAACGGGAATGTTTGAGGGGGTCTGTCCCCCAGAGAGCTCCTCCCACACGAATCCCCCCCAGACGAACCTCACACATCCCACCCCCCCAAGCCCGCGGGAGCCCCATCTCCCCTCAGGGACCCCCAAACCTCTCCCGGGCCGGGCCGAGGGACCCTCAGGGCGCCCCAAACCCGGCGCTTAAAGGACCCCCCAGAAGACCCCCAAAGCACCGCCCGGCCCTCCCAGAGCCTCGCCGACCTTGGCGCGCTGCGCCTCGTTGATGGCGGCCTGGAAGGCGCCGATGTAGAAGTTGTTGCGGAGGTCGAAGAGCTCGTCCGCGTCCCCGCCCGGCGCCGCTCCGCTCCCGGCCGCCATCGCTCCCTCACACACGTACCCGGAAGCGCCCGCGCCGCCCGCGGGCCGCCGGGAGCCGCCGTCGTCATGGCGACCGCCAATAGGAGCGCGAGGAGCCCGCCGTCGCCATGGCGACAGCCAATAGGAGCTGAAACGTCACTACAGCGACGCCAAGAGAATCCTAAACACTGCGGCGTGGGCGGGGCTGGAGGGCGGCGGCCAATGGGCGACGGGGGCGGCGGTGACGCCATCGGGGCGCGCCCGGGGCGGGGCGAGCACGTGGTGGGATCATGGCGGCGTTCCGGGAGCTCGGGATCTCGCCGTGGCTGGCGGAGCAGGCGCGGCAGGTCGGGCTCACCCGGCCCACGCCCGTGCAGGCCGCCTGCATCCCCGCCGTGCTGCAGGGTGAGACCGCGGCGGACCCTCCCAACCCCCGGAACGGCCCAATCACGGGCAATCTCCCGGCTCCTGGGAGCGGCCCCTCGCGACCCCCGTCCCAACCCCGGGAATGGTCCCTGACGCCTCCCGTCCCATCCCCGGGAGCGGCCCCTCACAGTCCCTGTCCTGCCCCGGGAATGGTCCCTGACGCCTCCCATCCCATCCCTGGGAGCGGCCCCTCACGGTCCCCGTCCCTCCCGCAGGCCGGGACTGCCTGGGCTGCGCCAAGACGGGCAGCGGGAAGACGGCGGCCTTTGTGCTGCCCGTGCTGCAGGCGCTCTCCGAGGACCCCTACGGCATCTTCTGCCTCGTGCTGACCCCCACCAGGTACCGAGGGACCCCCGCGGCGGGCTGAGCTGCCCCTGCCGCTGGGAACCGGCCCCCCTGAGCTTCCCGGCCCTCCCTCCCTCTCTCCCTCCCTCCCTCCTTCCTTCCGCAGGGAACTCGCGCAGCAGATCGCGGAGCAGTTCCGAGTGCTGGGGAAGCCCCTGGGCCTCAAGGACTGTGTGGTCGTGGGCGGCCTCGGTGAGCAATATACACAATATGTTGTTTTATAATACATAATGTTTTATATTATTTATATTATTACATTTTTATGCATATATACAATATATACATACATACTATATGCAATATACACGACATGTTGTTATGTAATACATAATATTTTATTTATATTATTATATTTTTATACATGTATACTATATGCAATATGCACAATATGTTGATATATGATATATAATATATACATGTAGAATATCCATACTGTCTATACAACATCCAAACACACCTGCCCTGTTCCCCTCGCAGACATGGTGGCCCAGGCCCTGGAGTTGGCCAGGAAGCCCCACGTGGTGGTGGCCACGCCGGGCCGGTTGGCCGATCACCTGCGCAGCTCCAGCACCTTCAGCCTCAGGAAGATCAGGTTCCTGGTAAGGCCCTGTGCTGGTTTAAGGGTAAACCAGCAGGGGAAATGAACTCAGCTCAAAGGAGAGATTATAAGTCAGAATAACAATTTAAAATAAAATAATACAATAAGTACGATTATACAGACAAACAGTTGGTTTTAACCCACGAAACCCAAATGTATAACCCAGCACCCTGGGGCATGAACAGAGTGGTGTTCATTGGGCCCCCTGAGTCCAAAGGAAAAGGAGAGGGGAAAAAACCTGTTGGTGAGAGTGGTGGTGCAGTCTGGTTGAGAGTGGTGGTCCCAGCCCTTCTCTGGATCCCATGAGTGGTTAAAAAAGTCCCAAGACCCCAAGATTATCTATCCTCCAGTTCAGGCAGGAATGCCCAGTGCCTCCCTCAGGGTGGAGGGTTCCACACTGGGTGTGAGGACAGGAGCACCCTCCTATCTCCCAGGCCTCTGAACACCCAGTTTACAGCCTGAGGAGTCAGGGCTGCTCTGGGCAGAGGGTGTAAATGGTTCATTGATAACAGTTTCTGGGCAATGGCATGGAAGGCTGTAGAATACACAGTTTTGGGTTACACCCATCCAGTGATGAACTGGTCCCAGCTGTTCTAACCAGGACAGGCCCTTTCCCGAGGGGTTTTTTTTTGGGATGCCCCGTGGGTGTTCCCAGCCAGCTGAGGGCTGAGGGGGATCCGTTCCCAGGTGCTGGATGAGGCTGACAGGCTGCTGGAGCAGGGCTGTGCCGACTTCACCGCCGACCTGGAGCTCATCCTGGAGCACGTCCCGGCGCGGCGCCAGACCCTGCTGTTCAGTGCCACCCTCACTGCCACCCTCAGCGAGCTCAGAGGCCTGGCTGCCAACGAGCCCTTCTTCTGGGAGGCCCAGTCTGAGTGAGTCCGGAGCAATCCCATCCCCTCCCTGCTCCTTTATCCCTGGATTTGCTGTCCCATCCACTGCTGAGGCACCTCCACTGCTGGGCCCACTGTGGGAGAGACACTGAGGGGCTGGAGCATGTCCAGAGAAGGGAATGGGGCTGGAGCACAAGGAGAAGGGACTGGAGAACTCCTGAGGGAGCTGGGGGGGCTCAGCCTGGAGAAAAGGAGGCTCAGTGGGGACCTTCTGGCTCTGCAACCCCCTGACGGGAGGGAGGAGCTGAGGGGGGTCGGGCTTTGCTCCCAGGGAACAACAGGACAAGAGGGAAAGGCCCCAAGCTGTGCCAGGGGAGGGTCAGGCTGGACATCAGGAGAGATTTCTCCATGGAAAGGGTGCTCAGGCATTGGAAGGGGCTGCCCTGGGAGGTTTGGAGTCCCCATCCCTGGAGGTGACCAAGGAAGGCCTGGACGTGGCACTCAGTGCTCTGGGCTGGGGGACAAGGGGGGGGTCAGGCACAGGGTGGGAGGGCTTTTCCAGCCTCAGTGATTGTGGGATTCTGGGATTCCCTTGATCTTCACTTGCTGCTCCCCCCTGGCAGGGTGAGGACAGTGGAGGAGCTGGACCAGCGGTACCTGCTCGTGCCTGAGGCAGTGAAAGATGCCTACCTGGTGCACCTGATCCAGACCTTCCAGGACGAGCACGAGGACTGGTCCATCATCATCTTCACTAAAACCTGCAAGTGAGTGGAGTTGCTCCTCAGGGCAGCTTTGATGTGTCTTTACATCTGGCACAGGTCACCCAGAGAAGCTGTGGCTGCCCCATCCCTGGCAGTGTCCAAGGCCAGGTCCAGTGTAAGGGTGTTCCTGCCCCTGTCCCAGCTCTGTCCTGATCCATTTCCTTGGCACATCCTGATTGTTTTTCTGGTTTTCTTTCCTTCAAGGGACTGCCAGGTCTTGAACATGATGCTCAGGAAGTACAACTTCCCTTCTGTAGCTCTGCATTCCATGATGAAACAGGTGAGGGATGGGCAGATCTGGGAGGTGGCTGCTTGTCCAGCTGCATCCCTGAGCTGGGAGACTCCAAGCCCTGCAGCTCCTGTGGATCCAAATCCCTCACACAGACTTTTCTCTCCACAGAGGCAGCGATTTGCAGCTTTAGCCAAGTTCAAATCCAGCATCTTCAAGATTCTCATTGCCACTGATGTCGCTGCCAGGTACAAACATGGGCTCTGTTCCCAAAGGTCACAACCACTGTGGAGTTCAGGCTGAGTTTAGCAAGAGGAGACCCTTAAATCCCCTACACTTGGGTGGGACAGGGGTGTTCACAACACCTCTGAGCTGTGTTTTGGACCCTGGGTGTGTGTGTGAAGTAGCTCTGACCGGGTGTGTGTGTTTAGGAGGAAGGTTTCTCTGAGGCTCAGTGTGTTCCCTGGGAATTTCTTAACTGCTGGAGAGTTGTGTGAGGGAAGAGTTTGTCCTCCAGTCAGCCAATAAAGACCATATTAATGGAATATGAGGCCGCTGGAGAAAGCAGAGAGCAGGAATTAAACTGCAGACACCCCTGGGATAGTGGAAGGTGTGGGTGGAGTCTTTAAGGTCCCTCCCAACCCAAACCGTTCTGGGATTTTATAATTCTATAATTCTATCATGTTAAAGCTGTTTTCTCACTCTCTGCTCTCTTTGCTTGCATTCCAGAGGGCTGGACATTCCCACAGTCCAGGTTGTGATCAATCACAACACTCCAGGCCTGCCCAAAATCTACATCCACCGCGTGGGCCGGACGGCGCGCGCGGGTGAGCGGCAGAACTCCCGCTGGGATCCCCGTCCCTGGGATCCAGGGAGGGGCTGGGCCCTGGGTGGGGAGGGTCAGGAGGTGTCCCAGCAGCACTGCAGGGTTCTCAGGCAGTGCCAGATCCGCTGGGATCCCTGGAATCCTGCCTTAGGATCGCAGTGATGGATCATGCCGGGTCTGAGCCGCGCCGAGAGCGAACGGAATAAATAAAGACCCCTCTGAGCACCCCTCAGGCTGACTCGGGGGTGGGTGGGTTTGGAATGGATTGGGTTCATCTCCCTCTGCCTGTCAGGACTCACCTGTCCCTCTTTTTGCACCCTGCAGGCCGGAAGGGAGTTGCCATCACCCTGGTGACACAGTACGACATCCACCTGGTGCACGCCATCGAGCAGGAGATCAGTGAGTGGGGCCTTGGGGCATCCTGCTGGAAGGTGGGATCACACATTGCAGCACTCAGAGCCCTGATTTCATCAGCTTTAGCATCAAAAAGGTTTCTCTCCCTTGTGTGGCAAAGAGCAGGAGCACCAGAATTCCTGATTCAGCTCCTGAATCAGGTGTTTGTCCTCCTGCTGTTTCTCTTGGAGCTCTCTCTGTAACCTCTTTGTTAAAGCAGCTTCTTGCCAAGGTGGACAAAAGGAACAGGTTGCTTCAGGTTCAGATTTCTCCATTTTTTTAGGAAAGTAGAGCCAGTAAATGCAGCATCTTGTGCTGTGGGGAATCATGGGCAGAGGGGAGGAGTGAACCTGCTGTGGGCTGAAGGGGTTGGAGTGATCAGAGCATCTGGCAACAATTCCCCCCACAGTCAGAGGAGCTGCAGTGGGTTTTTCACTAGTTGAGGATCTGCCCCTGGGGGTTTTTTTAACCAAGCCAATGGTGTGTAAATGTCTCACCCTGGTTCAGAGCTGCAGCTGAAGGAGTTCTCTGTGGAGGAGCAGCACGTGCTGGACATCCTCACCCAAGTGAACGTCACCAGGAGGGAGTGTGAGATTGTGAGTGGAACAAGGAGCCCCTTTGTCCAGGGGGCTGGAGATCCTGGGCAGATCCCTGCAGAAACACTTGGGGGGTGTGTGGGAGGGTTGTTTTGGTTTCTCTTCCCTTGGTTTGCTCTGTTATTGCACGATTTTGCAGCGGGTTTTTTTGCTACTGGGTGTCGAAACTGATACTTTTCGGTGGGCAGGCCCCAAAATGTCCTGGTGACCCTTTGGGGTTGTGCTGCTCCTCCCTGTGTCAGTCACTGACTGCCCTGCTGTGTTCTCCCTTTGCCAGGAGCTGGAGGGGATGGATTTTGATGAGAAGAAAGAAATAAATAAGAGGAAACAGATGATCCTTGAGGGGAAGGTGAGAGCTGGTTTGGTGTCCCTGGTGTGGAAAGGGAAGGACAGCTCCTCCCTCACTGCTGTGGGGTGAGGGCTCACTCCCCTTCTGGGTGCTGAGGGTTTATTTTAAAGGGTATATTAAATGTGTTGAGATGAAAAAGTGCCCTGGAGGAGGGTCTGACCTTGGCAGCCCCCTTCAGTCATGGGTGCCTGGGAAGGGCCGAGGGGCTGCCCCAGGCGTGTCACCGGTGCCCTGCCTTTGCCACACTGCAGGATCCAGACCTGGAGGCCAAAAGGAAGGCAGAGCTGGCCAAGATCAAGAAGAAGAACAAGGAATGCCGGGAGAAGGTGCAGCAGACCCTGGAGAGGAGGAAGCAGCTGCAGCTGAGGAGGAAACTGCAGAAGAAGATGGAGCGGCGGAACAAGCGCAAGGTGACGGAGGAGCAGTGACAGCCCCGGGCCTGGCCTGGACTGCCCTGATCGTGCTGCTGCTTTGGGAATACTGGGATCTGACACCTTTTAATGTGGACACTTTTGACTGAAATTGGTGTTGGGGAGAAGGGAAGAATCCCAGAATCTCAGAATCCCAGAATGGGTTGGCTTGGAAAGACCTTAAAGATCAACAAGTCCCACCCCCTGCCACGGGCAGGGACACCTCCCACTATCCCAGGTTGCTCCAGCCCGGCCTTGGACACTTCCAGGGATATGGGGCAGCCACAGCTTCTCTGGGAAATCCATTCCAGGGCTTCCCCACCCTCCCAGGGAGGAGTTTTTTAATCCTGCACAGTCCTGGCTGGGCTGTTCCTGGCAGGCTGGATCAGCCTCCTGGGGAATCTTTCAAGCAGATGTTTCCCTTCCTCCACCAAAGGAGAGGCCAGACCTGGATTCTTGGGGCCATAAAGCTCCTCTGTCTCTCCCCCTTCATTCAATCCCTGCTCTCTCTCCCTTCCCAGGGCTGTGGTTGCCACTCACACTTGTTTGGATCAACAGATTCTCCCCCTGAGCCAGAGTCTAAAAATACTGTGACAAAATGAACTCAGCCTCTTGTCTGTGCCAGAGTTTTCCAAGAGGAAAATTCATGGAGCACGTGTTGTGCTGTGTGGGGCTGATCCTGGGGTTTTTCTTGGAATGATCCTGCTTTGTGCATCTGATTGTTATTCCTGCCTGTGTTTTTTCTGCCTTGGCTCGGGCTCCAGCCCTGGGTGTTATCCATAGGGATGGCAGAGTCCTGGTTGGGAGAGCAGGGCCCTGTTTTCCTGGATGATCAGTGGGTTCCAAGGCAGGTTCTGCACAGAAGATACCCCAGGAGCAGGATTCCCTTGTTCCAAGAGAACAAAGTGGGGTTTCTGGGGCTCCCCTGTGTGTGTTTGGGGCAGGGGGGTTGGTTATGCCAGAGGGGCCTGAGCTCTCCTAAAAAAACAGCTGAATTTCTCTATGGAGACAGAAAACTCCCAGAGTTTGGCCAGCTCTGTCCCAGGTCAGCTTTGCTCCTCAGTGCCTTTTCTATGGCTAAAAATCTATTATTTCTGTCTTCTGGCTTAAAATAATTACTGTGGCCAGTGCCCAAAATAAATATTTATTGCAACATGTGACTGGATCTTTGATTTTTTGAGGAGTGAGGGGATTGTGAGGCCTTGGAGGTGGGGAGCAGCACCTGTGTGGAGGTAAAATCGGGTTTATTTGAAGAGCTGGGTAAGGATTGAACCTGTTGTGGGTGTTGTATCCCTCTTTTCCTGGGAGCAGCAGTCCCTGAGGTGCCTTTCCCTCATTGCCTCCCTCTCCCAGACACTTCCCAACCCTCTGTCTGGAGTCTCTGGTGGGGTTTTCTCTGTCTCCTTCCACGTGAGGTGTGATCAAGGCTCTTGTCTTCATCCAGAATTCCCTTTGACGCCTCCCTTGGCTGGGCTGGGAGGGGGGGACACGTGCTGGGAATCAGAGCTCTGGGTGGTGCTGGTGACTGTTCCTGCTTCCCAGCAGCAGTTTGGGAGTGGCTGAGGAGTAAAAAGAGGTTGCTGGGCTGGTTGGCAGGTGGGAAAATGCCTCAAATTCCCGGATCAGGAATTCCCTGTGCTGTGCCAGAGCTGGCCCATCACACACACCACCCCCCCC
>NW_020884962.1:778798-803726 GCF_003945725.1 Corapipo altera
TCTCCTCTGGGTGTGAAACCACCACCTGCCTCAGACGTTCCAAGGGGCTCCTGCTCTTCCACCTCCCACCTTCCCAGGCAATTCCATCTCCACACTGATGGATCACTTGCCAAAATTGGCTGGTTTGGGTGCATTTAAGGAAATATTTGTTCCTGGAGTTTCCCCCCTCCTCCCCAATCCATCTCTACCCCTCTCGTGGAGCAACAAACACCTCCAAGTGCTTCCCAGAAAGTTTTGCAGGGAGAAGGGAGAGGCTGGGGATCCTCCTGGGTGAGAAACTCGGTGTTTGACAAATCCTCCCTGCTGGAACTTGTGCTGAGCAAGGGGACGTGGAGGTGGGGACAGGCTGGTGACATTGCAGTGCCCTCCAGGGGCTGACACCCCCTTTATTCCCAGGTGCTGGAAGGGGCAGCAAAGCTCTGGATCTCCCCAGGGAATAAAAGGCAGCTGCAGTGGAACAGTCTGGGCAAGTTCTGGGGCCAGGATTGGGTTTCTCTCTACTGGAACAGCAGTGCTTGTGTCCAGCTCTGCTGCAGCTGCTCTCGGGTGTCCCCTTGCAGGGGCTGCACTGGGGACACCCCCTTCCCCTTTCTGGGGGCTGGACACACTTAATGCTGCCCAAAACCCCCCCGGTGCCCCCTGCCCCGCTCCAGTCGCCACTTCAGCTTCGGCTGCTCTTTGCAAACGCAAACTCAGCTCCTCTGAACGCCCTAAAAAAGCTGCTCCACCGGCTCTTCCCTCCCCCAGGAATGGCCTTTCCCCCCCTGCCCGGGTCTCCTCCCGGGTCTCCCCCACCGGGTTTGCCGGCAGGTGGCAGCTGGGGAGCTCCGGACGCCTTTGCTCCCGGATCCCGCCGTCATTCCCAGGGAAATGCAGCACAGGGATATCAGAAACTGGTTTCAGAAAGCAGGGAGCGAGTGGGACAGGGCTGCTCCCGAACCCTGCCCCAGCCGGGGGCTGCTGCTGGCAGGATTCCCCTGGATCATTTCGGGATTGATCCTGACCCTGCACTGCTCCATATTCCTGCTGCTCCATCCAGGGCTCTCCTCCCAGATCCCGGAGTTGGGGCATCAGGGGGACAGAGGTGATGCCAAGGGGACAGAGGTGATGCCACAGGGACACAGGTGATGCCACAGGGACACAGGTGATGCCATGGCGACACAGGTGATGCCAAGGGGACAGAGGTGATGCCATGGGGACACAGGTGATGCCATGGGGACAGGGGTGATACCAGGGGGACAGAGGTGATGCCAGCCTCCTTCCCCTTCCCCCCTAGCACCTTCCTAGAGCTGCAGTGACAGTGGCCTCCAAGAACACTGAATTTGATTCCCACTCCTTGGCAGAGCCTGGGAGGTGATGCCAAGGTGCTCCAGGTGGGACCTGACTGACACCCAGGTGTGGCTCCTTTGGGTCCTCCGTTGCTGGAGCTGCCACATCTCCAGTCTGGAGTGTTCCTGCTCTTCCCACAAGGGCCTCACTTCCAGCATTATTCCAGCTGCTGGTTTTTGGGAGCCGAGGGAGGATGCAGGGCTGTGTGTGCACACGGTGATGTTCTTCTCCCTCAGAGCAGAAACTGCCTGGACACACCACGACCTAATAACCATAATAATTACAAATTACTCCAGGAGAGGGCATTCTGGGGGGCTGTTCTGTGCTCAGGAACGCTCTCCCAGACACACATTCCACTTGCCTTCCTCTGGAGCACGTGGAAATGGTGTCCCAGGGTGTGCATGTGTGTGTGGGGGGGGGTCACACGCACGGCCTGTGCTCCCTGTGCTGTCAAGTGTAAACAGCCCATTTCTGCACTAAAAATAACCCTCTCCTCTGAGGAAGGGAGCAGCTGATCTCTGCAGCCCAGATGCAGGAGCTCAGAAGGCTGAGGTCACCTACTTTTCATTAATGGCATTATTTAATTACCAATTCCCCCAAGTCCCGTCCTTCGGAGGTTGGAAACAAAAGGGCCTCGTTGCTTCGCCTCCATCAGGGGCTTGTTTCAGTGTGTCCTCATAAAAATCCAGACCTCCAAGCCAGTCTGTTAAGTGACTTTGATGTGAGAGGGTCCAACAGCACAGCACGCATCACCAGGGGCTCCACGGCGGCTTTTTGGGGAAAAAAAACCAGACTTTTTTGCCTCTTGTTTAAAATCACTCAGGGGACTCAGAGACTCCCCAGTGCGACCTGTGCTGAACCCTTCCCCTCCTGCCTCTCCAGGCACCTGGTAGGGGCTGTAATTAAAGTCCAGCAGGGGGTCCAGGGAGGGTAATCGTGCACTTTGGGGAGCAGGAGGAGGAATCCAAGCCGGCCAGGGGAGGGAGCTGGTGGGAGTCTGCCAGGACTGGATCTGCACTCCTGCTTGCCTGGAAAGGGCTGTCTTGGCATCTCCCAGCTGGCTTTTGCATCAGACACATCCTTTTTCTGAGACTGGCATGTCCAAGCTGGTCAGCAGGACCTTGGCTTGGCTCTGGATCCCCTTTGGCTGCTGCAGGGGGTTTGATTTGTTCGTGTGTGAATCCTTTCCCCCCCTTTATTAATGTCCTGTCTAGGTGTCCTATGAATAATTAACACCTTAATTTGCCCAAAGCAGCGAGGTCTCTGGAGGTACCTGCAATCAGGAGCATCTCCCACCCTCCCAAAGCCAGGAGCCCTCTGGGATGGAGCTGCTGATGGGAATTGTTGGGAGACTGCAGCAAACACAGGAGTGCAGCTCTGCCAGCCAGCCCTGGCTTTTGGAACACGGGATTTTCCCCCTTTTTGAAGCAGGAAAAGCATAACTAAGAAGGGTTGGAGGGGGCACAGCTGGGATGTGCCAGTGCTGCTGCTCTGAGGCAGGATGGGAACCCTCTGGAAGTGCTCCCCGGGGCGGGGCAGATGAAATTTTAGTGCTGATGGAGCTGTCTCGTTGAAAACCACGGATTTAGGGCATTTGTGGAAATAGCTGGTGATAAATGGGGTTTCATTAGCTCAGGAGAGGGGAAGACTGCAGAGGAAAGTGCCTCTCCCAGACCCATCCATCACCCGGGCCCTGCGATGCCTCCGGGAAGGGCTGGGAACAAACGCTGAGCCCGGGACAGAGCTCATCAAAAAGCCACTCTGCAGATTGTTCTGGCAAGGAAAAGGATGGCACCAGCCCCTGGGGGGGTGGAGAGCCACGGGGAGAGTGGTCTCTGCTCCTGGTTCCTGATGGGGAAGCAGCAAAGGAGCAGAGCCAGGGATGGGGCTGGCTCGGGGAGCACGGGCTGGCACGGGAGGAACAGCCCCTGGGGAACAGCTCCCAGCAAATCCTGGGGTCAGGGAATAGCTCCCAGCAAATCCCAGGGCCAGGGAACAGCTCCCAGCAAATCCTGGGGTCAGGGAGCAGCTCCCAGCAAATCCCGGGGCCAGGGAGCAGCTCCCAGCAAATTCCAGGGCCAGGGAACAGCTCCCAGCAAATTCCAGGGCCAGGGAACAGCTCCCAGCAAATCCCAGGACCAGGGAACAGCTCCCAGCAAATCCCAGGGCCCCTGTTTGTAGGGAAGGGGCTGCCCAGGGAGCTCCTGTGGGTGGGTTGTCCTTTGTTCCCACTGCAGGAGGGATTTCCCAAGAGCCAAGGGCTGGAATTTGCAGTTCAGGAACCTCCTCAGGGATCACAGACTGGACTGCTGAGCCCTGGGAGGAGGCAGAGTCCTCGCTCAGGGTCCCTGTGTGACCAGGGCAGGGCCCTTCTGCTGGTCCCACATCCCCTGAGCCACACTTGGAGCTCAGATTGGTCGCAGGTTCTTTATCTTGAGACTCACTGCATGACTTGTAGCCCTGCTTGCACGACTTTTGGACCTCCTTGTATGACTTTTACACCTCCTTGTGTGACTTCTATACCTCCTTGCATGACTTTTGGACCTTCTCACTCTCCCCCCAGACAGTCAGTGGGTCAGTTCTTTGCTGTAGGTTGAGGTGGAGCTCTCCAGTGTTGCCAGGTTGTGTTTTGGGGGTAAAAAAAGGCAGCATAAGGGGCAAGAAGAGGCTTAAACAGCACAGAAGTTGGGTTTTGTGCTGTGCTGCTGCCTGAGCTGGGTCAGAGCAGGTGCTGGGAATGGTGGCAGCCAGAATTTCACCCCGTGGAGCTGTGGGAGCTCCTCTGCCTCTTCCCCCACTCCCGGAGTCCTGCTGAGCCTGACTCAGGTCCCTCTCCCTGCCTGGGGAGAGGTGACTCACCCAGGGGTGGCACACCCAGGTCTGGTCACCCCCACCAAGGTCAGGAAATGGTGCTGCCAGAATTCAGGGATCCATTCCCAGCTCCACCTCGTGGGTCACAGAGAAGAGACCAGTGAGAGGGTCAGAGCAGGGAACATGAGGAGCTTTTTCCCAGCTTCCTTTCTCTCATATCCCAAATCTCACCCTCCTCTTCCCAAGTCAGTGAAAACCAAACCAAACACGCCTTGCTTGGAGCTGATCTCTATTTCAAAAGAAGGCTGCTCCTGTAGGAATAAAATATCAACACTGGCACGGGGTGGGAAGCAAACCCTGAAAAAGTTTTGCCATCCAGTTACTTCCTTCCCTCCTTAAATACCCTTAAATACAAATGTCACTACAGCAGCTCCAGCCCCAGGTAGTTGTGAGAACACTTCATGCAGCAAAAATTAAAATAAAATAAAAACTAAACCCTGCCCCCCCCCCCCCCCCAAAAAAAAAAAAAAAAGTCAAAAAAAATCCCAATCCAGAACAGAAAATCTTCCCTGACTAAGCAGGTCTGGAAACCTCCAGGTTTCCTCACCCCCCCTGGGAAAGGGAAGGGCTTTGCCTGGCCACAACCCAGCACAGAGTCACCAGGAGGCCTCCACTCCAGCAGATTCCCGAGGTTCCAGCCCCGAGTCCTGCCCTGACTTGCAGGCAGAGTGTGGAAGCTGCAGGTTCCTCCGTGGTCAGTGGGTGAGGGGGAGCAGAGGTAGAACATTCCCAGGATTGCTGCTCTCTGCCTGATTTACAGTGGCCAAAAAGCCAAAAAAAAAAAAACCAAACCAAAAACCACCCAAACCCATCCACACCCCTGGAAGGTCCCAAGCAGAGCCACACGGACTCTGCTCAGGACTCACAGCCTGCCAGGGGACACACAGTCCAGCTTTCCCTGGGATCCCGAGGGCATTGCTCAATTCCTGCCACCAGACAACATCCAGGAGAACTCCCAGGCCTCCCACGGGCCCCCCAGGGCACAGTCCCAGCTCCTCCAAACGCCTCCTGCTCTCCTTAAACTCCTGCTCTCCTTAAACCAGGGCAAGCCGGGACCCGTCCCCTTCCCAAGGAGAACAGGAACGGCTCTGGGGGCTGTTTCCCGATATAAAAGGCAACAAAAAAAAAAAAAAATAGAAACCAAGAGCAACTGTGGCTTGCTCCATTTAATTTCAATTAACTGCAGCCCTCAGAGGCCCGGGGAGGTGCCAATCCAGCAGCTTGGTGGCCGTGCCCCGAGGGATGTCCCGTTGAAGCCTCTGCTCTGCTCAGCTGAAAGTTTTAACAAGTCGTTAAATCCCACTGTGTTAAGCTAATAAAGGCTTTAAAACCCGCAGTTCTTTCTCCTCTGGAGGATGAGTGAACAGTGGGAAGGACACAGGGTCAGGAAAAAGGCCCCTTCTCTGCAGGGGGGGCTTGGATACCTCGGGATGCTCCTGACAGTGAGCAGAGCTACTGGATCCTGTTGGAAGGACTTTGGGTTGGGGAAGGAGAAGAAGAAGAAAAGGAGAGACTCGTCCCGGGTGTGCTTGAACCTCTCCTCCCTCCCTAGGTGGGGAAACAGGCAGCTTACTTGCAAAAGGCAAGTGGTTTCCTAAAAAACTACTGGAAAAAAAAAAAAACAAACCCAAAACCAAACCACAAAGGTTGCTCAGCCCCTTCCCCCTTAGAAAAGTGTAAAAACCCCGGGGACACAGTGAGGGAGGGCAGCAGGAGGGCACAGCTGCCACCTCTGGGCCGTGCCACAGCCAGGGCAGGGTCCAGAGAAGGTCTGGTTGAGACTTTGGGTGCTCCCCGGGGAGCTCAGCTCCTCCGTGCCCGGGTGCTGGGTGGGCACTGGGTGGGCACTGGGTGGGCACTGGGTGGGCACTGGGCGGGCTGGCCGGTCCCCACGCTGCCCAGGCAGCTGCTGGTACGGTGGCAAATCCTGCCCAAGGAGGCCTCGAGGCTGTGGGGTGGCTGTGATTGCTCTGGGGGGGAGCAGTGCCAGCCCGGGGTGCCCCCTCTGCCAGGGCAGGGCTCCCCTCCCTCAGTTGCTCTCCACCAGCTTGGCCAGTCCCTGCCGGATCTCGCTGAGCTCGAAGATCTTCACGTCCATGATCTCGGCCACCTTGGTCACCTCACTCTGCATCTTCTCCCTCTCCGCCAGGGTCTCAGCCAGGCTCTGCTCTGCCAAGTGCAGCCGCTGCTCCAGCTCGGCGTTCCGGGCCTCCAGCTCCTGCCAGGGGCACACGGGGAGGGGTGGGCATGGGGAGGGGGCTGCTCCACCCTGCCCACACCCCCCTGTCTCCCCAAAACAGCCCTAACCCCAATCATAGAATCATAGAATCACAGAATCACAGAATCATAGAATCACAGAATCACAGAATCAGCTGGGTTGGGAGGGACCTCCGAGATCATCCAGTCCAACCCTTGATCCAACCCCGCTGTGGTTCCCAGCCCATGGCACTGATGCCACATCCAGTCTCATCTCAAAAACCTCCAGGGATGGAGAATCCCCCACTTCCCTGGGCAGCCCATTCCAATGGCTGAGCACCCTCTCTGCAAAGAAATTCTTCCCAATATCCAACCTAAACCTCCCCTGGCACAGCTTCAGACCGAGCCCTCTTGTCTTGCTGATGGTTGCCTGGGAAAAGAGACCAACCCCCCCCTGGCTCCCCCCTCCTGTCAGGGAGTTGCAGAGAGTGAGGAGGTCTCCCCTGAGCCTCCTCTTCTCCAGGCTGAACAGCCCCAGCTCCCTCAGCCTCTCCTCACAGCACTTGTGCTCCAGTCCCTTCCCCAGCCTTGTTGCTCTCCTCTGGACCTGCTCCAGCCCCTCAATATCCTTCCTCAATATCCCACCCCCTGTCTCCCTCTCCTGGTTTGCAGCATCCCAGGGAGCACATTTGGGAGCAGCCAGGCACCTGCCCAGCTTCAAATGTCCTGAAACCTCACAGGAATTGGGAAAGTAATTTTTTTCTGGGTTTTATGAGCCCAGAATTTTTCCTTCTCCATCCCCCTTTCAGAACCCACAATGGACGTGCCTGGAGACTCGCTCGCTGTCCTGAGGGTTCAGCCCTCACCTCGTGCATTTTTCTCTGAGTTTATCCTGCTCTCCAGAAAAATGCAGGAGCTGCTGCTGAACAGGAGCTTTTCTACAGTGGTGTGAGACATTTCTGCAGTGAACTCAGTGTCTCAGGTTTTAATTAACCCACCACTGCTCAGCTGTATTTACTTTCCTAAAACGCTGCGAGTTCAGCACTTTAGGTTGCTCTTTTAGGTGGCTCCAAGGTGCAAAGGTCTGGAGCTGCAGCTCACCTGGATCATCCCCAGGCCTGATGGGGATGTCTGGAGACAGTTTTGCCATGAGACAGAGCCCGTGCAGGGGCTCTGGACCTCAGAGATAAACACAGGCAGTGCCCCAGATCCTGCTCCATCTGTGCCCGTGCCCGGGGCTGAGGAGCAGCTTGGCTCCCTCCTGCCAGCCAGGCTGGGCCAGAGCTCTGCTCCCTGTCCCAGCAGCCCTGAAGGGCTTCAGGGCATGGAGGGGGGACAGGACATCACAGTTCTGCCCCAGCCCCCGTGTCAGGGGCTGCTGGAAGTGCTGGTGTGTGAAGGCTGGGATTGCTGTTGCCAGCTCACTGTGCCCCGTGTCACATCCCCGAGGGTGGAAGGAGGCAGGGACAGGGGCAGGGAGCTGTTCCCAGCATCCAGAGGCACGGCAGCTCTGTGGCAGCAGCGGGGATGGATCCCTGTGCTGTGAGAGCAGGGGTGCCCCAGATCTGCCACCTTCACCTGCAGCTTCTGCAGCGTCTCCTCCCTCTCCCCCTCTGCTTCCCAGCGGCCACACTTCTGGCTCTTCAGCATCTGGATCTCCTGCAACACGAGGAGGGGGAGCAACACGTCAGATCCACCCCTCTCCCAGTGGAAGCAGTTCCCACCTCACCCCCAGCCCTGGTTCCAAAGATCCCATAACCCCAGGCAGCTCCAAATTCCCATCCCCTGCTGCCTCCCTCGGAGCCCTCGGTCCCTAAATCTGAGTGCCAGCAAAGCTCAGTGCTCCCTGCACCCCTGCTCCCACATCCCAGGGCACATCCCAGGCTCCTGGGGACAGGGATGAGCTGTTGGGTGAAAAATCCCATGCACACCTTTGCCCCAGCATTTTTCCTCCATCCCGAGCAGGCCTGGGAAGGAGGGACAAAAGTGTTCTGAGCGAGGATCAGGGAGCCCAAACCACCTCCCCTCAATCCCAGGGCTCCATCCCCTCCTCCCTGCTGAAGTAAGGCCAGCAGACAGCCCACGGGGTGTGAATCACAGGGATCCTCCTCACACCTCTCCTCCTCAGCCTCTGGAGTTAAAACCCGGCTTTAAATCACTCATTCATTTAAATGCAGCGAGAGTTGGAGACAATTACTACACCAGAGGCTAATTGCCACTGCAGAGGGCTGAGAGGGGAAGGGGTAAGAGAGCTCTGAGCCTCCCACTCCGGGCTATGGACACACTGGGAAGCTCCCAGCGCTTTCCTCTCCCTCAGCTTTGCCTCCTTGGAGAGGGAATCAGCCCGAGGGGCCTCTGACCCCAAACCAGCAGTGACTGACAGACTGACAGACCCCCTCAGCCCCGGGCTTGGGGTGTCACAGCCTCACCTCATCCTTAGCCTTGATGAGCAGCTCCAGCTCCTCCAGGGTTTGGCTCAGCTCCTCCTTGTTGTTGTCGCTGGAGGAGTCGTGAGTCCCCTGTGACTCCAGCTCTGCCACCTGCCAGGCAGGGAAGGCTCCCTCAGGAATGTTTTGGCTCCCCCAGAGCCCACAGCCAGGGTTTGGCCTCCCTGCCAGCCCACCCGGGGTGACAGCAGGACAGCAGGGCAGCAGCTCCCACCTGGGGCTGTTGGGAAAACCTTCCCCCTGCCCTGCCTGGATCAGGCACGGAAAAAAGTTTTCTGGGCACTTTTCATGGCAAAAAAGTTCAGGGGCTCTGTCTCTGCTTTGTCCTGCTGTGCTTCCAGTAAAACACACGAGGGGATGGCTCCATTTTACACCCCTGGGCACAGATTTCCAAGGGAGTCACTGCAGCTCAGCCCCAGCAGGGCCAGGAGGGTTTGCCCAGGGATGTTCCCCAGCCCCGAAAAATTCAGCTGGGTGGCTTGGATTGTTCAGGAGGCAGGAAGGGCTGCAGCAGCTCTTGCTGGGGCTCTGCAAACATCCCCCTCCAGTAATGGGGACCCTCACACAGACAGGGTTTGGATCCTGGTGTTCCCAGGAGCAGGGGCAGCAGGATTGGGTCAGCAGTGAGCTCTGGTCCCAAAATGCTCCAATTTAAGGACAATGATTTAGGTGTCTCACTGAGAGGCTGCTGCCCCTCACCCAAAGCTCCCAAAATCCTCCCTCCTGGTTCCCAGCTGTGGGAACAGCCACAGAACAGCGTGCACAGAGCAGGGAAGAGCCAACCCAGTCACAATCCCCACACACACAGACACCCACACGAGGCCTCTGCTACACCCAGGGCAGGCTCCTGCTGCAGGGGAGACAAATCTGTTCCGTGCAGCTCTTTTCCTGCCCGGCTCCAGCCCCGGGGATGAGCTCCAGGCACAGCAGATCCTGGGGGATGGCTGTTGCCTGCACATGCTGGCCACACCACAGCCATCAATTTACAGCTGCTAATTGCTGTAAATCCCTGCTGCCTTTCAAAGGAGCCATCTCCAAGAGAAATGACTCCACGCCTCCTCCAGGACTCCAGAGCCCTTTCCCAGCTGTCCTAAGAGCCTTTTCCAAGTGCTCCGTGGTTCCTCCCTCCCAGCAACCCCCCCCCCCCCCCCCCCCCTGGCCCCTCCCCCCCCCCACCCCCCCCCCCCCACCCACCGTGTGACTGTCACCCCTCTGCCTCCTCAGCTGGCCCGTGACCTCTCTGACATCCTGGAGGTCAAAGGATCCCGTTATTCCAAGGGAACAAGGCTCTGTTTGTGCTGCACCACCCGGGTTTCATGATGTTGCAGCTCGGATTGGAGCTAATTATAGCAGCCAGAGCAACCCTCAGCCTTCCTGTCAACAGCCAGAGCTTGCCCTGATGCCTGGCTTGGTGGGAGGGAAGGGGGGGCACAGCCCTTGGTCTGGCTGGGAGCTGGGAACTACTTCCAGAAAACATGAAGGGAGGATGAAATTCTGTGACTTTGTGCTCTGGTTTCCTCCCTTCACCCCCTGTGCAGAGCAGGGGAGCTCGTCCAGAGCTCATCCAGAGCTCCCCACCCTTATTCCTTGACACATTTCCCCTGCCAGGCTTGTGCAGCATCCTGGATTTCCATCCTGCCCTGATGCCTGGCTGGGTGTGGGAGGAGGGCACAGGCCTTGGTCTGGCTGGGAGCTGGGAACTACTTCCAGAAAACACAAAGGGAGGCTGAAATTCTGTGACTTTGTGCTCTGGTTTCCTCCCTTCACTCCCAGGGACTCTGTGCAGAGTCCCTGTGTAGAGCAGGGGAGCTCCTCCAGAGCTCACCCAGAGCTCTCCCAGAGCTCCCCAACCTTATTCCTCAGCACATTTCCCCCTGCCAGGCTCGTGTAGCATCCTGGATTTCCAGCCCACATGGGAGTGTGGGGCCAGGGGTCCTGGGGTGGGGTGGGATGGGATGGGGTGGGATGGGGTGGGGTGGGGTGGGATGGGGTGGGATGGGGCGGGATGGGATGGGGCGGGATGGGATGGGGCTCCCCAGGCTCACCCGCTGCCGCAGTGTCTCCGTCTCCTCCTGATACGCCGTGAGCTGCTTCTTCCACTGGTCCACGTTGGCATTGGCCTCGTGCAGAGCAGCCACCAGCTTGTTGTTGTTGTCCTGGAGGCTGAAGAACTCGGCCTCCCACTGCACCTCGCTCACAGAGCTGTGGGAGAGGGCAGGGGGTGAGCCCAGGACGGCAGGGGAGGCTCCTTTACACCCCTCCCGTGCCCAAACGATGCTCCTGGAAGTGCTCAGAGGCTCCACAGGTTCCCACTCAGCCCTCACATCACTAACCAAATTTAATCTCTCCTTCCAGCCCTGAACCCGCCTCTCTTCCCTTTGTCCCTGGGTGATATTTGACTTTGAAACTGCAGAGACCACACTGTGAGATTAACGGGGTGGGGGAGATGCAGGTGCCACAAAAGGGGCTTTGCAGTGTGAGATTGTGAATCCACTTTAAAAATCCTTATTGGATCTGAGTTTTTGCTTTGAATAAAGCCCTACCAGCCCAGACTCGAGGAGAAGGCAGCAAAGGAGACTTGCTTTTGATTTAAAAATACTCTTAAGCGTTCAGCTGGGAGCTTGACAGGAGCCACAGGGCAGAATCCAGCCCAAAGCCTTTTGAACAGACAAAGAGAGGAAGCAGCAGGGACTTTGCTGGAATCATCAGGGGAGTTAACACAAATGTAGCCCTGGGCCAGCTGGAGAAGTGTGAACATCTTCTGGTATCACAAACTACTGATCTGTAGATAACTGGCACCAAGTCATCCCCACTGCTGCAGGCACGGAGCCTCCTCCTTCCCACGCTGCCTGAGCAGCACATTGTTCCAAGCTGGAATAACTTCCTGCCGGGAAGGAGCGCTGGATCAGCGGGCACGGGGCACTGCTCAGCAGGAGTCTGGGGTCACAAGTGCTCGGGGTGACAGAGAAATGCACCAAATCCTGCCGGAATGGGCAGCTCAGGGGTCAGGAGCAGGGAGCTCCCGTGGCAGCCTCACCCTTCCGAGAGCATCTTCTTCAGCCGCTCCTTCTCCGTCGTGATCTCCACGTCAGCACTTTGGCTCCGGAAGAGTTTGTCCTCTCCTGGCCCGTTGGAGCTGATGATGGGGCTGGGAAGTACCTGGGGGATGAAGAAGGGGGTGGTTGTGGCCACGTGGCCACACACAAGGGCTCTGCAAATTTATTCCCAGCCCGAGTCTTCCCTTATTCTTATAAGAGCTTTCCACAGGGCGAGCTCTCAGTCCCTGCCCTGCTGGGGCACACCTGGCTCTGCCCTAACTCAGGGAGAGCTGTGTTTGTCTGCACAAGGAGGGGGTAAAGCCCCTCAGGTGTGGCCCAGCAGCCTCAGCCATGGAGCAGTGATGATTTTGGAAGCTCTGTGGGCACAGGGCTCTCTCTTGGTTGGTGCTGTGCTCTTCCAGTAGCTGCCACATCCACCCCATCCCCATCTCCACACCCTGCTGGGGCAGTGATCCCAGTGCAGGGGGGGGTCAGAGCTTGCACACAGTAGATCCCAGTGCAGGTGGACTCCCAGCTATTCCTTCCTCCTGCCCTGATGTCTGGAATTCTCTGCCCCTCACCCGAGTCCCACAGCCCTGCCCAGCTCTCAGCTGCTCAAACTGCCCTTGTCAGGGCTTTGCTGAATTCTTAAGAGGCTTTTCTTGCTGTTTCTCAGAGCAGGGGGAAGGCTTAAACTCCCAACACAGACCTGCCAGTGCAGTCCTGAACCCCTGACTGGGTTCAGTGCCAAACCCAGCTCCTGCTCTTGGAATTCAGGCACCACTGGGATGGTGGTTCCCAGGGAGAGAAACTCTGCTCAGGTGACTCTGGCACCCATTTTCCAAAGGTGGGGGAGAAGGAACAGTCCTTGCATCAAAGTCTATCCTTCCCTATGCTCCCTATTCCTGCACACACCAGAAACTGAGGCACAGAAGGGGCAGAAGTTTCTTATTCTGGTGTTTTGTGCCAACCAAAACTGGTGAGAGCTGGAGATTCCCCCCCCCCACTGTCGTGTCTCTTACATTACCCACAGCAATGTACCCTGTGATGGGGGTGCTAAATGGGATGGGGATTGGCCTAAAAGGTACCAAAGAACAGGAGAAAAGCTGCTATTCTGGGAATTCCCCAGCCCTGGAAAAAAAAACGTGGAGCAGGAGGAAAGTGGTGCAGGCGTGGAAAATGAGGGAGGTCTGATTTAATTCCAGGAGACAGATCCGCTCCCTGCTCACTTGCAAACAGAAACACCATCAATTATTCAAGGATGAAGCTCATGTTTGAGGCTCTGCTAATGCAGAGGGTGGGAATGAGCAGCGGGAAAGCAGGAGAAGGGATGGGGAAGGCTGGGAATGCAGGGCAGGATCTGTGTGTCCACAGGGCAGGGGACACTGTCACCCTGTCACCCTGTCACCCAGTGTCCCTGTCACCCCCCTGGCTGTGGGATGGCTGCAGGCAGGGCCCTGGCTGAGCTGTCCCACCCAGAGGGGATGAGGGGGAGCAGGAACAGGGAGTGTGGGGTCACACTGGGGCGGTTTTAGCCCTGCTGAGTCAGGGCAGAGGAAGGAACAGAGCCCTGGGACAGTTCCCTGCTCCCAGTCTGACCTTCCCTCTCTGACCTCCCCCATCCCTGCTGCCAGCACAGCCCAGGGAACGTGTCCTGCTGTGGCACCCCAGGAGTTCTGCCTGCAGTGAGCAGGAGAAGAGGGAATATCTCTGGAATATCTCTGGGAGGTGGAGGCTGCAGCTGCCCAGGAACCTCTGTCTCGGGTGAAAGATCCCAAAACTTTGGTTCTGCCGTGAATACTCTTCTCCCTTCTCCCCTTGCCACCCCGCAGGACGGGGCTTGGAGAGAGCAGGAGCCAAGATTTGGGCAGATTTTCCCCATCTTTGCTCCCCACAGAACATTTCCAGTCTGTGCAGAGCCACTGCCTCCACCTCCCCCTGCTTTCCCTGCAGGCCAAGGTATTGTTCACACTCCTCCTCCTCTGCTGCTGCCACTCCATCTGTGCCCAGCCCAGGGAACACCCTGTCCTCCCTCCATCCCACTGCTCCCCTCCTGCTGCCAGGAGCTCTGGGGAGTGCAGAGCCACCTCTGGAGTGACCTCCTTGGGAGGGGCACCTTCCCCACCCCCATTGAGCTGCTTCTCCCTGCGGAAAAGCAGCACATTTTATTTTCTTTATTTTATTTTATTTTTTATTTTTATTTTTTTTTATTTTATTTATTTTATTTTTATTTTATTTTTATTTTATTTTAATTTAATTTTTTTTATTTTATTTTATTTTTATTTTATTTTTATTTTATTTTATTTTGTTTTATTTTTTATTTTATATTTATTTTATTATATTTTATTTCATTTTCTTGTCTTTATTATATTTTTTATTTTATTTTTATTTTACTTTATTTTATTTATTTTATTATATTTTATTTTCTTTATTTTATTTTTTAATTTTAATTTTATTTTATTTTATTTTATTTCATTTTATTTTCCTTATTTTATTTTATTTTATTTATTTTATTTTATTTTATTTATTTTATTTCATTTTATTTTCCTTATTTTATTTTATTTTATTTTATTTATTTTCTCCCCCCATCCCAGCATTGCTGGAGTGGGTTCAGCTACTCAGGGGAGAGAAAGGCAGCAACTGGCAGTGGGAACACATGGAGAGGGATCTGTGATGGACTCCAGCTCCCTGGCTTGGCCTCCTGGGGGAAGGAAAATTGAGTGACTGGCTGTCACACGCTGCTCTTGCTGAGGGGAGGGTGATTCCTGCTCTCCCAGCTTCTCTTCCAGGGTGGGAATGGGACAGAAACAACCTGGCCAACCCCCTCAGTCACCAGCTGGAAGAAATCAGGGACCCCCAGGGACAGCACCATCACCAGGCACTTGGAGAGGAATGTCCTGAGCCCCGGAAGAGGAATAAAAGCAGGTGGAAAAGCCACATTCCCCTCCTGCCCCGGGGGAGAGGCACTCTGAGTGCTCCTGGCCTGTCCCTGTCACACTGAGCCCGGGGAGAGCTCTGAGACAAAAAGGAACCCGACAGAAACCCAAAAAATCCCAAAACACCACCACGAGCAAACCCCTCCCACCACCTCCAGCAGGGCTTGGAATGGTTTAACTGGGATGGTTTAACTGGGCGAGAGGGAGGAGGCTGAACCTTCCCAGGTCACAGGGGCCACCAAAAGCACTGCCCAGCCTGGGGGTGGGCACAGAGCTCTTGGGGAGAAGGGGATGAGAGCAGGAGGAGATCAGCACAGGGTGTGTTTTCTCCCCTCCTGCCTCTTTCCCAGCATTACCTGGTGAGATGTGATGCTCAGGGCAGGGTTGGTCAGCTCTGTCTTATCCTGGGACTTCTCCCTGGCCAAACGAGCTGCTTCCTTCACCTCCTGGAACTTCTCTGCAAACTGGAGGAGGGGAAGGGAAAAGTCAAAACAGGGACCAAACTCCTGCTGGTGCCTGGGTGACTTCAGTCAACCTGCTCCTCAGTTTGTCTTTAACAGTTAAATCCAGGGAAGAGCCCCTTCCTGCCCATGATTCTGGCACTCAGGGCTGTGGGTTCAGCCAAACAGCAACGCCAGAAACGGGGCCTGAAGATTTAATTAGTGGTGTTCAAACTGCAAATATTAATTTAAAGCTCTTTTTAACATCTTCACATCCACAGGTTTTAGCGCAGCGGGGAGGGGATTTAACCGAGGTTCCCAAAGCCTTTTTTTTTTTTTTTTCCAGAGGCTGCAGGGTTCCAGAGCCTTCCAGGGGTTCCAGAGCCCCTGCAGGGTTACCTGGGAGAGGTGCTGCTCCTACCTGGGAGAGGTGCTGCTCCGAGGCGAAGCCCAGCCCGTACACGGTGTTGGCTCGGCTGTCGGCCCATTGCCCGAATTTCTGGGATGTCTTGGTGAAGGTCATGTTGGGGGTGATGGTGCTGTTGATGATTGCCTGGGGAGAGAGGCAGTGGCAAGTCAGGGAACGCTCCAGGTGGGTGGCGTGGGGCTGGATGGCAGAATCACGGGATCACGGAGTGGTTTGGCTCGGAAGGGACCTTAAAGATCATCCCATTCCAACCCCTTTCCATGCCACTCACTGAGATCACCACGATCCCTGTGAACTCTGGGAATTAGGGGTAGAAATCTCTGCCTTTTCATCTGCAAAACAACACTTCAGGTTCAGGCTTTTGGTGACCAAAAGGTCTTTCTAAGCCCGGCGACCGTGACACGAAGGAATCTTAATCATCTTTTCTACCGAGAAAAGAGGGGAAAAAAAAAAAAAAGAAGCCTCAGTATCAGCAGCTTCCTCCATTGCTGGAAAAGATGATAAGAGACAGCACGTCTCTGGGGCCTCAACAGCTTTCTGCTGTTCTCCATTCTCATGGCAAGTAAGGGGGGGAGGAGGAAAAAAAGGCTTCACCACCACTCAGGACTGGGTATTACGAAACTGTCTCTCTGGACTGGGTGTTATGAAACCCTCTCTGCCGGGCAGGGGAGCAGCAAAAAAGCCTGGGAAGAGTCTGTGCCATCACAGGGCTTCGAGAAGGAGGCCAGGAGGGTGCCCACCAGGAACAGTTTAGGGAGAGTAACTCGTGTTTTGTGGAGGTGACTGAACCTCCGAGGCTTCTTCAACCTCTCTCTGTACTTGCAGGGGGCGGGTTCAGCACAGGATAAAGGCTCTTGGAAAACACTTGGGGTTGGAATGGGGAGGGGGGTGACAACACCAGACCCCAGGAGGTGACAACACAGACCCCAGGGTGTGACAACACCAGACCCCAGGGCACGTTTTTCACCAGCACAGATTCCTCCTCCAGATTCCTCCTCCTCCTCCACCTGATGATGGGAAGGTGCCAAAGTGCCAACACCAACCCCACCCCAACCCCACGGGCAGCAGGAGAGGTTCTGGGGGGGGGGGAGCCCTGCGTGGGGCTGCTGTGCCCCCACCTTGGTGCCCCCCACGCTGATGATCCGGTACACGTTGCGGGTGGCATCGTAGAAGTAGGAGACGGTCAGGGCGTGTTTGCTGGCAGGGATCCAGTTCCGTTTGGTGGCCGGGTCGATCTGGAAAACGTGGGCCCTGGTGCTGAAGATTGGCTGCTCCCTGCAAGACAGGAGGGCAGGGCTGGCTCAGGGCAGGGGGAAGCTCAGGGAGGGGGGAAGTGCAGCCGTTTCCTTCTCTTCCCCTTCCCTGGGCTCCTGGGCACAGCTCCTGCCCTTGCCCATGTCCTGGGCACAACTTCTGCTCTTCCCCATATCCTGGGCACAGCTCCTGCCCTTCCCCATCTCCTGGGCACAGCTCCTGCTCTTCCCCATGTTCCTGGGCACAGCTCCTGCTCTTCCCCTTCCCCATATCCTGGGCACAGCTCCTACTGTTCCCCTTCCCTCTGTTCCTGGGCACAGCTCCTGCCCTTCCCCATCTCCTGGGCACAACTCCTGCTCTTCCCTGTGTTCCTGGGCACAACTCCTGCTGTTCCCCTTCCTCATGTCCCAGGCACAGCTCCTACTCTTCCCCTTCCCTGTGTCCTGGGCACAACTCCTGCCCTTTCTCGTGTTCCTGGGCAGAACTCCTGCTCTTTCCCTTCCCCATGTCCTGGGCACAGCTCCTGCTCTTCCCCATGTCCTGGGCACAGCTCCTGCTCTTCCCCATGTCCTGGGCACAGCTCCTGCTCTTCCCCATGTCCTGGGCACAGCTCCTGCCGTTCCTCGTGTCCTTGGGGTGCCAAGGACAGAGTGTCTCCCACCCAGCCCACCCCTGACCTTCTGGGCAGTGACCAGCAGCTCCCCACTGCCCACACTGGTGTCATCGAGTGACCCCTCTTACTCCAGCAGTCGTGACCCAAGCTCTGAGTTGTTTTCCCAAGACCTCTGAGTTTCTCTGTGTTCTCCACATCCTTGGCACTCCTCTGAAGCCCAGTTTTAGAAGCTGGGGGATGGCTCTGCACAGGAAGAGCCCGTGGCTGTCTCTGCCTCCTCCTCCTCCTCCTCCCCCCCATCCAGGCAATGTGAGGACACACCACTGACCTTGGGCTGGGAAAACACCCTTGGCACAGTAACAGAGCTCCCCCAGGTACAGATTTGTACCTTCCCCTGGAGTTTCTCCTGCCCTGCAGACCTGAGACCCTCCCAGAAGCCACAGCCTGGGTGTTCCAGCAATCCTCTGCCCTGAGATCAGTGGGTTTTATATCCACATTCACCTGGGGATGGGCATGTGAAAATTGCAAGTTAAAAGCACAAATAGCCCCCCCCTCAATCTCATATTTAGGGCCCAGCTGATGGTCCTTCCCAGCACAGCCCCTGGGGCAGGGTTATGATTAGAGGTCATATTATTTTCAGCCCTGACCTGAAGTTTTCTTTCACCACCACTCATCACCTCGGTGCTTCCCCAGGAACAGGATTTCTCTGGCTGCAGGATATCTCCAGGCTGGAGCTCCAGGGAAATGGATGGATGGGTGGATGGATGGGTGGATGGAGGATGTGTTTGGGACGTGAGCACAAAGAAAACCCTTCCCCTCAGCACAGCTCTTCCTCCCTTGACTCACGCTTGGGAAGCACATCCTGCAGCCAGGGGGTCACATCCCGGGATTAAAGGAACTAAAGGAAACACTTCACCCTCCCCAACGTGCAGCTGCTGCAGGGAAAGCCCTGAACCAAACCCTGAACCAAACCCTGAACCAAACCTTGAAACAAATCCTGAACCAAACCCTGAACCAAACCTTGAAACAAACCCTGAACCAAACCCTGAACCAAACCCTGAATCAAACCCTGCCTGGGCTGTGGAGCCACAAACCCCTGAGCAGAACAAAGGAGCTCAACCTCATGAGGGCAAGAAGGTCTCACCCAGCCCCTTCTCCACATCCTCCCTGCCTGGTTTTACCCAGTCTGCTTTCAGAAGAAATTCAGATTTTCCAGGCTCCACTAACAGATACTAAATTTTCCTCATCCTTTCACACACAGAACCCACAAATCAGGGAAAAAAATAATGTTTGTGCACCTTAAATCCCAAATCCTGGGCTAGTGAGGGAAAGAACAGAGGGAGGGAAGAACAACAGTTACCTAGTTGTTGACATTTGTTAGTAAGGGTAAGGGACTACAGGCCCGTGGAGTTAGTTTGTGTCTCTCCTCCAACAGCTCCTCCTCAGGTGTCTCCTAGAGGGTCTGAGGCTCCTTTTTGGTGTTGCCTCCACAGGGATTCATTTCCTAGCAAGGGAAAAGTTCAGCTGTTATTGATGTCCCAGCACAGACACGGAGTTCAACCATCCAGGGGCTTTGTCCATCCCACATTCACAGGGTTTGGGATCTGTGATGGTTCCTCAGCACTGAACAAGTGGAGGTTTTTATCCCTGTCATGGGAGATGGTCGGGTGAGCTGTGCCACTGGAGTAAATCCCTTTGGCAGCAGGTCCCAGCTGTTGGGAGAAGGCCATGGAGGAGCCTGGAAGGCTCCAGTGATTCCAGTCATGCACACGTGGTGCTGCTGCAGGATGGAACCCTCCCCTCAGAGATCAGCCCTTGTGCAGGGCAGCTATTCCTGTGCTCAGTGTCCATCCATAGGGGCTGGACCTGGATCCTATCCCTGTGCTGTGTCCATCCAGGAGGGCTGTACCTGGATCCCATTCCTGGGCTCCCTGCCCATCCACAGGGGCTGGACCTGGATCCTATCCCTGTGCTCACTCTCCATCCATAGGGGCTGTTCACAGATCCCATTCCTGTGCTCCCTGCCCATCTGGCTGCACCCAGAGCCACAGAATCCAGGAATCCCCTGGCAGGGGGTTGGAACGAGATGATTTTTAAGGCCCTCCCAGCCCAAACTGTTTTGTGATTCTGTGAAAGTCTTTGTTTGGTTCGTTTTTTCTGTTGAGCTTTTTTGGTTGGGTTTGTTTTTGTTTTTTTTTTTAATCCATCAAAGGATACAAACTGTATCCAGCTCGTACAAGAATTCCTTTGTGCTGGATCCTGTTCTGCAAACCTGCCCTTCAATCCTGACGAGGTTGAGGCAAAGGCTCCGGAACAGAAGCTCCCTCAGAAGGGGAGCGGTGGAGCAGAGCAAACCCCGGGCAGGGAGAGAGCAGCAGCAACAAAAAACCCGGAGAGAAGGAAAGCCAGGAAAGCTGAAAACCCCAGGAAAGCCGAAAACCCCAGGAAAGCTGAAAACGCCAGGGCACAACTCGGAGAAGTCAGAGCTGGTTCAGGAAATGGGATGACTTTGGAATCCCAGAATGGTTTGGGTGGGAAGGGACCTTGAAGATCATCCCATTCCCACCCCTTGCCACGGGCAGGGACACCTCCCACTATCCCAGATTGCTCCAGCCTGGCCTTGGACACTTCCAGGGATATGGGGCAGCCACAGCTTCTCTGGGAAATCCATCCCAGCCCCTCCCCATCCTCCCAGGCAGGAATTCCTTCCCAAAATCCCATCTAACCCCCCTCTCTGTCAGTTCAGCAGGGTTTGCCAGAGCCGAGTGGCTCAGGTAGGGAAGGACAGAGGGACAGAGGGACACGGAGGGATGCCCGGCACAGGGACACCACGGGAGGTGACAGCCAGACCTGTCAGCACCAGGAGCACCCACCTGCATCCCGCCCGCCCTCCAAAACGCTACAAAGCGTTTAAAAATAGCCCTGGAAGTGCCCGGGATTGGAGCCGTCATGGTCCCTCCCCCGGTACCACCCTCTTCTCCCTCCCCTCCCCCCCCCCCCCGCCGCGTTTTAAGAGCAGCGCTGGAATCTCCCGAAACGCTGACTCCTCTTTTCCTGCTCCCAGCTGGGAGTCCCCACAACAATACGGCCCCGGCGGCGAAAAAAAGGCCACGTGTAAATAAAACCACTCACATCAAACCCCCCCCCGGGGCTGTCCTTCGCAGATAATTAAGGAAAAACCAAAAGCAGACGACTGGAAGGACAAAGATCTGGCCGAGGCACAGACAGCGCTCAGCAAGTGCCTGGTGGCAACTGGAAGGGATCCAGGTCTCATCCCTGCCAGCACAGGGGAGGGAAGGGCAAAATTCAATATCCCACGGCCCCCCTGAGAGCTTAAAAATGCCTCGTCCCGGGTGGATATCCCTTAACACTCCAGCGGCAGCGAAGCCAAGCAGTTGAAAAGGAAAAGAGGGGATGGTTTAACCAATTCCCTCATTCCCACACACCGGCAAAGCACCCGGCTCCGGGATGCTGCCCGAGCAAAAACCCTCCTCCTGGGGTCTCTCCTTGCAGGGAAGCTGGAGGAAGGTCCCAGAGGGGTTTTGGGGAGGACACACGGATACAGGGTATGGATCAGTCGCTTCCCATTTGCTCCCGGTGTCTGACTCAGTGGTCGTTTAGGAGAGGATGTAAAACTGCACACTGCTCTCATTTCCACCTCTATTCTTATATTATTTCCCCTCTCTGCAGCCTCCAAATTGATTTCTTCATGAATAGCTGCTTATTTCACCATTGCCAGGAGAGCAAATCGTTATTTGTCCTCTTAATTTACGGTCTCAGCAGAGCAGAGATGGGCAGGGCAGAGGCACCGGGGCTGGGGGAGGGACCTGGCCAGGCTGGGACACGGCCAGGAGCCGGGAGAAAGACCCCCTGTGCCAAGGAGGGACAGATGGCACCGATTGAGTCCCTGCACCGGCACCACGTTTTGCCCAGAGGGGGGAACAGGGGGCATGGGAGGTGCCAGAGCCTGGCAAGGGCCGAGCCCAGAACCACTGCAGTCTGAGCAGGGATGTCACTGGATGTCCCCACTGTCCTTGGGTGCCCTCCTGCTCCCTGCACGGGCATCTTCCAAAATAACCTGGTGCCACTGCAGAGACCGAGTGGTGGCAAGGGCTGGGCCACCTCCCTCCCAGGGGAAGGGGGGGGACACTGCCCCTCTGCCCTGCTCAGGTGACAGGTGACACCCCACCTGGGTGACAGGTGACACCCCACCTGGGGGACTCCATCCAGCACAGCAAGGACACGGAGCTGTTGGGACGAGCCCAGAGGAGGCCCCGAGGTGATCAGAGGGATGGAGCAGCTCTCCCGTGAGGAAATCTGGGAGAATGGAATGCCTTTGCTCAACAGCTCCTGCTCCAGGTGTGAGAGTCTCCTTCTGACTGCACTTGGACTCAGGCTTTGTCCCTGTTCTCTGCTTTTCCGTGCAGTCTGGAGGGTTTTCCCACTGAGATCCACGTATTTGTTTGTTTGTCCTCAGTAATTCTCTCCTCTGCCTGTGACCTGCCCGAGTTCACTGAATTACCCCACACACCCTGCTCACCTGCCCCCACCCTCTGCTGCAGGACCAGGGAGAAGAAACCTGGTGTTTTGCTGTGCAGGGGGGAAGCTTTTAGAGCCATCACTCCCCGAATTTATATCCAAATTTCTGCCCTATTTTCGGTTCCCGAGCGACGACGGAGCAGGACTCAAACCCAGGCACGAGTTTTGAGGGAGATTTGGTGGGTGAGGCCGAGTTCAAAGCACTCCAAGTGGCACAAATAGTGAATAGAAATCGGGAGAAAGTCTTTTACTACTCGAGGCAGCAGCTGGAACGTGCTGGGGAGGCTGAACTTGGTCCTCATTAGCTGTGTCTGCCTTGGTGCTCCTGGATGGGGTTCAGTCAAGGGCATCTCTGGGAAGTCCACGTGCTGTTCCCCAGCCTGCACCTCCTCTCACTCTCTGCAGCTTCTCTTTGCAGGGACATTCATTTCCCTGTCAGGGGAAGGAGCCTCTCTGCTCTTGGATGCAGAGGAAAATCACCTCAAACCCTCTGGCAGCCTGCGGTGCCCCCCCATCTGAAAACCCAAAAAATCCCTGCAGTCCATCCCAAAGAGCCACAGCAGCAGAATCCCTCGTTTTTGGGGGGATCAGAGCAGTTCTCAGCCCCGGGGACAGAGGAAGGGTTTTGGGGGTGCAGAGTGCAGGCACCTGGGGACTTTCTGCACTGGGGCTGGGCTGAACCTGCAGCCAGGAGGAGCAAAACCCAAAAATGAGGTTGTCTTCTGATGAGCCCCATTTCCAGGCATGGGAGGGGAGGGTCTTTCTTATCCCTGGTGCTCCCCACAACTCCCTGACAGGAGAGGGGAGCCAAGGGGGGCTCAGGCTCTGCACCCAGGGAACAACAGGACAAGGGGAAATGGCCTCAAGCTGTGCCAGGGGAGGGTCAGGCTGGACCCAGGCTGAATCCAGGAGGGATTTCTCCATGGAAAGGGTGCTCAGGCACTGGAAGGGGCTGCCCAGGGAGGTTTGGAGTCCCCACCCCTGGAGGTGCCCAAGGAAGGACTGGAGGTGGCACTCAGTGCTCTGGGCTGGGGGACAAGGTGGGGATGGGGTAGAGGGTGGACTCGATGATTTGGGAGGTCTTTTCCAACCTCAGCAATCCTGGGATCTCCCAGCTGCTGTGGTGGGAGATTCACATCCCCCAGCACAACCTCCCCAAAGGTCCAGCTGTCCGGGGTGGGTGTTCCCGGGGCAGCTCCTGCAGGCACTGGGAGGGCTCTGGGAGGGCTCTGGGAGGGCACTGGGAGGGCACTGGGAGGGCACTGGGAGGGCTCTGAGAGGGCTCTGGGAGCACAAACGTGGCCCAGCCCTGGCAGCTGTCCCGGGGCCACGCTGAGTCAGCTGAGCCCGCCTGTCCCTGTGGAAAATCCGGCAATCCCTGGGAGAACCAACCCCCCCCCGCACCGTCCAGGGCAGCCCGAGGGGGGGGGTGGCCGGGGGGGGGGGGGGGGGACACACGTGTTTGGGACAGACAGAGCTCCCAGAGGCAGAACTGGAGCACAGAGAGGGCCTGAGAACCCAACTCCTCCTCCTCCTCCTCCTCCCCCTGCTCCAGGGCTGTCTGTCGTTGTTTCCTTTTATCTCCCCTCAGCAGCTTGAAGAGCTGCTGACTGTGTGTCAGGGCTGTTTGGGGAAGTGTGGGCTAATGAGAGCCAAACCTCAGCTCCTTCCCTCCGCCTTCCTCCCCAAAATTCTACCCCTTCCTCGGAGCCAGAACCTACAGACACGGGTGCAGAGTGGGCTTGGACAGTCCCCACCCCACTCCTGTGCAGGGCCAGCACCTGGATTTGATGATCCTTGTGGGTCCCTTCCAGCTCAGGACATTTGGGATTTGGATCTGGGCACGCTCAAACTGCAAAACCACCTCGGGAACAAAGTTTGGGAGGGCGGATTCCCAGCCCTTTTTTTTTTAACTTAACACCAGGGAGGTTTTCGAGTCCCCTTTGCTGCAGCCCCGCTGTCATTGTCACCTCGGGGAAAAGGCAGGGATGGTTCAAAACCATCCCAGCGTCCAGACAGGATCGAGGGAGGCCAGCCCTGCACCCCGGGGGAGGTGCAGTGGTGCAGCTCCAGGAATAGGAGCTGCCCAGGGGCTGCTTTCCCTTCCTCCTCCCCCAGTTCCCAGGAGCTCATCCAGCAGGGCTTAGCACAGGAATGGAAAGCAGCTGCCTCCTGGCCCGGGTGCAGAGAAAGGGAACCCTGGCTGAGCCTGTTCCCGTTGGATCAGCTCAGGGAACAGCGACCAGCAAGGTCAGACACACACACACACAGAGGAGATCAAGGTCATTTAAAGACACAACAGAGCTGAGAGGGATTTCTTTTCCTTAGGAAACCAGTCCCTACCTATGGAGCATCTTGGCTGCTGGGTGTCCCCAGCACAACCTGGGCATCCACCTTTTCCTGGGACGACTGTCCCTTCTGCTACCAAGCTGCAGGAGCTCTTTTTGAGACACACAGACCACTGCTGGAAGTCTGTGCAGCAATTAAAAGTTAAAAAAAACCAAAACAAACCAACAAACCAGCAGAGCCAGACTGGAGCTCAGTAATTCTTTACACATCCCAGAAAACATGTCCTGGAGTAATTAGAACCAGAGATGTGGAGGCACAAGAACATTTCAGAATGCTCTGTGACTCCAACATGTTCTGTCTCTGCTCCAGGATCCACAGCACTTCCAGGCACAGATCACTGGGAGGAGTCCCCAAGATCTGCTGCTGTTTTCTCCCTGCCCTTGCCAGGGCTGCAGGAGCACAACCAGGGATCCAGGAGCACAACCAGGGCTCCAGGAGCACAACCAGGGATCCAGGAGCACAGTCAGGGCTGCAGGAGCACAACCAGGG
>NW_020884962.1:803736-806629 GCF_003945725.1 Corapipo altera
ACCAGGGATCCAGGAGCACAGTCAGGGCTGCAGGAGCACAACCAGGGCTGCAGGAGCACAACCAGGGCTGCAGGAACACAACCAGGGCTGCAGAAGCACAACCAGGGATCCAGGAACACAACCAGGGCTGCAGGAACACAACCAGGGCTGCAGGAACACAACCAGGGCTGCAGGAGCACAACCAGGGATCCAGGAACACAACCAGGGCTGCAGGAACAGCCTCTGGGACAAGGTCAGCTCGAGCTGCCTGTGCAGCAGAGCTCAGTGGAGGACAGTGCAGGTAAGAGGGGAGAATTAATGTGACAGGGGGGTAAATTAGAAGCCAGTAAGTTGCATCTCCCTGCGTTTATATTTTACAGTCCTCTCAGCACCTCCTTGTATTTATAATTCACGATACCCACAGAGGCTCAGAAATGTGAGCACGTGCCCACCCAGGGCTCAGTTGGGTGTCACTAAATTCACTTCCCTCAGGACTGGGTGTTATTCCCAACTGCCCCTTTCAGAGGGGAAGTGCCAATGCATCAATACTCGTAGTGGGTGCAGATGAATCCATGGAGAACACACCCAAAACACAACGTTACCAAGAAATTTCATGTGGAAGGACGAAAGCAGAATCCTTGCTTTAAACCCGAGTTAACTGAGATCAGCTGCCTGGATGTGAGCTGAGGGGTGATGTGCTTCCAACCTCTGTAGTGTCCAGAGTTATGGAAATGCTGCTGGGAGCTGCTCAGCATCCCTGTGTGACCAACACACTTTTATCCCCAGAGCTGAGTGGAATTTTGGATGGAAATGTCACCTCTGGCTTAACAACAGTCCTGCTTCTCCACCAACTATAATCACACAGCAGACCCAGATGGTGCATCCCAACGTTTTCCATGGGAGCTGGAAACCCCCTAAAGAAATCCCAGAGCCCCTGGGTGTGCCTGCAGGAGATCCAAGGAGGATTCACCCACAAACTCCAATTTCAAGCTCTGCTTCCGAGCTCTGGGCTTGTTAAACCCTCCCTGGCAGTTCCAGAAGTTTTGCAGTAACTTTGCAGAGATCACAGGAAAAGTGGCAGGGAAATAGGGACGCTGTGATTTAACCTGGATCAGCACATGCTCTGCCAGCTTCAAAGGATTTCTGCCAGACTCACACGACTGTCACTTTTGATTCCTCACTCCTGCCTCTCCTGCTCCTTAAATCAACCTTTCACTGTTCAATCGTTTTATCCGGGGGGATAAAATTCCAAGAGGAAAATCGACGAGAGGAAAACAAAGTCCCCGAGAACGGATTTGTTTCCCTTGCGCTGCCAAACCCCCAAAGGTTTGGAGGGAATCATCAGGCAGGATTCCTCCAGACCCGCAGGGCTTTCAAGCGGCCCCGGAGACTTTATTGCACAAGGAACTCACAACATGTCAGGTCCTAAAAGTTCCGTGGTCGAGACTCACAACTAGGACATAAATTAAATACCAGACTAAGCTCCTATTTCCATGCCAAAATCCGCTGCCACATCCATCCATGCAGCATTATTTCACTCTTGGAAAATCTGAGGGGAGGGATCGTAAACCGGATCACCAGGGATTTTCCAGCGGCTGGAAAATCCATCCGGCTGGAAATGCAAACAGGACCCGTGTCACCGAGTGCCAAAGTCACACAACAGCCAAACAAAATCCCTCATTTTGAACTTCTGGGAAAGTTTGCGAACGCACCACCCGGCTCCAGCCCTCCCAGTCTGGATTCCGCCACAGCGCAGGGATCAGCGGAGCCTCCCCTTCCACACACGAGTTCATTTAAAAGAAGTTGCGGCCACTCGCGACCCACACCCCCCCCCCCCTCGCTTTTCTAACCCCTAAAATAAAAAGGGCTGAACTTTAAAAACCCGCAGCGTGTGGAGGGGGGGGGGGGGGGAAAAAAAAAAAAAAAATTAAAAAAAAGCCGTTTAAACCTCCGATTTCTCTCGCCGCTGCCTTAAAAAGCAGCTCAGCGGCCATGGCCACCGAAAAAAGCAAAGCCCAGAACAACGAAGCGCCGCTCTCACCCCATCCCTGGCGGGCGCAGCGTCTCTCCCGTCCTCCCTCCTGCGGGGTCTTTCTTTCTCTCTCTCCGCGTTTGGATTTCTTTTCTCCCTTCCTCTTTCTTCTCTCTCTCTCTCTCTCTCTGTGTCTTTTCTCCGGATCCGGATGCTCTTTAAATTTCCTGCGGAATCTCTGCGGGCTCTCCCGCGGCGGGGGCACCGTGCGGGGCAGGGGCGGGCAGGGCCGGCGGGACCCCCGCGCACCCCGGCGCTGCCCCGGCGCTTCTCCCACGATCCCCGCTCGCCTCCAGCATGGGAGGGAGGGAAGGAGGGAGCGGCGGGATGAGGTGGTGCCTCGCCGAGCCCTTGGCAGGCGAAGCGTCTCCCCGCGAGTCGCGTTGTGTGTGGGCGCAGCCCCGGAGCTCCTTTGTTCTCTCTCGCCGCTGCCGCCCCTACGCGCTCCCTCCCCGCGCCCGCTGCCCCATCCCGCTCCCGATTCCTTCGGCTCCTTCTCCCGACTTTATTCCCGGGGTTGGCTCGGCTGCACCACCTGCCGGGCACGGCGGGGCTCGGGGGGCTCCCCACTCCACCCACTGCCAGAGGGGTTGGATGGGATATGGGGGTGTTGGGAAGGGATTCCTCCCTGGCGCGGGTTGCCCAGAGCAGCTGTGGCTGCCCCTGGATTCCTGGAAGCGTCCAAGGCCAGGTTGGAGCAAGCTGGGATAGTGGAAGGTGTCCCTGCCCACCCCAGGGGGGGTGGGATGAGATGAGCTTTAAGGTCTTTCCAGCCCGAGCCATCCTGGGATTCTGGGATTCTAGAAACTGTGTTCTTTAGTCAGTCCAGACTCTTCCTTCATGGATATCACAGGTATCAGGGATATCATAGATATCAGGGAT
>NW_020884962.1:806639-811116 GCF_003945725.1 Corapipo altera
AAATATCAGGGATATCACAGATTTCAGGGATATCACAGATACCAGGGCTCTTTATTGTTCCATCCCCAATGAAGCCATTTGTACCAGTGGAAAATTGGTAGAAACCGTGAACACTTTGTTAGGAAATGGGAAAATGCCTCAGGAAAAGGGAGGCTGCAGGGGCTGGGAAGGGGAGGGAATCACCAGCCATCAGCCCTGACAGGATGTCCCTGTGACCAGAGGAGCTGATGCCACCCTTGGCTGCCCTCTCTGGGCAGGAGTGAACCCTCTGCCTCCCTGGAACCCTCCAATCCCTGGAATCCTCTGTCCCCTCCAACCCTCTGTCCCTCAGAACCCTCTAAAGCCTGGAACCTTCCAACCCCCTGGAATCCTCTGTCCCTTGGAACCCTCTTCCCTCCAAGCCCCTCTAACTCCTGGAACCCTCTAACCCCTGGAATCCTCTGTCTCCTGGAACCCTCTATCCCCCAAAACCTCTAAACCCTGGAATCCTCCAAACCCTGGAATCCTCCAAACCCTGGAATGCTCTGTCCCCTGGAATCCTCTGTCCCCCAGAAGTCTCTACCCCTGGAACTCTCTAACCCCCCAAATCCTCTGCCCCCTGGGACACTCTGCCCCCCAGAATCCTTTCCCAAGGCCCTGTGCCCACATGTCCAGGATGCCAAACCCCTGGATAGGGCTCAGGGAAGAGCCAGGAGAGAGAACAACACCCACTTTGCACTGAAGGAATAAAAGTGCTTCGTGTGTCCATCAAAGGATCATAACCACAAAATCTTGGGGTGGAAAGGAATTGGATCCAAGATGCTCTTGGCTGAGCCAAGGGCTGGGAACAGAGGCTGAACAGGTCAGGCCAGGGATAAAGACACATTTTTGGTCAAGAGGTTGGAGCTGCACCCATGGCCTGACCTCACGGGGACAACAGGCAGCCAGGCCAGGAATGGATCTTGCCATTCCATAGGGATTTGTTTGCCCAGGGAGGTTTGGATTCCCCAGCCCTGGGGGTGTCCAAGGAAGGACTGGACGTGGCACTCAGTGCTCTGGGCTGGGGGACAAGGTGGGCATTGGGCACAGGGGGGGCTCCATGGCCTTGGAGGGCTTTTCCAACCTCAGTGTTTCCGTGTCACTTTAACAGGAAATCTTCCCGAGAGAGAGATTTTGTTAATTCCAGATAATTCCGCCCATTAATTCCCCTCTGGGTTCAGATCTTCAGAACTCGCAGCAAAATGGGAATTTCCCAACCCATGGTGGGAGCAGCATTCCTAAATCAGCAGCATTCCTACCAGAATTCCATCCTGGCAGCACGAACACGAGGGAAAACAGGAAAACACCCCTGCTCCTGCTCTGCTTGTGGCCTCTCACCTCCCACGTGCCCTGTGCTGTCCTGGAAGGGAGATTCCCTGAGCCAGGTGTGATTCCCTGTCCTGAGTGTCCCCACCACCGTCCCTGTCCCCGTGTTTGGGGTCATTGAGGAGCATCCTGAGCTCTGCTGGATGCCAGGACAGCAGATGCCAGCACAGGGGATTGTTGGCACCGGGAGAACTGGACCGAGGGGGAAGCCACGGGAAAGGGTGGCAAGGTCCTGGCAGGGTGGAGGTGGGCGGCTGTGACGAGCTGGCAGCAAAACAGCAGCTCAGGGGCCACCTCAGCTCTGGGGCCAGCAGCCCTCCCGTGCCCTGTGTCCTCCCGGTGTCCTTCCAGGCCACCAATGACAAAAAAAAAGGACTCCAACTGCACCAAAACCCCGCTCGAAGTAGGGCACGGCATCCTTCCCATCGACCTGCTCGTCTCCCACTCCTCCTGGAAGCTAATTATCCTGCGCTCAGAAATTGGGGTAATTAGATCAGCGGGAGCCGAACTCGACCCCGGGGCTGGGGGGCCTGGGGAGGGTTTTCTGAGGTGGGGTTTTGGGTTCCATCCAGCGGGTGTCCCCGGAGAGGATGATGGCTAAAGAAAATGCAGGGAGAAAACAAGAACTCCGAGGTAATTTAGTTTTAGAGGTGAGATAAGGAAAGGGTTTTAATTCCTGCCTCTGAGGCGTGAGATGAATTACAAGACTCACGCCCTGGCTGTGTACAGGGGTTACAATTTATGATATTGTCTGTCCAATCCCAAGTGCTTTTGCCCTGGTCCACCCCCTTGGAATTGGGGCTGGGGGCTTTTTGAGACCATTTCTTCAAGCACAAATCCTGTGAGGAGAGGCTGAGGGAGCTGGGGCTGTTCAGCCTGGAGAAGAGGAGGCTCAGGGGAGAAAAAGGAGCTGTCTGGGTCCAGAAGGGTTTATCCACATCTGGCCAGGAGACAGAGCGAGGCAGCACAGCCTGGTGTGCAGGGGTTTTCATGATCAAGAACTCCTGGTGTTTTCCCAACAAGAAAAGGGAACATTCGTTTGAAAATTGGGAAAAGAGTGTCTTGGGAAAAAACTACTCGACTTTCAAGGGCCTTTAACAGAGGGAGTTGCAACATCTGAGTTCTGGCCACACCTCAGGAATAAATCCCGAGCAAGGACACAGTTTTTAAAGTTGATTCCTGACAGCTCTGGACTGGGGGGATTTGCACTGCAAAGGTCACCAAAAAAAAAAACATATTAGCAAAAGAAATGTGGGAGAATCGTTTTGAGAGTCGAAATAGAGGGAAAGGAGGAGAAAACAGGGGAAGAGAAAATACAGGGAGATGACTCAGGAGCTTCCACCAAAGCAGCAGATCTGACACCAATCCTGACAGGTAATTTAACCTCCCCTGTAAAACGAGGAGAGCAGCAGCCCCGGGGGGCAGGGGGAGACTTAATTAGTTGCTATTCGTAGATTAAGCAGCGAGTCTGAAGGTGAAAGCACTAAGTGCTAGGTATTCTTAGCTCCTGGAGGATTAATTTCACTAATTGGGCAACCCCAGCGTTGCATAAAAGTGGATCAGTTCCCCTTTTGGAATCCTGAGGTTTGTTCTGGTGGTTCTGTCCCGTGGAAAAGGGGACCCGGAGGAGGGATTTTTGCCTTTAAAAGCAGGGAGTGGTGATGAAATCTGTGGAATACTCAGTGCAGCTCCCATTCAGAGCTTGTGACTCCCACCCGAACCGACACACGCGGGATTGATTTGTGAGCACAAAATGTGCTTTATTTGGGTGGCTGATTCCTCCTCACCCTGCCTGCCCCCTCCGAGGCCAGGGCTGCGTTCCCAAACCTGCTGTTCCCGTGGTTTTTCGAGCTGCTCTCTGTGCTCTTTCAGACCCTTTTTAGAAGTTCCAAACCAGCGAGAAAAAGAGGAGAAGAGCAAATCCAGCCTCAGATCAAGATCCTCCCTTGTCCGCAGGTTTCTGGTCGCCGCCTCCTCGGGAGGTGGGGCTGAAAATCCTCATCTCCCACTTCGTTATCCCGAATTTCTGTGGCAGTAACATTCGGTTCTGCTCTCTTTTCCCGGGCAGAGCAGATCCCTGGGATGAGGAATCCCTTCCCTTTGGATTTCTCTGCTGAGGGGCGACCACGAAATTCAGCTGCTCCTGTGGTCACATCAAATATTGTTGTTCCTGCAGCAGGGAGGGGATGTTTTAGAGCCTTTGGCTGGAATTCTGCTCCTATTAATCATCCCCCCTGTGCCAGAGGAGCAGAGCTCGGGTGAACATTGTTTTCCAAGGGCAAAGAGACATTTCCTCCTGCTGTTTTCCGAAATTATCAACATTTTTGGTTCAAGTGTATTTCTGAACTTGTTTAAACAGAGCAGAACATTTTAGCCTGGTAATAATTCCTGTCGAAGTGAGATCCATCCAGGAGCCGTTCCTGGGCATGGGGAATTTTTGAAATTCTTCAAAGCAATTCTTATTTTCCTTTCAATGAGACACAAGCAACGCTTTACTTTTATTTATTTATTTTTTCCAGAGGGGAAAAAAAAAAAAAAAGACCTCAAACGATCCCCTGAATTTGCAAATATTATTTATATCAACTCTCCTTTGATATGGAAAGTTTCTAAAGAGAGGCTTTTAATGCCCAACAAGCCAAACACATTTAATCTGAAAATTATTGAAGGCAACTTCTGAGTGTAAAACTTCAAACACCTTTTAGGTGTTTTTTTTTTTTTTTTTTGAAGTCTCAGGGAAAAAACCTGTGGAACAAAAGACATAAAAATGCAGGGTGTATTTTCCTAAAATTAAAGCATCACCTGATCCCAGAAACAGGCCCCGGGGCATCTGTTAATTGAGTGACTCTGCCACGATCCTGGCGTGGTTTGAACCTCTCTCCAGCCTCTTCCCAACTGGATTTATGGAATTATCCATTAGGGGGGGATCTCTAACAAACTGCTCAGCTTCAGGACCGGGATCTGGCTGCTAAAGACAAAGGGATTCACAAAAATTTGAATGTTGTTTGTTACAATTAAGGGTTTTCCTGGTGGGAGGGTTTTCCCAACAAGGGGATCCCCTCAGGCCAACATCCCCCAGCACGGGACACCAGGGAATGGACAGGGAACACAGGGAATGGACATGGAACACAGGGAA
>NW_020884962.1:811126-826855 GCF_003945725.1 Corapipo altera
ATGGACAAGGAATACAGGGAATGAACAAGGAATACAGGGAATGGACAGGGAATACAGGGGATGGACATGGACACCAAGGAATGGACAGGGAATACAGGGAATGCACAGGGAATACAGGGAATGGACAGGGAACCCTGAGAATGGACATGGAACACAGGGAGTGGACAGGGAATACAAGGATTGGACAAGGAACACAGGGAATACTCATGGGACACAGGGAATGGACAGGGAAGCCAGGGAACACTCATGGAACCCAAAGAATGGACAGGGAACACAGGGAATACTCATGGAACCCAGGGAATGGACAGGGAACCCCGGGAATGGAGCTGGTCCCCCCAGCACAGTCCCAGTCCCCAAGGGACAGAGACCTTGGAAAGGGCCTGGAGGGCCAGGACAAGGGGAAGAGCTTCCCACTGCCAGAGGGCAGGGTTAGATGGGATAGATGGGATACTGGGAAGGAATCCTTCCCTGGGAGGGGCTGGGATAGAATTCCCAGAGAAGCTGTGGCTGCCCCATCCCTGGGAGTGTCCAAGGCCAGGCTGGAGCACCCTGGGGCAGTGGGAGGTGTCCCTGCCACAGGGGGTGGGACTCCACGACCTTCAAGGTCCTTCCCAACCCAATCCCGGGATTCCCCGAGGCTGAAGAGAACACGGAGCCTGCAGGGATTTCTCAAACAGCAGAACTTTATTGCCCACAGACAATGCAAACAGTTTCCACACTTGCTGCACTTCCAGCAAGTCGCCTACTTAACAAGGTTCACAAAAAAACCCCAAAAAACCTCTTTATTTCAGAAGGACCCCTGTTGTTCTTTGAGCATATTCTCATTTCAGGTGTCTATTATTGCTCAAATCTACAGTCTGGTTGTGATTGGCCACTCAGTCATGAGATATGCACAATTAAAGGTGATGCAGGACTCCCAGGCATTAATTGTTTAATTAGAAAATAGACCAGTTGTAGGAGAGAAAACAACCCAAAAGGATAATATTTTGAATTTCTGAGTCCAGGCTTTCTTTGGGCACAACTGGCTTTCAAGCAGAATGGGATATCAATAGAAAAAACAAAATACTGTACACTGATTTGGAGAAAAACCCATGTCAGCAGAGATTGGGTGTTCACACTAAGGATTGTTCTAAAAAACAAAACAAAACAAAACCAAAAATAAAGAGGAAAAATGTCATTGGATCAAAAAAAACAAAAACAAAAACACATCTCCATGAGTCCAACACAATTAGTCCAAACACTGAATTACTGACTGTAGTTTTAAGGGCACCTCCCCCAAAATGGGGATCTCCTCCAACTTCTCTCCAACGAGAGCAAATGTCCTTTTCTTCTAGACCAGGTCCTTAAATATCCTAAATATCCTAAATATCCTAAATTTTTTTGAAGGCAAAGGAAGGACTCAGCTCTGTAAAGCTTTTCCTGGCTGGCAGTGCCAAACAAGGGCCAGGACACCCCGGCCCAGGGCCTGTCCCTCCACCCTGGAGAGAAGGAGGGTTAAATTCCAGGTCACTGAAGTTTCCCCCCCTCTCCCCTCCTGCCTTAAAAAAAAAAAAAAAAGGAATTCAGATTTCAAGGCAACAGTAAAAACCACAGAGGTATGGAAAGAGAAAAACTTGCTGCTGTTTTCAAAGTCAGCACAGCAAGGAAATCAGAGAGACAGTTAATTCCTGGGAAATTGGGATATAGAGGGGAAACTCTGGCATTCCAGCTGTGGACAGTAATGGTGGGGGTGGATTTAATGCACCAAAAGCCACGTGAGAAAAGTAACTGAGAAGTGATTTAGTGGGTTCTCAAGGTTAAGAGACATTTAGCAGCAGAGAACAGAGGGAGCTTCCCTCCCTCAGACACTCCCAAAATCCTGCTTCACACTTTGCTAAGGACACGACCCCAAACCCCACTGGTTAGTGCCAAAAGGATGCATATCTCTTCCAAATGGCCAAACTCACAAGCAAAAAAAACATTTAAAACCCAGAAGGTTGTTTAGTTCTACATTTATTGCAGCTATTCAAAGGGTTAACAATGCTAACAGGGGTTGTTTTTTTTTATTTACTTACACTACAGGGAAATGCATTGCCACTGGCTTAGCACTGCTGCATCTGCACGGGACAGAAACGAGCAAATTCTCTACAGGATTAATGGCAAAACCCAACCAAAAGACAGTAGACACACCACTGAAGTTAGTTAAAATGTTCACTGAAGCTTGCAGTCTTCATGGAAGAGAGCCTGGAACTAAAATAACAGAAAAGAAGCTTGTAAAAACCTCCGGCAAAGGCAAAGTGTCTGCATCACAAACGTTTCACATCTTACAGCTCCTCAGAGCTGCCTGCAAAAAGGCAGGGCAGAACCAAAGGAGGAGTGTACAAGGTCAGCTCTTGGCAAAAAACAAGATCAAGTGGCAAAGGGTGAACCCAACGTGGGAGCAACGCTGGAATTTCGGCACCAGAGCCGAGAGCAGCTCCCAAATTCGGGGTTGGCACAAGACAGGCCACGCTCCAGCTCAGGAGGTTCCCAATGTGCACCTTTACTCTCAAGGCAGCTTTAAACTCTTAAGCTGAACTCTCAGGGAAGGGCAGCACCACTTCCCAGCCCGGATTCCAAGGGTTCTCCCAGACTGAGGGGAGCAGGAGCCCAGCAAAGGCACCTCCAGGGGGGCTGTGCCCGTTTAACTCGGGTTAAACCAGAGCAGCCCCGAGGGCTGGGCTGGGGCTGAGGGCTGGGTTTCACTCCAGCCTGCAACTCCACCCTGGCAATAACAGGCCATGGAATCAAGGATCCTTCTTCCAAAGCAGGAAATGGGAAAGAAGAGGTGAACTGGAATCGTGCAGGGATATAAAAAATCAGGGGCAGCAACGCACTGGCAGCTTCACCCCTGGGCTAAGAGGAAAGCTAAACCCTCTGGAGTGGGTCTGAGGGATAAATCAGAGGCCAACAGAGCTGGTTCCAGTTATTCCAAGCCAGACTGGGACTGGGAGATCTCGTTGGAAGGCTCAAGCTTTACACTGGTTAGGCCCAGGAAAGAAAGGGAGGGGGGGCAGTGAAAACCACACCCAAACAGGAGTTAAACAGCTCAAACCGCCAAATACTGGGACTGAGGATTTTCCCTGCGGTCCAAGAAATGTCTGGGCTCTCAAAATGTCCTTAAATCTGACCACCAGATAAACTTATTTGTATTCAGGGCCTTTGTGCTTCAGCTTCTTGCACTGCAGGAGGTGAAGACACGTGGGAAAAAAACTCCACACCCGTGGAAAAACGGAGCCACCAGTGGGTTCCTCTGTGGTGTTATTGGGTGATTTTGTGCTTCAAGGCAACCAAAACTGAGTGAGCAGAAAACTGCACAACGCCATGATCTTGTTCCTTTTGGTTTCAAAGTCAGTAAAGGAAAAAAAAAACCAAAAAAAAAAATCAAGTTGCATTGATAAACTAACAGTGCTTTGCTGCCAGGCAAGGAAAACTTGCTGCTGGGGGGAGACTGGAGATGGAGACACTCCCCTGCGACCACTTTTTGGTGGAGGAAGAGCAAAATGAGGCTCTCTGAACAGCAAAGAACACAAATCTTGCAGATTTGCCAGGAACTGGAGCTGCTGCCACATCCCTGGGGGTGCTCTGCAAGGATGGGGAGAGCAGAATGTGCTGCTGGTCAGCCCAGGAGCAGCTCTTTAAAGAGTGGGAGCAGGTTTGGGTGCTGTAAACACTCAAGTGAAGCCCTGGGGCTGGTTTTGGACAGGTCAGGATGGAGGATTGCACTAGAAAGTGCCATGTTCAATTCTGTCCCTCTCAGAAATGCCTCAGTGATGTGCAAGCCAGGGAAAGATGAGTGATCAGACCTTGGAGGGTTGTTTTGGTAACACTTGTTAAATCTTCCACGTCTTCAGGGCTGCTTCACCAAGCAGGTAAAACTTTTTGTTCATTAATCCAGCCTTCTCTTTCAGTAAATTCTGGAATAGTCCCTTAAAAGTATAAAGTTTTTTGTCTTAGGTGTTGGGATTTTTCAATCAAAGAACTTCTGCAAAGCAGATGTTTGATAGAAATGACTCTCTAAACTGATGGTCTTATAAAAGTGATGATCCACTTCCAAGTGTTTTCTTCAGTGTTTTCTGCAGGCACATGAACCTGCACCCCCCTCATGACTTAAAACTCCTTGGAGAGGGAAAAGAAGTGATTCAAGGATTTCTTGGGGCAGAGCTGCAAATTTGTGTCCAAACAAAAAGCACACTTAGAACTGTACAGCTTGTTCACTGCGAGGAAAAAAACCTTCCCAGCTGAGCTTTCCCAGGAAGGGTTTGGTGCTGTCAGACTGGGATGGACTCAGCTGCTCACCCTGCACTAAAAAGCCTGGACTCCCACCCCAAATAAAACACACAGGGGTGGAGACTCTTCTGAAAACTGGTGCAGGGAGGGGAGGAAACAGCTTTGTGCAGAAGTGGGTTGGAAGGTTGGACCCCTCAACAAAATGCAGGGTCACAGAATCTGAACTGCCTCACAAAAGGTCTGAATTTGAGAAGGGTCTTGCTTTCAGGAAGGGCCAGAACCAAACCAGGCCCATGGTGGTTCTCATGTCACTTATTCCATTTTTTTTTGGGGTGAGGAATCTCATCACAAAACAGGCAAACTTGGCCAGAGAGAGAGAGGAAGAGAAAGAGAGAGAGAGAGAGGTAAAACCAGGCACTTCTGAGCCCAAACCAGCTGTTTCTTCCTCAGAAGATGCCACCCAAGCTGTTAGCTTGCACAACACAAGGCTAACTGGAATCTTGGAGGATATTTAAATACATTAGCACTGGAGTCCACTACTCAGAGACCAGAGTGCTCTTCATACTCTGCTGAAGATCTTTCCCACAGCAGCTTTGCATTTCCCAGGCACTTTAGAGCCAGCCAGTCTCTTTATGTCAAACCTAGAAAGCAAGATTTTGGGGGGTAATTCAGCAGTTCAAAGCACTTCACCGGAGCTCTGGACTCTCATGAAATGTTCAAAAAGCACAGCTAACACTCATGGGAACAGCACTGATTTCTCAGAAAGGGAAGGTTTAACCAGCCCTGGGAGTGAATGTTGGCAGTGGCCTTGGCACGTACCTATTTACTTGCTCTTTTCTGCCTGTACATTTGTATCATTCTCTGACGGAAAACATCAAATGCATCTTCTTTATTTTCTTCCCCTGCAACACCCAAGCCCTCCCCTGCAGAGGTAGCACCCCTAGGGAGCAAAATGGAGAGTTAGAACACTCTGAGCCCAGGACAACGTGCAGAAGAAAAAAAAAAAAAGAGAAACAACAGCTTCCAACCCAGACACAACTCAAGGGGGGAGTCACAATTCAAGGGGGGAGTCACAATTCAAGGGGGGAGTCACAATTCAAGGGGGGAGTCATAATTCAACAGGAAAGTCATAATTCAACAGGAAAGTCATAATTCAAGTCATAACTCAAGGGGAAAGTCTTTCTGCTTCATTTGGGGCAGAAGGGGAGCAGAGGTCTGGGAGCAGTGATCATCTCAAGCAATCCCCACCTCCCATTTCACGTGCAAACCCCACCCAGGAGAAGGTGCTCCCGTCACAGTGAAGGTGTAAATCATCTCCCAGGTCAAATTCTTCCATGGATTTTGAACTCCAGCCACGGGGAGATGCTGGAGAAGTGGCAGAAGTGACCTTGGTTCTTTTCATATTTCAAAAGTGACCCAGGGCAGAGACTCTGAGGAACGAGCAGGGAACACCACAGAGCTCTGGAGAAAAGGAGGTTTGGCTGAGGGAACATAATTCTGCTTGTTTAAAATTCCCACCACAGACAGACCCTGCAGCTCCTGCCCTTCCAAGAAAAATGAGCCATTAACTCAGCTGTTCATCCCAAACGTGCCAAGGGGAGAAGAGAAACCTTGACAACATCAGAACATCTTCCAGGATGGAGAGGGTGACCCACAGCAGTGCAGAGACAGAAATAACTAAAACCCTTTTACTCCAGCCTTTGTGTGTGCAGAACTCAGACCTTACAAAGCCAAGATTAACAAAACCTCTGCCCCAGGAAGGATCCTCTGTGCCAGGTCTGTCTTCCAGGCCAGTTAAATTACTGTTATCTATCACAGATAAAGGATTTAGAATAAAAAACCAATCAAAGGCGTGAGATAATTACTCAGAGGAGGGTCTGTCCCATAACAACGTTCTGCCTTTGAGTGTGGTTCTGGTTTCTCACGTTTTAAATATCTCAGGGTGTGACAAACCAGCTCTCAGGGCAGGGAACAGCTCAAAAAACGAACAGGAAACCCCACTGAAAATATCAGGAGCCACCATTTCCACGAGGAGTCACCAGGAAACTCAAGTAACTTTTCCAGGAACAGAAATCATGTGGCTTTCTCTCTGCAAATGTGACTTTCTCTCTGCAAATGTGACTTTCTCTCCGAGCCAGAGATGAGCTTTAAGTTTTCCCAACACAGAAAGAGCCTCAAGTTTGTGCCTTTAACAGCTGCTGTGCCTGAATGCACCAGTTTGAGAGATCACTGTTATATAATGATTAAGGAAGGCTCTGCTACACAAGAACTGGAGTCTCTCCAACTATTAATCCATCCCTTTTTCCCAGGGAATGAGATCAGACAGCACATGGACTTTTAAAGAAGTCACCAGTGGAGAGCAGTTTTAAAAGGGGAGGAAAGAGCTATCAAATGGGGAAAAAAATGCATCAAAAAGTGGAAAAAAACCCTGCATCAAAACAACTGAAAAGGAAAAGGAAAATGTTAAATTGCACTGGGTTTGTCCTCACTGAGACTGTCCTTGGCTGGGGAAGTAAAGAGAAGAGCATGCCATGAAAATCAGTCTCAGAGTTTCTCTCCACACCACAGGTTTTGTAAAATAAACAGAAGTTCTTTCCAAGAGTGATCAGCAATGGCCTCGAGCTGGAAAACCTGTGTTTTCCCCCATTAAAAATTAAAGGTGGCCAGAAACTTGCAGAATGTGCAGGGCTGACAGACCAGACACAGTTAATTAGCCCGTGGTCAGGTGCAAAATTTGTGCCAGGAGCTACAGAAACAACACGAATTCCTCCTGGATTTGGTCCCAACAGGTTTGGGAAGTAAAAACCCCAAGGTTCTCAGAGTGCTGAGCACAAGAGCTACAGGTGGCACGAGCTGCTTCCTCACTGCCTTTTTCCTGCTGAAGGAGGAAATGTGGAAATATATAATTATGGCTGCTGGAAAAAAAAACAAAACCAAGCAAACCACCAAAAGAAATCGTTTCATAACCCATTTTAAATGGCCAAGGCACGAGGAGGACACGGAAACCCCTGGAGAAAAGAAGATTTTTGTTAAACCACAGACAGAAAGTTGGTTGTGTGGGTTCAGAGAGAAAGAAATTTATGTGGGTTCAGAGAGAAAGAAATATTCTGCTCCTTATTCAGCTGGGGAGTGAAGGAGGGATTATCCACGAGGAGATATTAAGCATAAGGGAATGTTATCCATGAGGAGATATTATCCATCCTCTGGCAGCAGTGGACATTGGAAACAGCAACTTTAAATGACAAAAGGAGGAATAAACCCCCAAAATTTCAGGGAAGACACACACTTACCTCGTGGCAGGTGCACTTACCTCCTTCCTCATGCAGTGGAATGAATCAAATAATTAAGAGTGACAACAAATGAGCTGCCTAAACCTAGAGATGTGTGACGTTCCTAAATCCCATTTATACTCTATGTGCAAGGAGATCCTCGGGATAACGTGTTAAAAATCCCTGACAAAGTCACTGTGAGCATTCCCAGCCTTTTCCAGAGCTGCCAGAGCTCTGTGTTCCCATTACATACACTTTTACAGGCTCTCTGATTCCTTTCCCTCGTGTCCCGAGGCCGTGTCCCTCCTGCCAGCCCATCTTCTGGAGCATCTGGAACCCCACGTTCCTGTGTGTCAGCCTCTTGTGGGAGAACTCCAAATCTTTTGGTTTCTATGGAGAGGAAAGACAACAGAACAACAAAGGTGGGTTGTTATCCAGGGAGATCATTTAAAAAAAAAAAAAAACAAACCTCAAAATCCACCCCCACCCCGCCACAAACTGGGTGGGTTTGAATTTCTGGATCTACAGAAATAGCTCCTGAGCAGCATTTCAGCAGCTCCACAGAACAAAAAAAAAAATCAAAGTTTTGAACCTTGCCAGTTCAAAAAAATATCCCCTTCGGGTTCTCAGACTGTTTAATTACATTATTAAGATGGCAAACAGCACACCTTTGTATTTTCAAAAGTATCTGTGCTTTTTAAATAATGAATACTGAGTGATCTGATGGCTGAATCCCTGCTGCAAACACAGAAGCAGCCAAATAACATCTCACCAATTCTGGAAAAGTGCAGCATGTTTTTCAGGCAGCAAGGCACCCATTTCTTTATATTATATTTTTTTTAATAGCAGATGAACACACAGCTATTCAATAGTGCTCCCATCATGAAATGTTTAACTCTGATGCAGGTATTTAAAACCTAAACCCAACAGGTTTTTAGGAGGAGTCACAGCTCTCCTCAGGTTTAGTCCAGACCTCTCCAGGATCAGGTTCTGCAGGTTTTAGTTTGATTTCATGGTAGAGAACATGTTTTTGGGGCTGCCTCTTGTAAGAAGAGCTGATTCTCAGGGGGCAGCTGCAAACCAAGTGGGTTCTTTACCTTCTTCTTCTTTGTAACTGGGCAACCCCGAGGTCTGTCATAAGCAATCCTGACAGGCTCGTGCACTGCAAGGCAGAGCAGGGACAAAAATCAGCTGCAAAGAAAAACCTTTGTGGTACAGGACCCCAAAAGTACATCCCAAAAGAACATCTTAACTCTTAACACCTGGGCCTGAAGTCAGAACCAACGAGAAAGATCAGAATAAAATAATAAAAAAAAAAAAAAAAAAGAGGAGAAGACATTAAATATATACTTAGAGAATAAATATATACTTAGAGAATATTTGAGGGATGATGTTTGATACAAACTCTGTACTGCACCATGAGAGAAAACCTGTTATATGGCTTATTCAGTGTAAGGAACATTTAAAGAGAACGTTGTTTTCGTTCTTGTGCCGAAATTCTTTCGGCCAACAACCACCCACCTAAAATCCAGGAGCTCTGTGCCACTGCCTACAAATTCCCTGTTGGATGAGGCTCACCTTTTGGTTCTTCTATGAGGCAGATCCTTTTAGAGGCAGGGATCATCCCAACCTTCAGGGACTTGCTGCTGATTCGTTTGCGGGGGAAGGGGGTGCCGGGGGCAGCGGCCGGTGCCTGTGTCGACAGATTTGGTACAGCACCATCAGAGGGGCTGGAAAGCTGCATTTCACCTGCTGACATTTCCTCTCCTGTTTTGGAAACCATCTCTTCATCTAGGTTTTCCACACTTCTACCTGCTGGCACGTCCTCCTCGTCTCCCTCCTCTGCTTGCTCCGTTTCTTCCAAAGGCTGGGAAATGTCCTCCTCAAACTCGGCTTCCTCCTCGTTCTCTTCCTCCTCTTCTTCTTCTTCTTCCTCCTCTTCCTCTTCTGAAAGATCCAAAGTCCTCTCTCCAGCTTTAGCACCTTCCCCAGCCTCAGCTGCTTCAGACACAGCGCTGAAGTTGATGGAGGGACACAACTCATAGACCTTCATCCGGTAAAATTTGAAAGCAGAGCTGTTTTGATCCTGTAGAAACCTGAGCAAAAAAAAAAAAACAACAACAACCCAAAAACCAGTCAAAACAGCATCAGAAAAAGATCTTTTAGCTGGTGTGAGAAGCAAGGCATTAGAAATAAATCTCTGGTTGATTTTGGAGAGGTCATTTCAGGGTTCCCTGACAACAGGCACCACAAACAGCAACTACTCCCCTCAATTCTGATGTTCAGCAGCACTTCCCAAACCGTGCTGTGAAGAATTCAGTGGGATTCTCTTAAAAACGGTTTGGCAGGGCACTGTTTCAAGATTCAAGCTGATTATTTAGTTTATAAAAGGAAGAAATGTGCTTTTTGGAGAAGCAGTTTTCCTTTCTCGGGTTATTTCGGATATTCACCATGAACGGAGGTGCTGAAGACAACAGGGAGTATTTGCCCCAAATCCTCTGTTCCTAAACACACCAGATAAAAACAGACATCTCAGCAAACAATGAAAGGGAGGAGGAGCATTTGGAGGTTTCTGCTCAGCCCAAGGACACAGGGAAAGGTGCAGTTACTCACCAGAGGTCTGGGTTATCTGCACTGTTGTCTATGCTGAACTGCTCGATTTCTGGTCCTACCTGAGCCACAAACTTGGCAAGTTTCTCTGCAGTTTCCATGGTTTTGGCATCCACTGCAAGAAACCAAACGTTCTGTCAGCTTCCCACAAACCCTGCACGGCTGGGAGGTCACAGCACTTGAGAACTACCAGCTTCAGCACAAGAAATGATTTTCAGAACATCCAGCAGGACACACTCGACGCTGTTCCCTCCCATCACCGACAATTCCGAAGCCAATCCCGAATCTTCACTTACCATCAGGAAACTGAGAGGCCAGCGGTGGGAAAAGCTCTGGTGGTGCTGATAAATCCTCGGGATCTGCCCTTTCCTCTGCTGGCAGAGAGGCCTCGGAGCCGGGGCCACGCTGTGGGGACGAGGTGGGGACGAGGGGAGAGTTCTGCTGGGACAGGCTGGAGACCTGGGCTGGACCTGGAAGATGTTTGTCTTGGTGCCTCAGCACTGTCCCAGCTGAAAGCACAGTCTGTGTCCCTATGGTTGCTCTCCTCACCTTCCTTCCTCGGGTGCCACGCTGGGGGAGCACTCCAGGCCTTTTTCTCTTGAACAGTCTTCTCTTAATACTTGCAATTTTCCTGGCGTACAGCAGGGCCCTGATGGATTCTGTGGCAGCTTCTTCTGGGGTCCTGCCCTCCCCACCCTCCTCCTTCCTCCTCTGCATCTCTGACAACTTCAGTCTGTAATATTTGTACTCCAGGCTGTCCTCATCAGACAGGAACCTGAAGAAAAAATCACAGAAACGAAATGAAAGCCGAGCTGAAAGCATCAGAAGCTCAGCAATCCACCCTTTCTTCCAGGTGTCTCTACACCAGCCTCAGCAGGTTTTTTTCTTGGAATAACAGCCAATTCCATGTCTGAAGCAGCAAGGAAAGTGTGCCAAGCAAATAAAGCAAGCAGGGGTTTGACACAAATCATTTGGGTGGTAATTAATCAGCTCACACGTGAAGAGACACTGTCATGTGAAAAGATCATCACGCTTGGAAGTGCCTCAGCTTTCCTTTTCCAACATTATTCATGGAACACCAAATCCCTGAGCCTGTTGCCTTCCTGGGTGTTCACATCAACTGCTTTTACTTGTTCACCTCCTAAATGCAAATTTGGTTTCTAACACCTTGCCTTCGGATTGACAAACACATCAAAAGGAACGTGAGCTGCTCCCCGCAACAGAAGCATTTCCAGGGATACCAGGGAAGTATAATTAGCTCAGGAAACATCTTCCAAAAAAATCTGATTAAACACACAATAGGGCTTTGATCTTCCACCCAGGGAAAGGCTGAGCCTAATTACATCTATCCCAAATATCTTCATCAGAGGGGGGTCATTACAACACACAGTTCAAGCACACCCACCAATATTCAGGGCAGTTCTTCTGAGCACTCCTGTCTTTGGCAGACAAGGTTCCTGACACGATGCTCTTCACCAGCTGCTCAATTGTCTCCACAACTTTCCTATCAGCTCGTTGTGGGACTGTTGGAAGACATAAAATACAATTAAATCCAGCCACTGATTATTCTCGTCGCCAGAGCGTGGATATGTTGGGTTTTTTTATTCTCTGACAGGCTGATACTTGCAATTTTTCAACATGTTTTAATAGAAAGCAGGCTGCACTTAATCCCAGAATGCCAGGATGGGTGGGGTGGGAAGGGACCTCTGGAGGTGCCCCAGTCCAAGCCCCCTGCCCAGGCAGGGTCCCCTGGCACAGAGGTGGCACAGGGACACATCCAGGTGGGGTTGGGATGTCTCCAGAGAGGAGACTCCACACCCTCCCTGGGCAGCTGTTCCAGGCTCTGCCACTTCCATGGAAAGAAGTTCCCCTCACGTTGAGCTGGAACTTGCTGTGTTTTAGTTTCTGGGCCATCACTCCTTGTCCTGTCTCTGGGCACCATGAACAGAGTCTGGCCCCATCCTGACACCCTCTGGAGACACTTATGGATCAATGGGATCACCCCTCAACCTCCCCTTCTCCAGACTAACCAGGCCCAGCTCCTGCAGTCTCTGCTCATCAGAGAGATGCTCCAGACCCCAAATCACCTTTGTGGCCTCTGCTGGACCCTCTCCTTGTCCTTCTGGAAGTGTGGAGACCAGAGCTGAACACAGCACTCCAGATTTGGCCTCACCAGGGCCGAGCAGAGGGGCAGGATCCCCTCCCTGACCTGTGACCACACTCTTCCCAGTGCACCCTTCCAAAACCACAATAAATTAAGGAAACCTCTAAACTTTAAATGAGATTCTAGACCACATTATCATAAAAAAGCACCACGGTCTAAGAAACTTATCCTTGGTCACCCTGGGCAAGTTAAGTCCTCCTCAAAAAGGCAATTCCTTATTGCACCAAAAGGATTTTTGTGCAAAATAAGTTTATTTGAACGCTTGCCCTGAGAGGGCACGTTCCAAATTATCAGTCAGCCAGTGCCAGCGCTGCAGGAACCTCCCTGAGAGAGGATCTGAAGTTCAGTTAGGAAAAAAAGCAATCTGAAAGAATCTGGAGTTCAATCAGGAAAAAAACAGATGAGCAGAATAATGAGCAGGAATGTTTTAGGGAGGAGGAACTCGCTGGTCTAATGCAGTGGAGAGTAAGTGTTCCTGTAGATGAGAGGACAGAAACATCTCCAAAAAAAAATACACCTGGAGCTGATAAAAGAGTGGTGATGGTAACAGCTCCAAATTTGCATATATGCAAATACTTACTCTGTAATGAAGCCAGTTCCAGGTTGGTCCTGGCCTCCCCACCTCGAGGGGGTGAGGCTGGAGGGGCAGCCAAGGGCACGAGGTGAAAATCCTGGATTTAAGGTATCAGCACGTGCCAGAGAGGGGAGGGAGGAGACAACAGGAGAGCATTTAACTCCCTGCCTCGGCTGCTGGGGATTTACACGGAATTCCCACAATTAGCAATTCCTGACCTGGTGAAACCATAAAAAAGCACCAAGAACTTACATCCTGCAAAGCATCTCAGAGCAGTGCCCTCCCTTTTACCTTTCGTGTCAGCAGAGGGGGTTTTAAGCTGCTCTGTGGCCTCGGGTTCGGGTCTTTTCATCTGGATGGGGTACCCACTCTTCTCCAGCCAAGCCTTCAGGTTCTCAATGTACTCCCTCCCGAACAAAGTGGAGTCGTCGAAGTTCGGGAAGAGCGTCGGCGCCGGAGCCATTTCCTGGAGCCCCACGGCCTCGAGGATCTTCTCCTGCCTGAAAACAGACGCCAGGGCAAAGGTCTGGCCCAGGAGAGCCAGGGACTTCCGACACAGAGACACGGTGGTCTCGAAAGCACCGGCCATCTCTCTGGGGTTCCCAAAGCCGCTCGTCTTGATGCTCAGCTCGTAGGCGTTGCAGGCCATGAGCAGGGGGGTGACCCCCTTCAGGAGCCGGTCCTGGAGCCTCATGATGTATTTGTCGAAGGGTTTGATGATCTCGAAGAAGCAGTTCTTGGTTTTCACGGCGCCCTTGTCCAGCAGCATGTTCAAAAACTCGTTGTCCACCTTGGGGGTTTTCAGGGCGGCGTGCTGCAAGCTCTTGATGGTGAAGAAGCAGTAATCCCTGTGCTCTGGCCTCAGGGAGCACTTGAAGGAGGCCAGCATTTTGGCACAGGTTTCTGTCTCCAGCTCGAAGAGAGCCCCGAAGAGCCGGGAGAACTCGGCGTCGTTCTTGATGGCGTGGAACCCGGCCCACTTTATGATCTCCACTCCGAACGTGGAAAAAATGTCTGATTTATCCACCAGGTCGAAGCTGAGGTTCCTGAACACGTGGGCAGGCTTTGGGAGCCTGAGGATGGGTCTCTGGGCCGCCAGGGCAGGCCTTTGATTGGGTCGTGGAGGCAGCTTTTGGACGGGCACCGGTCCCTGCTCGGGTTCTTCGGCAGCTTCCAGGGGCTGCTCCAGCGCCTGCGGATCGAGGCCCGGCTGCGGTTTCTTCACGTTCCACTTCTTGAGGGGAGTTTTGACCTCTCCTTTGAACACTTTACCCTTAACCACACCCCTCGTGAGCCGCTTTCCCCTCAGGATCCTCCCCCTGCCAACGGCCCCCCTCCGGATGGGGGGCCGGAACTCGCTGTCTTGGACCCCGAACTCCACGTCGTACTCCTGGTTTTCCACGCCGCCGTACTCTTCCTCCATGAGCCCCGGCGACCTGAAGTCCCCCAGGATATCCGAAGGGCTAAAATCGGGTTCGTGTGGCCCGGCAGCTTCCCAAGAGTCAGGAGGGCCATAATCCTGGTCGTGGGAAGCCAGGCCCCCGTAATCCCTCTCGTGGGAAGCCGGGTGTCCATACTCCCGGTCGCGCGACGCCGGGCGCCCGTACTCCCGGTTTTGGGCAGCTGGGTGCCCATACTCCCTGTTTTGGGCAGCTGGGTGCCCATACTCCCTGTTTTGGGCAGCTGGGCGCCCGTACTCCCGCTCGTGAGGCGCCGGGCGGCCGAACTGCCGGTCCCGCGGCACGGGGCGGCCGAACTGTTCGTGGTAGTAGTTGTCCTTCCGCAGGAGGGGACTCGCAGGCCTGTAGGAAGGGCCTGGATAGTCCTCCCGGGGGTCTTCCCCCCACTCCTCGGGGGGGTGGCGGGGCTGGGGGTTGTCGTGGGGGTATCTCCCGCCGTCGTGGAAGCTCTCGTCGTAGCGCGGCCTCGGGACGGGCCTGGAGTGGGCTGGGGGGAGAGAACACACCAATGCACTGCCAGTAGTGTTGAGAAAAACCATTTAATGAGCGTACCTGGAGGCTTAAAGGAGTCAGGATATCGAAATGACTGGAGAAAATACACGTGTCTAACTTTAGGATGCTCCCATTTGGTTCCCTAGCACAGGTTCTGCTATAAACCCCTCTTTTTTCTTTTTTGCTCATCGCTTTCTCGGCACAAGATGCTGGTTTTGTGCTCAAAATGGGGTTTCTCGGATGGAAAAACATCTGAGTTTTCCCTTGAACTTGCTGTTTCACGGAATCACTGAGATTGGAAAAGCCCTCCCAGTCCAACCTGTGACTGATCCCCACCCTGACACCCAGCCCAGAATTCCCAGGCTGAGTGGAGGAATTCCACAGCTGAACAGAGGCTCATATTTTCTCCAGACTCATACAAAATTATCTAAAACAGCATTGCAGCAATTCCAAGTTTTTCTGACTTTAAAAGTATCCAAGATCCCTATTCCCTAATTCCAGCAGTTCAATGCAGAAAGTAAAGAATACTTGAAAAAAAAAAAAAAAAGAATCATTTAATAGAAATTATTTCTCCAGGGCTCACTTTAAAAATAACAGATCTCATTTTGAAACCCTCCTATGAACGTACATTCCCGTCAACGTGACCCGAGTTATTTTTATGGGCATTTTATACATTAAATTTAGGAAGGCAAAAATCATTTGGAGATCGCTTTTTTTCCGTACGTTCGTGTGGTTTCGGCCCTTCCTCCAAAAAATGACACGGGAGACACAAAGCCCCGAAGGCTCCCAGTGAGCTCCTATATTGATTTAACTTATCAGCCATCACCAGAATTCCATCCATCCTGCGGCGACCTCCCTGAAACCGGACCCGCTCCTTTGTCTGAAATCCCGATTTTTTTTTTTTTTTTTTTT
>NW_020884962.1:826955-830409 GCF_003945725.1 Corapipo altera
AAAAAAAAAAAAAAAAAAAGAAAACCACGAAACCAAATGCCGGCACAGGGGCAGAAGATGGAACAGCAGGGCTGCGCGTCATGTCCTCACCTCTGAAGCGCTGCTGGATCGCCTCCTCGGCGGCATCCCCGCGGTAGCGCTTCACTTTGTCCTGCACCACGGCGCCGAACGACTCGCGGGTGATGCGCCGGGAGGCCATTTTTACACCCTGCGGCCGGGGCGGAGCGGGGGCCCCTCCGCCGCTCCCTCCCTCCCTCCGGGGCACCCCCCTCCCTCCCTCCCTCCCCGCCCGCCGGCCCCTCTCCCCTCCCGCGGGCGCCGCTCGGGGTGTGCGCCCCGGCCGCGGGAGGAGGAGCCGCCCGCGGGGGAGCAGCGGCGGGGAGCGCGGAGCCGCAGCCCCCGGGCCCGGCCCAGCCCTGCCCGCCCTCAGCGAGGCGGCCCCGCCCGCCTCACACCGAGGGGAGGGGGGGGGGCGGCGCCCCCGCACGGGGGGGGGGGGGCGCTCCCTTTCCCCCCCCCCCCCCCAGGACCGAGTTAATTCTACGGGGGAAAAAAAGGTAAAAAAATGAAATAAAAAAAAAAAACCACGCCAAAAAACAGCTGTTTAATAAGGACAGAGGTGGCCGATGCGCCCGCGCGCGCGGGGTTTTACAGAGTTATGGTATCGTCTAATTCTACGGTGCAATCTGTGGTATAGTGTACAGAATGTTATAGTTAACAATAATAATAATAATATAGATAATCTATAATAAGATTATAGATAATACTATAATATAGTATTACCTAATTCTTATGGTATCATCGATATTCATGGCTGGGGCTTCGCGAACGAAGATTTGGGGATCACCGATACTGTGCTATAGATATAGAATATCATTGATAATATTTTATTATAGATAATTTTTTATTATAGATAATAGAATATTACAGGTAATATAATAATTGCATAGATAATGTAGATAATCTGCATGAGTATAAATAATACTATAATGTATTATCTAATTCTTGTAGCATCATCAATGCTATAGTACAGATATATAATATTATACATAATATAATAATAATGATAATAATAGGTAATCTATAATAAGATTATTGGTAATGCTATAGCATAGTATTATCTAATTCTTATAGCATCATCTATACTACGTTATGGATATATAACATTATAGATAATATTATAGATAATAAAATGATAAGCCTGACCTCGCCCCCTCCCTCCTCTGGCCACGCCCCCTCCGCACACTGGCCACGCCCCCCCGCCGCGCCTGCGCCGTGCGGAGCCGCCTCCTCCCCTGCAGGCGGGCGGTGCCGGCGCAGCGCTGCGGGCGCGGGGCGGTATTAACGGTGCGGGCGCGGTGCCGGTAAGCGGAAGAGGGCGCGGGGTGGGGGAGCGGCCCCGTGGCCTCCCGTTGTAACGGCGCGGGGCCGGCGCGCTCGCTGCCCTGCGGGTGCGCCCCGGCACGCGTGGGAGTGGCGGGGCGCGGGGGCGCGCTGCGCATGCGCGCTGCGCCACCCCGCGCTCTTTTTCGCTCGCGTCGGCGCGAGTTTTGGTCCGGGCGCATGCGCAGAGGAGGGGCGGGGGGCCTGTACGGCGGCCGAGCGGGGCCGTCCCGCCCTCGCCTTTTGTCCGGCGGGAGCTGAGGTGGGTCGTGAGGGGAACCGGGGCTTGGGGTGCGCCCCGGGGCTGCCACAGCGTCAATCCCCGCTCTCCCGGCCCTCCCCGCCGCTGGAAGTGGCGGGGCCTTCTGAAGGGGTGCGGGACGGGGCTCGGGGCCGTGTGTGACCGGGCACGGTGCCCTCCGTGTCGCGGTGACACCGCAGCGCATCCCCAGCCCAGCCCTGCTGAAACGCCTCCTCGTTTCTCTTCATCGCCGCGTTTTTCCCCATGGAATAAAAAACCCTTGGTGGTGTATCCGTGGTACATTCGGCGGTGCGTTTTCGGGGTCGAGTTCTGCTCTTTTGTTTCGAGGGGAAAAGCCGAGTCGTTTGCGTCGTTCCCGGGTCGGCATTTGGATGGTTTTGCTCCAAAACTAGTTGTGGGCTCTCTCCACCGCAGGCCACGGAGGGGGTTTATCCCGTTCCGGGGAAAAATGGGGTCCAAGCAGATCACCCAGGAGACGTTTGATGATGCGGTGCAGGAAAACATCACGGAGTTTGAGATGGACCCAGAGGAGGCTGTGAGAGAAGCTGTGCAGCAGTTCGAGTCCCAAGGTACCGCACGTTCGAGGTCTTACAGGCCGGGGTTTTACATCTCTGAAGGTGGCAGGGAACCTGCACTCAAAGGTGGATCTACCACTGCTGGAAAGGAGCCTTTGTGAAGTGAAACAGAGGCACTATTAATGCTGACCTGGTTTCATGCAGTAATTATGACTGGAAAACTGCTTGGAAGGGAAACTGGAGGGTGAAATTTCATCAATGAAATTAAACTCCCCCTCATCCTTTGTTCCAGGATGGATTTGACCATCATAGCCAGAATTTAACATTTCAGCATCTCTGTGCATTGATTTTTACAAGTTCATCTTTGTTCACTGTGATTAGCTTGGCAGATTATACCCATAACTGTGACTAATGCTGTTTATTTTGCTCTCATTAGCCTGCTACTAATATTAATCTGGGTTTTATTTCCCCTTTCAGGTGTGGACCTGAGCAATATTGTGAAAGCTGTACGACAACCTGCCTCTGAGAATGGGCAGAGGCAAAAGCATCAAATCCTGCTGGTAGGAGCACAAGTTGCTGTTTTCTCCTAAGAATGTCATAATATAAGTAACAGACCAGGAATTAATGGCATGTACCTTCTAGTTCTGCCCCTGTCCCATTTCTCTGGGAGCCCTTCAAGAAGTTAATCCATTTATTCTGCAAACTAGGAATATTGTAAAAATTCAAAGGGCTTCTTGCACTTTGCAGGGAAATATTTGTGTGAGTGAGGCTGTACCAGGTGGGGGTCGGGCTCTGCTCCCAGGGAACAAGGGGCAGGATGAGAGGAAAGAGCCTCGAGCTGTGCCCAGGGAGGGTCAGGCTGGACATCAGGAGGGATTTCTCCATGGAAAGGGTGCTCAGGAATTGACAGGGGCTGCCCAGGGAGGTTTGGATGTGGCACTCAGTGCTCTGGGCTGGGGGACAAGGTGGGGATGAGGCACAGGGGGGACTCGATGATTTTGGAGGTCTTTTCCAACCTCAGTGATTCTGGGATTCCAAGTACCAAATGCCACCATTTCCTACCTGGGGAGTGCAGAAACTGCCTTTCATAACCTAGAAGCAGATTCTTTCTGCTGTGGGCAGGTGAACTCAAACCACAGGAAAAAACTTCAGTTGAAAGAAACAAAAGCAACCTGGTTGGTAGGTGTGAGCTGGCTCTTCTGAGGGGAATGAAAGGGCTGAATACAGTCCCTCACCAGCAAGGGTATAAAAATACTCATAAATATAAAAATACTCATAAATATAAAAATACTCA
>NW_020884962.1:830419-833413 GCF_003945725.1 Corapipo altera
AAAAATACTCATAAATATAAAAATACTCATAAATATAAAAATACTCACCGTTGACCCCTGTGAAATGATAAAATCATGGAAAGGTTTGGGTTGGAAAGACCTTAAAGCTCATCCAGTTTCACCCCCTGCCGTGGGCAGGGACACCTTCCACTAGCCCAGCTTGCTCCAAACCCCGTCCAGCCTGGCCTTGGACACTTCCAGGGATGGAAATGTGCTGGTTGGACCCAGTTCACCTGTCCCTGGTCAGACCCAGTGGTGGTGTGGCAGTGGTGGCAGGAGCACAGAGAAGCCCCCGTTAACTCCAGGGCCTCGCTGCGCGAAGGCGAAACGCTGCTCCTGAAGGCAGCCAAGTCAGTTTGAAATGAACAAGTCAGTTTGAAATGAACAAATTCGACTGGCCCTACGGAAAATTAACCCTTGGTGTCTTCCCCAGACCCTGGATTCCCTGGGGAGAGCCGTGGCTGACTCGGACCTGGCGGAGCTGCCGGAGCAGCTCGTGAGCTTCTCGGCGCAGTGCAGGGAGCAGTTGGCCTTCCGCTACCTGGCCGGGCAGAACGGGGCCTACCCCGTGGTGTTCTCTGCCTGCCAGCTGGCCTCAGGAGACAGGGATTTGATGCTCAAAGCCTTCTCCACCCTGTCTGCCCTGCTGGACGGGCAGCCCGACCTGCTGGACGCCGCGGGGCAGGAGCTGCTGCTGCAGAGCCTGCGGGAGCGGCGGGAGGACGCGGAGCTGACGCTGGCGGGGATCCGGTGCGTCAGGAGCGCCTGCCTGAAACACGAGCAGAACAGGCAGGACTTTGTGAAGGGGGGGATCCTGCCCCTGCTCACTGGAGCCATCACCCAGCACGGGGACAGCGCTGATGTTGTCAGGACGGCGGCCTCGGCCCTGCGGATCATGACCTTCGACGACGACATCCGCGTGCCCTTCGGCCACGCCCACGACCACGCCAAGATGATCGTGCTGGAGAACGACGGGCTGAGGGTCCTCATTGAAGCTGCAAAAGGTAAAATTAAACACCACCACCCCCTGCCCTGTGGCTCTTGGTGCTGATTTGGGCGCTGGAACGGGCTCTCCCCGGGGCGGTGTCACAGCACCGAGGCTGGCAGAGCTCAGGGAGCGTTTGGGTGATACCCTTTGGGCACGAGGGGTGGCTCTTGGGGATGGTCCTGTGCAGGTCCAGGTCTTCTTATCCTTGTGGGTCCCTTCCAGCTGCATATTCTGTGATTTCTTCTCCTATAGCCTTCGAGCTTTAAGCCTTTCTTCTCTTAAAACTTCAAATTCTGTCGTGACTTGAAGCTCCTCCCAGGCGATTTCGGAGATTTGCCACTGAACTGGTGTTTAATTCTATTGAGGAAATGGGCCCCAAGGGGAGAAAAATAAGTGCCCCCTCGGTGCTGCTGATAACCTCTGGAGCAGACACATTATCAGGGCTATTTGTCACTGTGTTTAGGGAGTGTTTTACAGCCCAGAGCAGGTTTGCAGGCACATTATCCCTGCTGAGGTGCTTCTTGCCTAGAAAAGATGTTCTACCTCTGTCTAGAAACAGAGTGAGCAGGTGTCATCTCTCCTATTTTAATATATAAAGGGAAATAACACTCTTACACTCTTTTCTGTTGGTTTTTTTTTAATGAAGCAAAGTAAACCATCTTAATTCCCTGCTCGTGGTTACTCCCTCCATCATCTCTCCTCTGCAGCGTTCACAGACAACTCCGGGGTTCTCAGTGAGCTCTGTGCCACCCTCTCTCGCCTCTCGGTCAGGAACGAGTTCTGCCAAGAGATTGTGGACCTTGGGGGCTTAAATTTTATGGTGACTCTGCTGGCTGACTGCATGGAGCACCCCGTGAGTGATGGGAAGTGTTTTGGGAGCGGGGGGGACACGGCGGGACGTGCTCTTCGTTCTGAAGGATGGGATTCATTTCAATGAATGAGCCTCAGACCGGGCAATATTTTAGCTGCAATTAGGGTTGAAACCCAACCTCTGATCCCCATTTACAGCCTTATATATAAACAGGGTTACATGGCTTTGCAGGTAAGGTTTGTGAGCCCCCTGCTCACAGTTGCTCCTCTGTCCTCCGTGCTCCACGAGCAGAACTCTGCTTGCTCCCACACAAGCTGAGTGTTTGGTTTTCCACCATTCTAGCTAGAATAGATTTATGAGGATTTGGATGTTCAGATCCCAGAGGTTGATGCTGGGTTCTTTAAGCTTCTTTAAAAACCTCTGCCAACCCAAATGTCCTTAATAACTCCGTGTAGCAAGACAGTGACTGCGAGCAGCCTTGTAGCTGGTGATTGCAACTGTTTGCATGGAGCTGTTGGAGGATGCTCTGGCTCTCTTTCAGAAGTCTTAAAGTTCCCTCTGCTGTGTTTTAAACTGGTTTTTTTCTGGGTGGCACAGGACGTGGTGAAGCAGGTGCTCAGTGCCATCCGGGCCGTGGCCGGCAACGACGACGTGAAGGACGCCATCGTCGACGCCGGGGGGACCGACCTCATTGTCCTGGCCATAAGCCATCACCTGGCCAACCCTCAGGTACCACCTGGATGGCTGGGGAATTCCCACTGGGATGGGAATGGCAGCTCCAGTTTGGGCTGCACGATGGAGCTTCAGTTTGGGGGCTGCAGCTGAGCGAGGGACAAACAGCTGTGGAGCGGCCGAGTGCACGGTGGGCAGGGTTTGTGTGAGTGGGAAGGTGTGTGCACTGTGTGTTGGGGGGTTTTCTTAGGCCTGAATTAGGTGGCTGGAGTGGGTATTTACACCTCTGGAGCATAAAACATGGTTGGAGTTAAGGTTGGGGTTAAGGTTGGGGTTAAGGTTGGGGTTAAGGTTGGAGTTAAGGTTGGAGTTAAGGTTGGAGTTAAGGTTGGAGTTTGGGTTGGAGTTTGGGTTGGAGTTTGGGTTGGAGTTTGGGTTGGAGTTAGGGTTGGAGTTGAGATAGGGTTGGAGTTTGGGTTAGGGTTGGAGTTGAGGTTGGGTTGGAGTTGAGGTTGGGTTGGAG
>NW_020884962.1:833423-836888 GCF_003945725.1 Corapipo altera
CTCAAGGCTGACAGAACTCAAGGAATGTTTGGATGATCCTCTCAGGCTCAGGGTGTGACATCTTGGGGATGGTCCTGTGCAGGGCTGAGGGTTGGATTGATAATCCTTGTGTGTCCCTCCCAACCTGGCACATTCTATGACCCTGCAAAAGACTTCCAAGACCATCCAGTCCAGCTCGGTTTACACCCCGGAGCATCAGGATGTTTCACTGTGGGGAAACTTAAAAAAAACCCGCAAAACTAAATTAAAAATCACCAGGAAAGGAAAGAAACTCCTCTTTTGTTTGCCTGGAAGGCCTGTTTTCAGCCCAGGTGAGCCTCTCCCCCTTTGCCTTGCAGATCTGTGAGCAGGGCTGTGCTGCCCTGTGCATGTTGGCTCTTCGTAAGCCCGAGAACTGCAGCGTCATCATGGAGGGCGGCGGGGCCCTGGCAGCACTGCAGGCCATGAAAGCACACCCTCGAGAAGTGGCTGTCCAGGTATGTGCCTCAGGCCACCTGGGGGCTTTGGTCAGCACTGGGCTTGGCTGTGGTATCTCCTTCCTGGAGGGTTTTTGACCTTTACTTGGCAAATTCCAGCGGGTTTTGGGTGTGTTGGCACCCTCTGCGTCTGGCACCGTGGTCTGAGCAGAGCCAAACTTAGTCTGGGTTTCAAAGCCACCTGGGTTCAGGTTCATAATTAATCAATTCAGGTTCATAAAGCTGTGGGATGCCCTGCTCTTCTTCCAGGCATTATTTTTTCCTCCCCTTTGAAAAGGCAGGTTGAGGATAAGCTCCTTCAGGCCCAGCCTGTGCCATCAGTTCTACAGAGTCAAGTAAAACACCTGCATGGCAAGAAGTTTGCCTCTGGTTTCTCATGCAGGTCCTCAGTAGGTCCTGTGCCCGCTTTTGTGCTCCTCAGATTATTAAAAAAACCCAAAGAAGGTGTTTTCTGAAGGAGAGGTTTAAGCTCAGTGCCAGGGAAGGTGCCTGGAGCAGCACAGGAGGGGTGGGAAGGTGGGGCTGCTGCACTGGAGAATTCTTAATGTTATTTATTTAAACACTAAATATTAGTATTTAAATACTAACTATTAGTATTTAAAGAACTAATTGGTATTCCCTGGCTGCTGTCTGAGATTTGCTGGTGTCCTGACAAAAGCAGGAGCTCTGGTTGCATAAACCTCGACGGGAAACAGCTTCCACACCTTTGTCCGTGGATTTTATTGTTCCAGGAAAGTTTGTTGCTGCCTGCAGCATCTCAGTTTGGTTTCCTAGAAAAGATTCCTTAGGCTGGGAGCCAGATCCTGCAGGGGTGGTGTCTTCTGATCTCTCTCCCTCCCTGCCTTCTCTCCTCTCCAGAAACAGGCCTGCATGCTGATCCGCAACCTGGTCTCCCGGAGCCGGGACTTTTCCCAGCCCATCCTGGAGATGGGAGCTGAGAACCTGATCACAGAGGCTCGTGCTGCTCACAGGGACTGCGACGACGTGGCCAAGGCTGCTCTGAGGGATCTGGGCTGCAAAGTGGAGCTGAGGGAGCTGTGGACAGGCCAGAAGGGGAGCCTGGCCCAGTGAATCCTCCCCCGGTGGGGAGGCTCTGAAACACCTCTGTACCTGGAGTCTTGAGCAGGGAAAACAACCCCATTGGCATGGATTAATCTGCACTGACACCCAGCTGGAATATCTGAAGCAAATGCCTGGCTTGGGAGGCTGCAGGGAACTTTTTTCTTGGGAGCTACAGCTGCAAATGGCTTTGTGCATTCACAGGCTGCAACCCAACCCTGTGTCGTGATCATTCCCTGGATCATCTAATGCCTGGAGATGATCTGCTCCCCTCTCTGCCGTGTTCCTCGTGTGCTGGCCAGGCCAGGGCTGCTCCCACGGGCTCTGCTCGTGCAGTGAGAGCAGGAGGGGCTCCTTTCTGGGCAGAGTTTGGTGCCGTGGCTGCTGCTCCCCGTTTGTCCCTCTGCTCGTGGAGCCTGCTCACGGGATGGACGAGGAGGAATCCTGTCATTTGTGAACGTGTTCCTGTCCTGTTGTAACTGTTGCCCTGTTATTTTACTGCTGACCATACTCTGTGTTGCTGCTTTGTTCGGGATTTTCAGCCAACCTAACATTTTAAACAAAAGCCAAGGGAGGGTTTTGGGGTGAGAGGGCCCGGAGGAACATTCCCTGGGATGTTGCCTTTGGCACCCAGGAGGAAAGTCCCATGTTCTCCCTCAGTGGGATGAGCAGGTCAGGGACTGGGAGTGGGGTGGTAGTTTCCAAAGTAGGGAAGCAGGAAGCACTGGGGAACCCAGGCTTTGTCACCTCTTAGCAGGGCAGCACTTCCCTGAACCCAGGAGTGCTCTAATTGTGGTGGAGAGGCAAAGAACCACATGGACTGAGGAAAACTGTGGATTTGGGGGCAAAACAGGCCCCAGAAAGGCTCTGAAGTCTCAGCTAAAGGCTTCTGTGTTTTGCTGGGCTGTGTTACCAGCCCTGCTCTGGTGCTGAGCCTTCCTTTTGTGCTGCTGCTGCTGTTGTGTGTGAGTGGATGTTTTTAACGTGGTAGCTCTCTGTAGAAATGTTGACCCTATAAAACATGGAAACGTCCAAGGGTGGTTGGCTCTTTATGGAGCCTTTTTTGAGGCAGGAAAAGAAAGGTGGTGGAAAGGCCTCTGTGCTGAGTCTGGAAGTAAAGTCTCCTGCAGCCCTGTGCTGTCTCTGCCAGCAGATAGCAAAGGTCACTGTGTTCTTCAGAGGTTCCTACCCTGGTTTTTGGGGGAGGAGAGGCTGCCCTGGCTCCTCTCTACCTGCTGGGAGAAGAGCCTTGGGGGGGGTTTTTGCACTACTCTGACCTCCAGGTGGACGTGTCCCCCTTCTTTGGGGCAGAGTGGGCACAAAAAGAGGATGAAGAGACCCTGAGCTCCCGAGTCCTTGGGGTGCCCCATGTTTGGGAGAGACTGGACACTCTGGGGAACATGTTTGGTGCAGCCTGGGGCTCCTGGTGGGTCTGGGCTGGGGGAAAAGCAGCACCAAGGCTGTGGGAGAATCAAACGTGGGCTTTGCCCCACGGGATTTACTCCCCGTCCCCTTTAAGCAGGTACTGGTGTAACCGGTGTCCCTGGGGGGAAACCCCCGAGGCACCGCGGGGACCGGGCAGGACAGCGGGGCTGGGGGGCGGCGCTGCCCCGGGGGCTCGGGCAGAGCCGGGCGGGATCCCCGCGGGGACGGGGCGGGATCTCCGGGCTCTCCCCGGTGCAGGTCGGGGGATCCTCGGGCTCTCCTCGGTGGGGACAGGGCGGGATCTCCGGTCTGACCGATCTGACCCCGGGTATCCCCGGGCGGGATCTCCCGGGGTCTCTTGGGTCTATCCTCGGTGTCCCCGGTCTGTCCCCGGTATCTCCGGGCGGTTTCTCCGGTCACTCCCCGGTATCCCTGCCCCTCTCCGACCTCTCCCTGCTGTGCCTGGGCGATATCTCCGGTCCCTCCTCGCTCTGTCCCCGCTCTA
>NW_020884962.1:836898-837804 GCF_003945725.1 Corapipo altera
GGTCTGTCCCCGCTCTATCCCCGGGAGGTCTCTCCCCGGTCTCTCCCTGGTCTGTCCCCGCTCTCTCTCCGCTCTGTCCCCGCTCCGTCCCCGCCGCCCCCCCCCGGTGCCGCACGCCCCGCCCACCTCTCGTCTGTCCCCGCCCCTTCCCGCCTCCGATTGGCCGGTTCCGCCGTCACTCCGCGGGCGCGCAGCCACTCCGCGCGCGCCGCCCTGCCCTCCCCCGCGGTGATTGGTCGCGCGGGGGGCCGGGCCCCGCCTCCCGCGGCGCAGCGGGGGCGGCCTGGCGGCGGCGGCCGAGGCGGAGCGGAGCGGAGCCGGTGAGTGCGGGACGGGACCGCGCCGGGACAGGGACCCGCAGCGGGCGCTGACACCGCCCCGGCCGCACATCGCCGTGGGCCAGGGCCGGGCAGCCCCGGGCTGTGCGGGGCGCCGCGAGGCACCGGGTGACATTGGCGCGGCCTCCCGCGGGGTCACCCCGTGCCGGCCCGGCCCCGCGGGGCTCCGGCTGCTCCGGCCGCAGGACCCTCCCGGGCCGCCCGGCAGCTCGGGACAGCGGCTGGAGCCGCGTCCGGGCCCGGCCCGAGCTGCGGGAGAGCGGCCTCGGCCGAGCCCAGCGCGGGCGGCGGCACCGAGGCCCGGCCCGGTAACGCTCCCTGCCTGCCTTGCCTTGCCTTGCCTTGCCTTGCCTGCACTGCCCTGCCTTGCTTGCCTGCACTGCCCTGCCTTGCTTGCCTGCACTGCCCTGCCTTGCCTTCCTTGCCTTGCCTGCACTGCCCTGCCTTGACTGCCCTGCCTGCCCTGCCTTGCCTTGCCTTACCTGCACTGCCCTGCCTTGCCTGTCCCGACTGCTCTGCCTTGTCCTCCCTCCCTGCCTGCACTGCCCTGCCTTGCCTTCCTTGCCTC
>NW_020884962.1:837814-842730 GCF_003945725.1 Corapipo altera
CTTGCCTTCCCTCCCTGCCTGCCCTGCCCTGCCTTGCCTTGCCTTCCTTCCCTGCCTTGCCTTCCCTTGCCTCACCTTCCCTCTCTCCCTCCCTGCTTTCCCAGCCCCTGCCTGCCCCGCTGCTCCCCTTGCCAGCCCCCCTGCCTGCCCTGCCAGCCCGTCCCCCTGCCCACCTCCCCCCTTGCCAGCCTGTGCCCTCTCTCAGGTGTGGGGTGTCTGTGCCGAGTTTTCCGGCTCCTCTTCCCTTCAAAGTCTCCCGATCAAAGCTGGGCTCAGCCAAGCTCAGCTCCACATGCCAGGTGGGATTTTGGTCCTGTTAAGTTGGTCTGAACCTGGAGAGGAGGCGAAGTGTTGTCTCTGTGCTGAGGGACAGGTACCAGAGTGTGTTAAACACAGATCCCCCCCCTGCCTCCTGCTTCTCCCACTTCAGCATGAGCAAAAACTTCCAGAGCAGGGTGGGGGGACTTCCCTGCTCTGCCTTCACAGGTGGGGGTGGAAGGCTTGGGTTTAAATTGGGTTGGGAATGGAAGGCTTGGGTTTAAATTGTGACATCAAAAGCCAGGTGGGAAACTCTGGAAGTGCCTGTGCAGGGTTAATAAACGAGTTTCCACCTTCTCTGCTGCCTGTGAGTGTGGAACTCGCTGTTCCAGCAGAGCAGTTGCTGTGATGACCTTAAACCTGGGCTCCCCTGAGGCCTGGAGGCGCTGGAGATGCGTCTGTGTGCCTTGGAGACGTGTTTGTGTGTGTTTTTCCTGCTGGCTGATGATTCAGGGTGGGTTTGGAACCTGCTGTCGCTCTGCTTTGGGTTGTTTTGCTCCTCCGGTGTTGTTTTCCCGAGGTCTAATGCATTTGGAGTGTTTTGGAAACATTCTGGGGTTGAAATGACTCCTGGTTGGAGAAGGATGTGTGTGTAAAGGAACAGAGGAGACGTCTGTGGGTGTTGGAAACCAGCTGAGGAAGGAGAGACTGTAATAAAGGTACCAGAGGGTTGATACAATCACACCAACAACCCGTGGGTGAAGGTGTTTAAAAATAACCTGAGTGTCTAAAACACCAGGGCTGGATTCTGGGGAACTGAGCAGCTTTACACCCTCCTGGAGCTGTAGGTACTCAACACTTGCTTTTCTTTCCCCCAGCGAGTCAGAAGGATTGTTCAGCACCTCTGGATGTGGGTGCTGAGGAGAGGGGGGACTGGGGCTGTCCTTGGTGTTGGATTTCAGCAGGAACTCTGGCCCCAGTGATTGCTTCAGACAAGGGAATTTTGGCCTTTGATAACCCCAGAATATGAGTCAGGAGCTGCAAGAATTGGGGTGGTTGTTTTTTTTTGAGCTGGAGCTCTGCCTTGTGAGGGCAGGTTTCAGGTGTGTCTGGTGTGTTCAGCTTCACTCCACGAGGTTGCATAAAACAGAAAACCCCAGCCCTGAGCCTGTGGTTGCCTGGGCTTGGGTACAGGTCAGACAGGTTTGGAGAAAAACCTTCAGGAACCAGGAATGATTTTCTTCGAGCAACTTTGCTGCCAGTGACAGGAAAGTTCATTCAGCTTTGCCCTTCCCCTACAACCAATACCAATTTTTCACCCTGTGGTGCCATTTTCCAGGTGATCCATCAATATTCCTGGGCTTGGGAAAGGGTGTTACATTTTGCCTGGAGTGGAGAAGGCGAACTGAGATGCAAACAGCTCGTTCCAGGCCACCAAATAAATGAGGTTTTAAGGAGCTCTTTGCTCTGTAGCTGTGCTTTAAATCTGCTGCTCCCTGTTGTTGCACAAAGGTGAAGGTCTGTGTTGGTGCTGCTGGGCCTGAGTTACCCAAAAATAACCCAACTGAGCCGAAACCTGCAGCGTTTTGGCTGAGCAGAGGTGATGCTTGACTTTAAATCCTGCCAAAGTTAAGGCAGAGGGAGCACAACACACAGTGTGTGTGGGGGGGAGCAGCTCCTGATCTCCTGGGCTCCACCAGGGTGGAAATCGTTGCCCTGAGGGAATGGCACCTTCCTGGCACAGCTGTGGCTCATCCTGCTTCCTGATGGAAGATCTTCATTCCTTATTTTTCCTTAATTACTTATTTTTCTGCTGGGGGGGTGTTTAGAGCAGAGATTGTTGAAGCAGTTTTATATTTTATTGTTGTTTCCTCCCGGTGTCACCTCGGAGAAGGGATTTCTGAGGAGTGTCCAGGCTGGGGGGTTGTGGGGTGGGTGGCTTGTTTTCCTGCCTTCTCCTGGAGGCAGGGAATTGCTCCCTGACCCGTGGAGTGGGTTCAGCCCCCCCTGGCTGGAGGGCTCTGCCCTCCCTCAGATAAAGCTGGTTTCTGCCTGGCAGATAAGAGCAGCTCTCCAGCTTTTGGCTGTGGAAAACACAGCTGAGGTGTTCCCAGCAACAGGCTCCTCTCAGCAGCTGAAGAATGAAAGCTCTGTCCCTCCTTGCCAAGATTCCCTCTGTTCTGGGGCTCCTTCCCAGCTCTGTTCAAAAACACCAGGCTCCAGGAATAATCAGCTGCCTTTTTCTTGCAGGGCTTTGGGTTTAACCATTTCCCAGTGCCCTAATTCAGGTCAGATCGTCCAAAACCACGCGAAGAATTTGGATCTTTGTCCCGAGTTTTTATTGGCAGGCCTGGGGTTTCTCTCAGGGGGAGGAAGGGGGGGCGTTTCTTTGGAGCTGAGGAAGGCTGGAAGAAAATTAAACTCTTCCAGATACTGTAATTTAGGGAGTCTTTTAGGCAGTGATTCCCTAAAATAATTTCCTAAAAATAATTTCAATGGTTTCTGTCCAGGCCTTTAAGGGGAAGGGGAGCTCTGGACTGTTCACAGTTGATGGTTTGGGGTTGGATTTGATGAATGTGACTGAGGAGAGCTGGGGCTGCAGGGCACCTCTGGGCTTGATTTTTAACAGCTTAATCAAACTGGAAGGCAAAGATGGACCTCAAGGGCCCATCTGGTTGGAGTTCACCCCGTTCTGAGCGTTTCAGCCCTTTTTTTCCTGTGATTTCCTGTGATTTTCTGTGGTGCTTTTGCTCCAAGGGTGATTTTGAAGCTGCAGTAATCTCAGTTTTTAGCACATCTCTCTCTCTCTCTCTCTGTCAGACTCAATTGCTCAATTTAACAACAACAATTGAAGGGAAAACCTAATTGAGCAACTTCCCTGGGTCACTTCAGCCTGCCTGGGAAAATGTGTGAACCTTCCTGCAGGAGCTCCCTGGGTTTTCTTCTTCTTTGCTAATTTAATTACGGGCTTTCATTAGCCAGGTTAACGACATAATAAACCAGAAAAAAAAGGAGTTAGGAGCTGGATAACTGAGCAGTGAGGGGAGCTGGAATGTCTGAATGGAGTTGTACAAGGGGGCTTTACCTGACTGAAATGGAGATGATGCCCCAGAGGTGAACTGTGTGTCCTGTCAGTGAGCTGAGAGTGGGATGTGCTGCTCCAACAAACTCCCAATTACTCCGTTTAAAAAACCTTTAATTTTCTGTCTGCCTCTTGTTTTTTTTCTCCCCTCAGCCCTAATTTCTCCTGAATACAGTGAATTTTGTGAGCATCAGGGCCACAGCTTTGCCATTCCCTGTCACGGGACTATTTTGGTGATTCCTTCTGGGGTTGTCCAGGGGAAAAAAAAAAAGCAAATATTTCTCAGCAAATAGCTGCTGGTGCTGTTTGCTCTGCTTTGCTTTGCTTTGCTGGGGAGATGATAATTCCCTCAGAAACCTCAGGGCTCTGGGACAGGTCTAAATTCCACCAGGGAACATCACACAAACGTGTTTTCTGGCCGTCATGGAATTGTTGAGGTTGGAAAAATAACCCTCAAGATCAAGTCCAGCACTGCCAAGGCCACCCCTGAGCATGTCCCAGGTGCCTCATCCTGGATTTAAAATCCCTCCAGGAGTGTCACTCCACCTGTGCCAGGGCTGGACAACCCTTTCCACGGAGAAATTTTCCCAAATATTCCACCTAAACCTCCCCTGGCTGCTTCCTCAGGTCCTGCCCCTTGTTCCCTGGGAATTAAGCCTGACCCTCACCTGCTCCACCCTCCTCTCCTGGAATCCCAGGATTATTTGGGTTGGAAGGACCCAAATAATAAATTAACATCCAGTTCCAAGCCCCTGCCCCTTCCTTCTGTTCTTCTCCCTGCTGCTCCTGGGAGTTGGTGTTGCTCTGCCACGGGAAAAGTGGGAAAACACATGGAGGAGGGAATGTCAGGCAGACTTTTAAACAATTTAATTTTAATTTTAATTTGGAATTACTGAAAGAATCACCTGCAAACCTTGATTTTAATTGTTCACAGCCAAACTTTGGAGGTATTTGTGGTGGTTTTTCAGTTGTGCTGGTGGGTCCAGGAAAGTCACTGGCTCTTGTGCTGAGCAGTTTTAATTATGGGGAGATCGTTTGAAATGGAATTTTTTTTCTTCTAGTTGTGAAAATTTATAATTGTAAAAATACAGTTATAAGATTACAATTCGTGGTGGTTTGAAAAAACACAAGGATTTCTAAAAGGCCAATTTAAAGGGGTTGTTACAATTTGGTCTCATGTGAAAGGGAAGAAGAAGTTTTCAGACACAAAGAACTTGGTATTAGGGGGAGGGAAATATTTACAAATTTATTTACATATATATATATATAAAACAATTTAACTATTTCTTCTACAGATACAATAAAATAATATATTCCATTAGATAAGTCCCTCCTCTCTTCCAAAAAGAGTCCAAGAGAAAAAGGAGAAGAAGTCTTTTTTTTTCATTTTCAAGCTACAGTTCTTCTAAATTAATTTCTTTTGGTGCTGTTAAGTGTCTCTTATCTTCAAAAACCACCACACAATTATAAAAAATATCACTGTAAAGGGTGATTATAAAATATTATTATAAAATATTATTATAAAATAGTATTATAAAATAGTATTATAAAATAGTATTATAAAATAGTATTATAA
>NW_020884962.1:842740-850681 GCF_003945725.1 Corapipo altera
GGGGATAGACCTGGAAAAGCCACCCCAGGCAGAGCTTTGCCATCCCAATATCCTCAATTTTCTGGGGTGCTGAAGGGGAGGAGGGGCCTGAGCTTCCCTATTTTTTCCCCACTTTGGGAAATCTTTAATCTGTGTTGATCCAGGCAGTTTATTCTGCTGGATGTGCAGGAAGTGCTTTGCCCCGTCCATAAATGAGGGTGGATTTCGGTGTAAATGTGTTACTCATTAAACCCCTTTTAACTTCCAAATTCCCCTTTGCCAGCAGCTTTTCCTGCCTGATTCCTGAGGGGAATGTTTTGCTCTGCCCTCAGGATCCAGATGTGTGACAGGGCCTTGTGTAACTCTGATATAAATAACCCAGTGGTGTGTCATAAAAAAAAATTACATCTAATCCACAGCTTTTTTTTTTTTTTTCTCCTGGTTGCCTGTGGCTTTGTAAACACAGGGAATGACTGTGTTGGGAGCAGGATGAAATACAGGGATTTAAAAAAAAATACCCACATGGCTTTCAGTGGATTACTTAATGAGCCAGACAGGGTGATACGTGTGCAAGGTGATGTCTGGTGTTACAAATTCACCCCCAAACTTTAAATTCACTCTTCAGATCTGAACATGACCTTTGTTGTGTGTGGCTCCAGTAAATGTGCATTATTGGTCAAAATAACTCCCTGGCATCAGAGCCCAAAATAAAATACAGCTGCCTTGCTTTTCCTTCAGCAAAAAATAATAAATAAATGCTATTTTTGCCTCGAAGCCTCTGCATGTTTAGAGCTTGTGTTCCTGCAGAGCAGGGGGGCAGTTTAATGTGTAAAACTGGGCATATAACAGGTGTCTGTGAGCTCAGGGCACTAAAAATAAAAGAGGGACATGTCTGAGTGGGCTGAAAGACAATATCATGGAGTGAATGCATCTCATCTCTGTGCCTGTGCACGTCCCAAAATAAAGTCAAAGGCTTAACACCAGTTCTGCAAATTCCCTCTCAGGCATCTCTTTCTCAATCAATCTTTCAAAATCAGGCTTTAAAGGAAAAGTTTGTATTTTACATCCCTAAGCCCTTTAGCACCATTTCTATTTTTGAGGGGTGGTGATGTGTGTGTGTGTCTGTGTGTTATTTTTGGCAGAGATAAATCTGATATCGTGACCTACATTCCTTTGCTGGAGCCAGGGAGGGGAAATGTCTCCACCTGTGATTTCCTTGGTGCCTTGGCTGAAAGGCTTTCTTTAATTTTACAATGAGTTTTTCCAAGTAGGGGAGATAAGAAGGAGTGAGAAGGGAAAGGGAAATGACTGCAGGTAGCAGTGAGAAATAATTAGCTGCTCTTCAAAATAATTAAGTGCTCTGCTCTGCTGTGTCATGGGATCATCCCTGGGCTTGATCCTGGAGGGAGTTTTTATTCACAGGGCCAAACTTGTGTGAGGGAACCTTCTAGGAACCAACACTGCTGATCTTTGGGTTGTGTCAGGTGTTTATTTCTTGTTCAGATTTGGAGGTTTTGCTCTCTGAGCGACATCTTTTTTCTGGAAAACCCCCTCAGGAGTTGGAAACACGTGGATTTGTGTCTTCCCAAAGCTCCAGCAGGGGAAGAGGAGCTTCGGGGTGACCTGATTGTGGCCTTCCAGGACCTGAAGGAGCCGACAGGAAAGATGGAGAGGGACTTTGGGCAAGGGGTGGAGGGACAGGACAAGAGGGAATGGATTTTCCCAGTGCCAGAGGGCAGGGAGAGATGGGATATTGGGAAGGAATTTGGCTTCCCCATCCCTGGGAGTGTCCAAGGCCAGGTTGGAGCACCCTGGGATGGTGGAAGGTGTCCCTGCCCATGGAATGGATGAGTTTTAAGGTCCTTCCAACCCAAACCAGTGTGGGATTCTGGGATGTTTGGCATTAAAGGTGCCCAGGCGTGTTTGTGGATCCATCATCCCAAACTGGTGACTTTAATACCTGCTGGAGAGGGAAGGGTGGCACTAATTTATGGGAGACACGAGGAGAAAAAAAAAAAATAGGTCAGCAAGTCTGAAAGGTGCTGACAAGCATAAAATACCTGGAGATTGTTAAAAAGGAGGGGGGAAAAAAAGAACCTGAAGGTGGTTTTTCCAAGCCAGGAGTCAGAGGGAGCAGGAGTGAAGTGACTTGCTGGGGAACAGGATCTGTTTGGGAATTCAGATTTCCTAAGAGCAGGTTCCTGGGAAGGAATCCAGGGTGGCACTGGGGCTGTTGGAGCAGCTCTGTGGCTTGGAAAACTGCTCCCTGTTGTCACAGACCCTTTTGTGAACGGGTTCACCACCTCTCTGTGCTGCCCCAGGGTTTTTCCAGCTGCAGCTCTTCCCATTTCTGGAGATTCAAAAATTAAAAAAAAAAAAAAAACAACTGCGTGGTGCAACAAAATTACCCTGTAAAAAGCAGAAATATCAGAAATTTTTCACTTGTTTTAGGGTGAAAAGCTTCTCTTTAAAGCATTCTCTCTGCATCTATGCCCCAACTGACCAGTATTTCTACTTTTCATGGTGCAGCTGTGAGGAGAGGGAGCCCTAAAATCACTGATGTGCTGCTTCAGGTCGAATCCCTGGTGTCACCAGAATAACCTTTCTGGCACGTGTGAACCACTGGATCTCTCTCTTCCCTAAAATAACCTCCACATGCTCCTGCCAGGATTTGGGGACTTGCTCCTGGGACTGGTTTTTTTCCCCCCTTTTTCCAGGGAAGGGGTTTTAAATTTCCACAAGCCCCCTCCAATGTCTGGTTGCTCAGCAGTGAGATAATCAACCAAAATCCTGCCTGTAAGAGGACAGGGCAGGGCCTGATCCCTCTCCCTGGAAATGAGGGATATTTTGGTGGTGTTGCTTGCAGCTGAGTTCCTCTTGGGGTGGAAAGGGTGGATATGATGGACACGGGTTTGATGTGGCACCAAAGTACCCCCCCCACATCCCTTTACACCTTAAAGGAAGGGAATTGCACGAGGATCCTGGAAATGCTCTTCCCTTGGGAGCTTGGAGAGGGGTTTCCTGCTGGAAACAGCCCTGGGAGTGTGTCAGTCCTTCCTGTGCTTTCACTACCTGGATATTCCCTATTTTTGACGCTTTTCCTTGGTTTTTGTTCCCCCACGTAGGAGCCAGAACTCTTCTGCCCCCTTGGAAGCACAACTGGTAATGGGTAATGGTGTGAGAGAGGGTCCAGTGGAATTCCCAAAGGATGTGGAGCCAGTCACAGCAGCCCATCTCCCAGCAGAGGTGAGAGCACGAGGGCCTGGGGAGCCAAAAGCAATGTGGGAAGGAGGGGAAGGGGGGGATTCTGAGACCCCACCTGGAATCCTGCATCCAGCTCTGGGGTCTCCAGCACAGGGAGGACGTGGAAGCTGCTGGAGAAAACCCAGAGGAGGCACCAGGATGATCAGAGGGATGGAGCAGCTCTGCTGGGAGAGCTGGGATTGTTCAGCCTGGAGGAGAGAGGCTTTGGGGTGACCTGATTGTGGCCTTGCAGTGCCTGAAGGGGCTACAAGGAACATGGAGAGAGACTTTGGACAAGGGCCTGGAGTGACAGGACAAGGGGGAATGGCTTCAAACTGGCAGAGAGTAGGGTTGGAGGGGATATTGGGAAGGAATTCTTCCCTGGGAGGGTAGTGAGGGCTGAGGGACTGGGATGGATTTCCCAGAGCAGCTGTGGCTGCCCCATCCCTGGAAGTGTCCAAAGCCAGGATGGGACCTGGAACAACCTGGGCTAGTGGAAGGTGTCCCTGCCTGTGGCAGGGGGTGGCACTGGATGGGTTTTCCTGTCCTTCCAACCCCAGGCAGCCTGTGATTTGAGCTCTGGGGCGCTGGCAGAGCTGCAGGGTGTGTGCCAGCCCTGGAATGTGTAACTTGTGTTCCTCTGGGGAGAGCCAAGAGTTTCCATCCCCTTGGGAAGAGGCGTCGCTGGCACTGCCAGGCAGGGCTGGGTTCCCTTGTTGTGTCCTGCTGGCAGAGCTGGGACCAGGGCCACGAGCCTGGGTGTCCCTGCTCCTGCTGCTCCTGCTGCTGGATTCACTGGAAGCCCTGGAAGAGGAGGGGATGCTGAACCTTGGTCTGGTTTAGCCCCAGGCTCAGGCTGAAGTTCACCTTCACGTGGCTGCCCTTGCCTTCGGCCCCGGCCAGGCAGAGATGGGAGGGGAAATCCAGGGATTTGGGTAACAAACATTAACTTTTTTAGTTGTGAAACACTCTGAAAAAAAGGGAGATGTTAACTCCTCTTCTCCACAGCCACACAGAGCGTGTCAGAAGCTCACATTAAGCCTGGTCCCTCAGTCTGGAACCTCCACAGTGTTGGATTTCATTTGCTTGTTCCCTGTCTGTGTGTTGGGAGAAAAGAGCTGCTTTATAAACATGAGCTGGGGCAGGAATGCCAGTGACAAACCCACTGCCATCCCATTCAGCAGAGTAGGAAACCTGCCTGGTTTTATTCTTGGGAATAGGGCTTGGGTATTACTGGGAGGGCAGGGGAGAACCTTGGGGAGAAATCATGGGGAGGGAGTGGCTGAGCTTTGAGAAGGAGAAACAACAGAGAGAAGGTAGGAGGTGGCAGATCTTGGAATTTTGCTTCCTGATCTGCTCAGGAATTCACTGTGCTAGAAATTTAGTAAAACATTTTGACCCAAATCCTGGAGAAAGGGGGGGTAAATGCTGCAGCAGAGGTGAAGTGTTATTCCTTGTGCTTTGTTCCAGGATAATCAGGAGAAGAAGAAAGTGCTCAACTCCCTGATGTCTGGTGCATTGGCTGGTGCTGTTGCTAAAACTGCAGTGGCTCCCCTGGATAGGACAAAAATCATGTTCCAAGGTGAGTCCTGTGGGCTTTTCCAAAAATACTCTGAGTTATTGTTGGCAGGACCCAAACCAGCAACCCTGATCTGCTCAGCCAGCCTGTTCTCCAGTGCTCCAAGGGGAATGTGAGGAGCTGTGGAGGCACTGGAGGCAGGGAGTTGAGGGGCTGGAGTTTCCTGCCCAAGGTGAAGCTGAGTTGGTTTGAGGGGAGCTGAAGTTAGTGATGGAAATACTGCAAGAGGCACTGGAGCTGCATCCCTGGGTTTGTGTTGCAGAGCCCTCCTTGGAACCCCTGAACTGTGGAACAGAAAGTGAAATTCATCTGTTTGGAACAGAAAATTGTCAGGTGTTCAGCAGGATTTGGGATTCAGCCCCATCCTGGGCTCTGTTTGGTCCCTCTGTCCCACTGACAGCTCCATTAATTACCCCAGAGGGATAATTAACAGCACAGGCTGTTGATTGAGGAGACATTTGGTAAAGGCAGGAATTTTAAAGCTGGTTGACGTCCCAGATTAACGGAATTGGGCGGGTTTGATCTGATCCCTGGCTGACATTTAATTTGGGATTGGCTTTCATTTGAGGTGATTTTCCCTGTGGACACAGCGAGGGCTGAGGGATAGCAGGGATGTGGATCAGGGGGATTAAAGCCTGGGCTGGGATTGCCCCTGGGAGCAGATGCTGGTGCAGCAGGGAGGACATGCTCTGCTTCCCCACCACAACTCACCCTCTGGTTCATCTCAGATTGGAGATGTGGGATGGAACCACAGGACTGGGCTGGGTCAGCAGTTGACCCAAAATCCCTTGAATTCGGACAGACCACGTTTATAAAAATACCTGTTTGCTTTGGCCCATCCAACTCACTGCAAAAGATGTGATTCAAATGTTCCCATTTGAGCAATCTCTTAGTTCCTAATGGATATTTTAGCTTCTTGCTCTTCTCTGTCCGAGAAGGGGCAAAGCACCTTTGGGATATTACCTGGATATTTCCTATTTTTGACACTTTTGCTTTGGGTTATTGAGTGTAGGAAGGTTGTCCCTTAACTAGGGACTGAAAAATGGGGCTCTGAGCAACCTGGGCTGGTGGAAAGGGCTCGAAACTAGACCCTCTTTAAGGTCCCTTCCAACCCAAATCCTCCTGGGCTTCCACAATTCTCTGAATTTTCCTGTGGCAGAGGGAGAAGAGCTGCTTCTTTTCTATCACAATTGTGTTTATTTCTGAAAAAAAAACCCAAAAGTGATGAATGGCATAAAGGAGCAGGGTGGTGAAAATGCATTTGCATGTGATCCTTGGATGCACTCGAGAGGTTCCAAGTCTCAGATGAGTGAGGGAGAAGCTGCAGCAGCCGCTTAATTGGGCCCACGTTTGGTTTGGAGCCTGGGCATGGAAATGCTCTGCTGAAATATTGTTTTTTTGAATTAATTTTGTATTTATTCCTTTGTTTCAGTGGCGTGTGGCACGAACTGAACGTTTTCCCAACTTCTGTGCTGGTTACCAGTGTTAAGCCTTTATTATAAAACAATCCCTGCTTCCTCCTGCATTAATTCTTTTGCTTCTCTTTTTATCCCTGAGATAAAACACCTGTATGGTTTATTTATTTACCAAATGTTTATTTATATTTGATCCATCTAAATGTATTGCAAGACCTAATGTTCCTTTTTTTGTTGTTTTTTCCCCTCCTTTTAGTGTCTTCAAAAAGATTTTCTGCCAAGGTGAGGTGATGTGTCTTGTCTGCTGTTGCCCTGAAGTGTTTGATTAATGGCAGTAATAGCTCCAACTGCATCTTTTGTTTGCCTTTTTTTTTTTTTTAACTTTCTTGCTTGGGATTTATTAGGAGGACTCAGTGAAAAGCACAGAGGGAAAGCACTGGGAGTAGGCTTATTATGGGGCAGATTTTAATCAGATTGTTGATGGCACAGGGGGGCTCAGTCCTTGCTCATGCTCTGGGTTTTACCCAACATTAAGTGTGACATCACTCAGGGCTTGGTTTTGGCACCTTCTCTAGTGCAAACCATGAGGGAGCTGGGAGTTTGGATGGACAGGAAGCTGAACAGGAGCCAGAGTGTGCCCAGGTGGCCAAGAAGGCCAATGGATCCTGGCCTGGCTCAGGAATAGTGTGGCCAACAGGTCCAAGGAAGTGATTCTTGCCCTGGACTCAGCGCTGGTGAGGCCACCCCTGGAGTGCTGTGTCCAGTTCTGGGCCCTCAGCTCAGGAAGGATATTGAGGGGCTGGAGCAGGTCCAGAGGAGAGCAACGAGGCTGGGGAAGGGACTGGAGCACAAGTGCTGTGAGGAGAGGCTGAGGGAGCTGGGGCTGTTCAGCCTGGAGAAGAGGAGGCTCAGGGGAGACCTCCTCACTCTCTGCAACTCCCTGACAGGAGGGGGGAGCCAGGGGGGGGTTGGTCTCTTTTCCCAGGCAACCATCAGCAAGACAAGAGGGCTCGGGCTTCAGCTGTGCCAGGGGAGGTTTAGGTTGGATATTGGGAAGAATTTCTTTGCAGAGAGGGTGCTCAGCCATTGGAATGGGCTGCCCAGGGAAGGGGTGGATTCTCCATCCCTGGAGGTGTTTAAGAAGAGACTGGATGTGGCATCAGTGCCATGGGCTGGGAACCACAGCGGGGTTGGATCAAGGGTTGGACTTGATGATCTCGGAGGTCCCTTCCAACCCAGCTGATTCTCTGATTCTCTGATTCTATGACAATCACCTCTTCCCCCGGGATTTTTCGGGTAACCCCCCGCTCTCCCCGTGTCCTGCAGGAGGCTTACAGGCTCATCTACCGCACCTACCTCAACGAGGGCTTCTGGAGCCTCTGGAGAGGGAACTCGGCCACCATGGTCCGTGTGATCCCCTACGCCGCCATCCAGTTCTGCGCCCACGAGGAGTACAAGCAGCTCCTGGGGAGCTACTACGGCTTCCAGGGAAAGTAAGGATGAGGGAAGAGCGTGGAGCAACCTGGAGGGAGGGAGCTCTGGGCAGGGCTGCTGCCCCGGGGGGAGCTCTGTTGGCACAGGGCTGTGCCAGCCCCTCTCGGGGTGATGTGCTTAAAGAACAGTGTGTTGGGGGGGCAAGGGATGGATGGGGTCAGGAACAGGGTGTTTGGGGGCCTGAGGGAAGGATGGGGTCAGGAACAGGGTGTTTGGGGGCCTGAGGGAAGG
>NW_020884962.1:850691-851044 GCF_003945725.1 Corapipo altera
GGATGGGGTCAGGAACAGGCTCTTTGGAGGGCCAAGGGAAGGATGAGGTGAGGAACAGGGTGTTTGGGGGGGCAAGGGAAGGATGGGGTCAGGAACAGGGTATGTGGGGGATTAGTGGAAGGATTGGGTCAGGAATAGTGTGTTTGGGTGGCTAATGGAAGGATGGGGTCAGGAACAGGATGTTTGGGGGATTAATGGAAGGATGGGGTCGGGAACGGGGTGTTTTGGGGGCTAATGGAAGGATTGGTCAGGAACAGGGTGTTTGGGGGCAGGGAGAGCAGGGATTTGGGAGCAGGGATTTGGGATTTTGGGATCAGGTAGAGCAGGGATTTGGGATCAGGTAGAGCAGGGAT
>NW_020884962.1:851054-851517 GCF_003945725.1 Corapipo altera
AGAGCAGGGATTTTGGGATCAGGTAGAGCAGGGATTTTGGGATCAGGTAGAGCAGAGGTTTGGGATCAGGGAGAGCAGAACCATTCTCCCAAGCAGTGTTTCCCTGCCCAGATGATGTGTTTGGTCTGTTCTGTCCCCTCCTGCAGGGCCCTGACCCCCTTCCCTCGGTTCATTGCCGGCTCCCTGGCGGGCACCACGGCTGCCATGGTCACCTACCCCCTGGACATGGTCCGTGCCCGCATGGCTGTCACGCCCAAGGAGATGTAAGTGCCTCACAACAACCCCTGCAGCCACCCCCACAATGCACAGCTTTTGGTTTTTTAAGGTCAGATACCTTTTTTCCCAATTTTCTGGATCATTTTTTAAGGTCAGATGCCTTTATTAATTTTCTGGATTTTTTTTTTAAGATCAAATGCCTTTATTCCCATTTTCTGTGTCTTTTTTTTCCAAGGTCAGATGCCTT
>NW_020884962.1:851527-852847 GCF_003945725.1 Corapipo altera
CCCATTTTCTGTGTCTTTTTTTTCCAAGGTCAGATGCCTTTATTCCCCTTTTCTGTGTTCTTTTTTTTCCAAGGTCACATACCTTTACTCCCATTTTCCAGATTTGTTTGGTTTTTTTTTTAAGGTCAGATGCCTTTATTCCCATTTTCTGGCTCTTTTTTTTTCAGATCACATGACTTTATTCCCATTTTCTGGATTTATTTTTTTTTATAAGGTCAGATGACTTTACTCCCATTTTCTGGATTTTTTTTTTCCAAGGTCAGATGCCTTTATTCCCATTTTCTGTGTTTTTCTTTTTTCCAAGGTCGGATGCCTTTACTTCCATTTTCTGGATTTGTTTTTTTTTTTTTAGGTCAGATGCCTTTATTCCCATTTTCTGTGTCATTTTTTTTCCAAGGTCAGATGCCTTTATTCCCATTTTCTGACTTTTTTTTTTTTTAAGATCACATGACTTTATTCCCATTTTCTGGATTTATATTTTTTTTTAAGGTCAGATGCCTTTACTCCCACTTTCTGGATCTTTTTTTTTAAGGTCAGATGACTTTATTCCCATTTTCTGGGTCACTTCTTGCTCAGAGCCTTTGGTACAATAAACCTCTTATTGCTGGGGCTCTGAGCACTGATTAAACAACCAGAGCCCTGGATTTGGAAGGAGATGGATACTGGGAGACCCCACTGCTGGAAACTCTGTGTTGGTTCTTTAGGAGACCACTTGGTGCTTCCAGAAAGATCCAACAGGCAGGACACAAGTGGTGGAAGGGCTGTGGGAGAGCCAGGGATTGGTGTCTGTGTTTGCTGCTGAAATCCCTTCTGAGCTGTCTGATGAGCTCAGGGCCCAATTAATGAATTGCTGATCCTTCAGAAAGTGCTGTTGGGAATATTTCCTGGAGTGTGCAGCCTCTGAGCAGCACAGCTTTGCTTTCCCTTTGCAGGTACAGCAGCATTGTCCATGTTTTCATCCGGATATCCCGGGAGGAAGGGCTGAAAACCTTGTACAGGGGGTTCACCCCCACCATCCTGGGGGTGATCCCCTACGCTGGGCTCAGCTTCTTCACCTACGAGACCCTGAAGAAAGTCCATGCAGGTAAAGCTTTGCTTTTTGGGGGAGGCTTTGGGGCCAGCTCCAGGTGTTTGGGTTGAGGGGGTGCAGGTAAAGGTTTGGGGGAGACTTGGGGGCCAACTCCAGCTGTTGGAATTGGGGGGGAGCAGGTAAAGATTTGCTTTCTGGGGGAGACTTGGGGCCAACTCCAGGTGTTGCAATTAGGGGGTGCAGGTAAAGGTTTGGGGGTGGCTTTGGGGCCAACTCCAGGTGTTGCAATT
>NW_020884962.1:852857-865690 GCF_003945725.1 Corapipo altera
GTAAAGGTTTGGGGGTGGCTTTGGGGCCAACTCCAGGTGTTGCAATTATGGGGTGCAAGTAAAGGTTTTTGGGAGGCTTTGGGGCCAACTCCAGGTGTTGCAATTAGGGAGTGCAGATAAAGGTTTGGGGGTGGCTTTGGGGCCAACTCCAGGTGTTTGGATTGGGGGATGCAGGTAAAGGTTTGGGGGTGGCTTTAGGGCCATCTCCAGGTGTTTGGACTGAGGGGGTGCAAATCCTTTCCCTGCCCTTGGAGCCAGCTGCAGAGTGGCTTGTGGAGCTTTGGGAGCCTCTTTACCCGCAGGAAAACTGTGTCTTGCAGAAGTGCCAAGAAGCCGCAATTCCCGGGCGCGGGAAGGACTGGGGGCCAAAACCCCGGGAGCGCTGGCTCCGGGCACTCCCTTTTCCCAGTTTCCCACCTTCTACCGCTCTTTCCCTCCCAGATCACAGCGGGAAGGCCCAGCCCTCCCCTCCAGAGAGGCTGCTCTTCGGAGCCTGTGCAGGGCTCATCGGGCAGTCGGCCTCCTACCCGCTGGACGTGGTGCGGCGGCGGATGCAGACGGCGGGAGTGCTGGGCCACACCTACAGCTCCATCCTGCTCACCATGAGGGACATCGTCAGGGAAGAGGGACTCATCCGGGGCTTGTACAAAGGCCTCAGCATGAACTGGGTCAAAGGGCCCATCGCGGTGGGAATCAGCTTCACCACCTTCGACCTGACGCAGATCCTGCTCCGCAAGCTGCAGCACGGCGCCGGTGAGGAGAGGTAGTGCTTGAACCCCCTCAGCCAGGGGAAAAGTCCCAAACTGTGTAGAAAGAGCGATGCCCCCGTGCTCTCCCGCAGCTCAGAACTCACCTGCCTTGTTTTGGGTTTCCTGTCGTTCCTGGATTTATTTTTTTTTTTTTTTTTTGGTCCTTTTTAACGAGTCCCTGGGAAACCTCAAAGGGCCCATCACGGTGGGAATCAGCTTCAACACCTTTGACCTGCCACAGATCCTGCTCCATAAGCTGCAGCACGTGGAGAGGTAGTGCTTCCACCACCTCAGCCAGGGGAAAAGTCCCAAACTGTGTAGAAAGAGCGATGCCCTCCCACAGCTCAGAACTCACCTGCCTTGTTTTGGGTTTCCTGTCGTTCCTGGATTTTTTTTTTATTTTTTTTTTTTTTTTTTTTGGTCCTTTTTAACGAGTCCCTGGAAAACCTCAAGGGGCCCATCACAGTGGGAATCAGCTTCACCACCTTTGACCTGCCACAGATCCTGCTCCATAAGCTGCAGCACATGGAGAGGTAGTGAGTGCTTCAACCCCCTCAGCCAGGGGAAAAATCTCAAACCATGTAGAAAGAGCAATGCCCTCGTGCCCTCCCACAGCTCAGAACTCACCTGCCTTGTTTTGGGTTTCCTGTCGTTCCTGGATTTTTTTTTTATTATTATAATTTTTTTTTTTGGTCCTTTTTAACGAGCCCTCTCGAGTCCCTCGGAAACCTCCTGAACAAAATTCCTCCTCCGATCCTGCAGAGCTGAGTCCTCCAAAGCAGCTGCCTCACCCCTCCTGCCTGACTCTGGTGCCAGGAGTGGAGCTTCCCAAACCAACCCGTGCTGCTCCCGCTCCCACCCGGGGCTCCCTGGGCAGAGGAGGTGGTGGATGATGGAAGAGGGGACTCGGTGCTGTTGGAATGACCCCCTGGATGTGGGAAGTGGCTGCTGCTCCTCCTGGCAGGCAGTTTGGAGCTCCCAGAGCACGTGTTAGCTGGAGGCAGCCTGCCAAGTGCAATATTCCAGTTGGTCTGGAGGGAATTCCACGTGTTCCCGCGAGCTGGGAGCGTGCTCTCCACGGAGCAGGGCCGGGACACTGCTCTTGTCCTGGAAGGTGAATGTTTCTCTGCCCTTCTCCAGTTGTTTCTCTCACTTTTGGGTTGAGTTGCATAAATCCCCCTTGTTTGTGGTGTCCCTCTGAGATTACCAAAGACTGTGGACAGCAGGGGAGGGGAGTTCTGAGCCGTTTGGGGAATGGAATTCTTGTGTGTGTTGTCCTTGTTGTCGGGTCAGGGCTGGGCCTGGATTCCCAAACTGGATTGACTCAAACTGCAGTCACATTCTGGGGCTGCCCAAACCCTTCCATGTTGTCCTGGTCTGGAGGCAGCGTTTTCCAAGGGATTTACCAGTGTTGATGCCCTAGGAGAGGGTGTTACATCCTTACAGTTCAAGCAGTTTTATCCTTCAGTATTATTGTTGCTGCTCTATGCACCACGTGAGAACAAACACCTGACTTTGCTGTCCCAAAAAAAAGCTGTCCCTGTGTGGTGGAAACAGCCTGGGAGCTGATTCCAGCTCCTGGCATTCCTTCTGAACAACCTTTTTGTCTTTTGGTACCTGCTGTGTAGGTCGTGTCACCTCTGTTTGTTAATCCACACCTCATCCCACCTGCTTCCCCATTCCTAAAATTCTCCTGGACCAACCTGGTCCTTGGGATTCTGGGCACCAGTTCTGACCTTTCAGAAATGATCTATGTAGTGCCAATCACTTCCACTGGTAATTTGAAAATTAATGGTGAAGAAGCTTTTGGTGTTTCTATTTCGAATCAGTTTTCAGGGAAATGGAGATTTTGGGGGTGGGGTTGTTCTGTGATCCGTTCCTCTTATTAAATTTGGAGTGCAAGAGAGGTCAGAGCAAACTTCAGGCTTCCCTGAGAATCAGATTACCTGTACCAAGATAAAAAATCCCTTCTTAGCCCTGCACAGTCCATAATGTATAAAAGAAAAATAAGGCATAAATTAGAATCTGTCCTTTCCTGGTGTTTGCACTTCAGCTGTTGTAGCTTGAGCCTTGTATCACGGATTAATGGGAATGGAGGTAATTGCACAGCTGGTAGAGGCAGCCTTCTCCTTTCTTTTGTCTTTGCACTTGTTCTTTGGAGCAGAACTTGCTTCTAATGCCAAATATTTCCTTAGGAATCAATGCACCTCCACTTGCACGTTGTGGCCGTGGCCCAGAGCCAGCACACTGAGGTGTTAACATGTTGTTCCCAGAGCTGGGACGGACCAGACTTTACTGGCTGGGTGTCAAACCTCAGCAACTTCTGCCTCCAGGCCCAGAAATTGTGATTTGTGCATCCCTTGGCTGCAGCCCCTGATCTGTGATTAGAGAACTGTCAGTGGGGGGGGTGAGAGCCCTGAGTTCTGGGTGGGTGTCCTTTGCTCCTGCTGCTGACAGAAGGTGTTCTCAGCTCTTCTCTGCCCTCGGGTGAAGCTTTGCTCGGTCCTTGCAAGAGCTCCTGATTTCTTTTCTCCAATGGAGAAGCCGATTATCCCGCTCTTGTCTTTCCCTTGTCCGGCCCGGTGAGGAAATCCTTGCTTCCCAGGCGTGTGAGCAGTTGTTTGTGTGTCTGTGTGTCCCCTCCCAGCCTGGACAGCTCCTTCCTTTCTGCACAGCCATGGATGGAGGAGGAGGAGAAGCTGGACTGTGGCATCCAGGTTGGAGCTGCTTCCTTTGCTCCGTGGAATTAGTGGATCATCCCAGAGCGTCACTGAACCCCTGAGGTGGCCACAGAGGTGCTTTAATTCCTGCTGAGAAAGGATTTCCTGGGTGACTGGCCCCTTGTTTGGGAGTGAATGGGAGGGCAGATCTGCACAGGGAATGTTCTGCCCTGTCAGGAGTGCAGCCAGTGGATTGAGTGGATGGGAATCCCCTGGAAGAGGCTGAGCCTGGAACCCCCCCCTCGCAGCCAGGACCTGGAGCTGAGGAACAAGCACAGCCAAACTTGGAAGCACTGGGCCCAGAGAAGTTGTTCCTTAAGCTAGCAGCTGCACCTGATTGTAATTCAGTGGAATTTGAGCCAAACCTGCTTTTCCAAGTTCTGCAGGCTGAGTGTTTGCTCAGAGACAGAGCTTTGGATTCAGTCCGGGGTGGTTTTGGTGCTTTTGTTTCTTGGGCAGAAGTGTTTGAAGTAACTGTGTGTTACTGCTTTGGGTTGATTTAAATAGTGGGGGTGGGGGGTTTTTTTTTTGTTCTTTCCTCTGATTTGAATGTAGAAAAGGAGAAACAGAGTGTTCTCTTCCCTTCTCTTATTCCTTGCATGAATTGAGACACGGTCCAGATCTCTCTGCTGCCTGGAATGAGGTGTCCTGCTTTGGGAAGGGGGGTTTCTGTGTGCTGACCAAGAAGGTCCTTTGCCTTTAGCCCTGAGAAAGGAGACAAGTCGAACAGGAATATCCTCTACTCCTTCTTTTCTTTAGAACTTCTTTGCTACTGCTGCAATTCCCCAGTTTTTCATTTCGTTCTCCTCAAATTGCTTTTGATTCCCGAGTCGCGTTTCCCGCCGTTCCTTTAACGCGTTACAGCCAAGCAGGAATTCCTGCTTCTTCCTTCCCCCCCCTTCTCTCCCTCCCTCCTGCTTCTGCACCTTGAGCCCTGCACTAGCACTTCGAGAAAATCAGGTCCAATAAATGCATCCAAAACCGACGAAACTGCAGCTCTCCAGCGGCGCCTGAACAGCCCGACCCCGTCCCCCCCTCACAGGCCTCAGTGCTCCTGGGGGGGACAAGAACTTACAGGCACTGAGTGATGGGAAGGAAAGGGGTTTTTTTTGAAGTTTGTTGTCCAGTTTAGCACCTTCCCTTGTCCCAGCCCTTCCCTTAAGGAGCTGAGATGCTGCTGCTGCTCTGTGTTGTTTCCTCGCGGTACCTCCAAGGATGCCCCGTTTGCTCCCTGGGAGTGGCTGCTGGATGGAAGGTGCCTCCTTGGGAAGAGCTTGGGAAGCTCAGAGGGTCACTTGAGGATGTGGGAGGCGGGATCTGAGCTGGCTTCTTGTTTGCCAGGCGTGGCTGGAGGGTGGTGGCACCGTGGTGGGAGGGTTGGGAGAGGAGTCCCAGCCTCCCAGGATGGGCGGTGTGGGGCTCCCTGGGAGCTCTCCAGGAGCAGCTCCATAACTTCCTGGGGCACTTCCCATTGCCTTCCACCTGGAAGGACTCGAGCACCATCTTCACCCTCTTGTCTTTTAGCCCAAAAGCAGATGAAAGGAGACTTTGAGCAGAGGTGACGTGGCAACCCCGAGCGAGGCTGGTGCCGGTCCCGGGCGGGCAGGGAATGTGCTGGGATCCTTCCCAGGGAGATTCCCCAGTGCCTGACTGGGTTCCTGGGCTCTGCAGGTACTTCCCAGTGCTTGACTGGGTTCCTGAGCTCTGCAGGTACTTCCCAGGTTCCTGGCTGGGTTCCTGGGCTCCTCAGAGAGCTGGGGGTACATTCTGGGCTCTCCCCACCTGGACTGGGCCGGAGGAGGAGGTGGCCTTCCTACAAAACAGCCTTTTTTTTTGGATCTTGTAGGGGCTGTTTCCTCCCATTCTGTCCCCCCCTGGAATGCCATGCCCTGCAGGTTTTCCCAGCACTGCTCACTGCCTGTGTGGTCTATGCATTTATTAGCACAAACACTGTTAAAATGCCTTTTGTGTCCTCACCATCAGTGTGTGTGAGTGTGTGTGTGTGTGTGTGTGGATTTTGACTGCTTTTCTTGGATCTGGAGTTCTATTTTATTGCAGTGAAGACACTTTGTTATATATATATAATGTTTATATATTTTAAGATTTGTGCCAAGAGAGGATGTATATTTAATAATAAAAAAATCGAATTGACTCGCAGGCTCTCTGGGGGTGTCTCGTGTTCCACCATGAGGGGGGTCCCACAACCCGGGGTGGGTTTGTTGGGGGGGGGCTTTGCAGGGAAGTTGGGAGAAGCCTGGAAGGAGGGAAAGGAGCCCTGGGGCTGGTTCAGGCCCTGGGACAGGGACACAGGGCCGGGTGTGTGGTGGCAGCAGGTGGCACTGTCGGCTTAGCCACGGCCTGGTGGCTTCCCCCAAGTCGGGGACCCCCAGCTGCTGCCAGTTTTGGGGGGATTTTGGTGTTTTCCAGCCGCATTCCAGGCCCGGTGTGGCTGTGGCACCCAGTGCAGTGCAAGGTAAGGAGGTCAGAGCAGGGAGGATGAGTCCAGCCCTCCCAGAGCAGCCTCCCTGTATCCCATTGCTGTTCCCTGGGATGTCCCATTGTATCCCAAGGGAAATCAAGACCCAGAGGCTCAGACTTGCCCTGAACCTCGTAGGAGCTGCTCCCTGTCCATCTTCCCTGGAGCAGGACCAGCTCCAGCCTTCCTTTGGCTTCCTGGCTCCCTGTGTTTGGGAGCCATCCACCCTGGATTGCTTTGGGCTGCCAGCCCTGGGGAGAGCTGCTCCCAAATTCCCTCCAAGCTGCTCCAAGCAGCTCTGCAGGGTGGTGGTGGGATCCCAGTGTGGATGGGAGAGGGCTGGGGGAAGGAAGAGCTCCAAGTGTGGCTCAGGGAGGCCGGTGGGAGGTCCAGACTGAATCCTGGTGCCAGCAGAGCCTCTGCAGCAACAAAACCTCCCGCTCCCATCTCCTGGGAGCCCCAGCGTGGTCCTTGCAGAGCCCAGCCCAAAACCAAGGTACAAAGAGTGGGAATGATCCCAGGTTGTTGGAGGGGGGGTGGGAATCGCTCCCTGCGTGTGCTGTGGCCCAGTTTGGGAGCCCGTGGCCGCGTCTCCTGCTCTCGGCTGCTCCATCCGTCATTGTCCCCGCCGGGCAGGGTCAGTCTGGGCACATCCCAGGGGAGGATCCGTCTGCGTGTCTGACTCCGGCGCAACCCCCGGCCTTGGCAACCGCCCCAGCCCGCCGGGAAATCAGATAAATGAGCCATCAAGGCGGCCGGGATGGCTTTTAGCGGCACGGGCACGGGCTGGGACGGGGCTCAGATCCGCGCCCGGATCCGTGAGGGAATCGCTTCTCCCTCGTCCCCTCTGCGCCGCTGCTGCCCCTGTGCTGCCCCTGTGCTGGTCCCTGGTGCCCCTGTGCTGGTCCCTGGTGCCCCTGTGCTGCCCCTGTGCTGGTCCCTGGTGCCCCTGTGCTGCCCCTGGTGCCCCTGTGCTGGTCCCTGGTGCCCCTGTGCTGGTCCCTGGTGCCCCTGTGCTGCCCCCGGTGCCCCTGTGCTGCCCCTGGTGCCCTGCCGGGCTCTGCATCCCCCGAGCATTTGCAAAATGGGGATTTCCCCGTGATTTTTTTTTTTGTCAAATTTACGTGTCCGCAGCGTGGATTCTCAGGGGAGGAGGAAGAGGAGGAGGAGGAGGAGGAGGGCTGGATTAGCCCAGTTAACACCGGGCAAAGGGCTGCTGTCTCATCCTGGCCCTTAGCAAGAGGGAATTAAGACCATTACAAGGCTATCAAATAGGATCAGAGCCCCTCTCCCTTTCTCTGAGCAGCCCAGACCTGCTAATCCTGTTTCATGCAGCTGGACCAGCACCCACCACGTGGCAGAGCTCGGCTGAGAGGGACGAGGGGCCCTGTCCCCTGTCCCCACCCCCACAGCCAGCGGGGCTGAGTGGTGTCACCAGCCCCAGTGTGACCCCAGTGCTGAGGGAAGGGACAGGGACAGGGACAGGCACTGACCTGGGGTGAGCCAAGGTCTCCTCCTCAAGCGTGGTTCCAAAAAGCATCTGCACCCACATGTGGGACCGCCTGCCCTGCTCGGGGGAGGGCTTTGGGGACACAAAAGTGCAAACCAGGCAGCAGCTTTTGGGATGGCAGCGACTCTGGGTCACTTATTTATTCCTAACCCGGCCAAGGCCGAGGCTGCCGGGCCTGAGGGCCAACAGCAAGCACAGGGATGATGCCAAGGAGCTCTGACCCAGCTGGCCATGGCAGAGACCCTACAAAAACACCCTCGGCTGGTGGAGGCAAACACGAGGCAGAGCACACCCCAAAGTCTGTGCCGGAGGTCCCCACCACCTCCTCTGCCCAGCAGGTACCAACCTGGGCTGGCAGGAGCTGCTGCTGCCCTCGAGGAGAGCACAGCAGTGGAGTGTCCCCACGCTGGGTCAGGAGGGGGCAGAGGGGCTGCAGGGGGTGGGAGCAGGCACGGCGGTGACGGGTGACAGGGGTGGGCGATGCCCACCCTGACCCGGGCACAAAACCCGTCCTGCCCTGAGCTGGCAGCAGAAACATCCCCCCATGTGTCCACGGGTGCCACCAGCACGTGCAAAGGGGGGAGGAACCAGCCAAGGCAGGAGCAGCAGCCGGGCAGGGACGGTGCCCCGAGGCACATCCCAGTTCCCCCCAGTCAGGACCCCGCCAGGTACTGGTGGAAGTAGAGGCCGAAGAGGCTGGTGACGACCTGGCAGGCGGCCACCCACCAGGTGAGGAAGGAGAAGAGCCCCCGGAGCAAGGGGGGGGTGAAGATGCAGTCCAGGATGCCCGTGATCTGCTGCACCACCACCTGCACGTCCTCGCCCTCCTCGCCCGCCGGGCCTGGCACTGCCACCGCCGGGGACACCAGGGGGAGCTCCGGGTACAGCCCCCAGGAGAGGTGCCCTGTGGGACAGAGGGGACAGGGATGGGGGGGGAGGTCCCTGAGCTGCAGCCCCGTCCCCACGGAGCCCCAGCACCCTCCCTGCAGGTCCATGCCAACCACAAAGCAGGGAGAGTCACGGAATAGAATCCCAGAACGCCCCGAGCTGCACCCTCAAGGATCATCAACCCAACTCCTGGCCCTGCCCAGGACACTCCAACAATCCCACCCTGTCCCTCAGAGCATCGTCCAAACCCTCCTGGAGCTCTGGCAGCCTTGGGGCCATGCCCACTGCCCTGGGGAGCCTGGGCAGTGCCCAACCACCCTCTGGGGGAAGAACCTTTTCCCAGTATCCATCCCAACCCCCCTGGCACAGCTCCAGCCATTCCCTGGGTCCTGTCCCTGCTCACAGGGAGGAGAGGCTGGTGCTGCCCCTCAGGAGGAAGCTGTAGATGGCCGTGAGGTCTAAATCTTGACTCTGGGGACAAGGTGGGTGCTGGTGGCTTCACAATGACCTGCAGGTCTCCTCCCGCCCCTCCTGAGCCCCCCACGTTTCCCCCACTGCCCCCTCCAGCTCCTCACCCAGCGTCTTGAGCAGCAGAGTGCAGTGCAGGGTGAGGATGACGGGCCCCAGGTACTGCAGGGTGACCACGGGGACGTAGCAGTAGATCCTGGTGATCTGTGGGCAGCGGGATCAGTCGCCGCGAGCCCCACACGGCCACCACCCCCCCCCCCACGCCCCAGCTCCCACATCCCGACCTTCTGCTGGATCTCCAGGGCCGGGATCCGCCCAGCCTCCTTCCTCATCTGCTCCACCCAGCGCTCGGCCAGCCCCAGGTAGGCCTGGAGGTGGCGGCGGGCGCCGAGCAGGCGCAGCAGGCACAGCCCCACGATGCTCCAGAGCCGCGCGCTCTCGAAGGCAGAGTCCGACATGCTGCGGGAACAACGGGAGCTGCAGCAAAATCCCGGGATCCAGAGCCCCCGAGGGGGTCTGACGGGACAGGGGGTGGTGCAGGGAAGGAGGGGAGAACCCCCCCCGTGCCTCAGTTTGCCCTGGGAGCAGCGTCCCACTCACAGCTGCACCGTCTCCTTGCCCATGGGCGCGTGGAGCAGGAAATCCCGGGAGATGGGCTTGACCCACATCACCACCACCAGGACGGGTGCCAGGAAAATCAGGTGGAGCAGGAGCCTGTGAGGGAGCTATCAGAGAGACCACCCCCCCTCCGTGCACACCCCCTGACCCTGCTCCCTCCATCCCAGCCAGTGCTCACCCTCCTCCCACCAAACTCCCTCCATCCCAGCCGGTCCAAATCCCTTCTAAATTCCTTCCACCACCAAACCCCCTCCATCCCAACCAGTCCAAATCCCTTCCACCACCAAACCCTCTCCATTCCAGCCGGTCCAAATCCCTTCTAAATTCCTTTCACCACCAAACTCCCTCCATCCCAGCCAGTGCTCACCCTCCCACCAAATTCCAGCCAGCCCAGCCAGCACAAATCCCTTCCACCACCAAACCCCCTCCATTCCAACTGGCCCAAACCCCTTCTACCACCAAACCCCCTCCATCCCAGCCAGTGTTCACCCTTCCACCAAACCCCCTCCATCCCAGCCAGCCCAAATCCCTCCCACCACCAACCTCCCTCCATCCCAGCCCATCCCCACCCAACCCCGTCCCTGCCCTGCAGCCACGGACCCAGGGGGGTGTCCCAGCCCCTGAGGTGCCAGCATTGACCCTCTCCCTCCTTGCCCACCCCCAGGGTTCACCCAACTGTGCCAGGGGCTGGTCGGCTGCCATCCTGAGGGCATCCAGGTGGGTCTGGGCCAGGCGCAGCCCCGGGAAGGTCAGGCAGGCGCCCAGGAAGGAGCAAAGGGCCACCAGCCCCAGCTTGAAGCCCAGCTTGGCCAGGGGCAGCCTGTGGAGGGAGAAGGGAGCGTGAGGGGGGGATGTTGCCCCCCGAAGAACCTCCTGAAAAGCCCCATTTCCCTCCCTGCCCAGCCACCAACTCACGTCCACTCCCAGCCCCGCTGCTTCAGGAGGGGCTCCAGGTTAGTGCTGACCCCGGCCAGCCCTGTGGGGAGAGACCCCCCAGAAATGGGGTGTGAGCCCTGGGAGTGGGGAGAGACCCCCCAGAAATGGGGTGTGAGTCCTGGGAGTGGGGAGAGACCCCCCCAGAAATGGGGTGTGACCCCCTCATCAATGGGATGTGAGCCCTGGGAGTGGGAAGAGACCCCCCCATGAGTGACATGTGACCCCCAAGAGTGGGATGTGACCCCCATGAGTGGGATATGAGCCCCCAAGAGTGGGGTGTGACCCCCCCAAGAGTGGGATGTGACCCCCATGAGTGGGATGTGATGCCCCCCACAAGTGAGGTGCCCGCAGCCCCCCTGGGACCCCCTCCCCACCCACCTCCCCTCATCCCCCCCTACCCACCGGCCTCGAGGCCGAACTCCAGGTGCTCCTCCCGGACCACCAGGGCCACCATGGCCAGGAGGAGGAAGAAGAAGGCGAAGGTGAGGCACACCGAGCGCTCCCCCCCCTCCTCCGAGCGGAAATAGTGGCGCATCACCATGAAAAACACCTTCCTGGGGGCCAGGGGAGCCCGTCAAGGAAAACAGGCCCTTCTGGGGAACCCCCAACACCAGGGGGACACCCCCCCTTGCTCACCAGCATGTGTGAATCACCCACACCACCAGGCCACCAGCACCTTCTCTGCGGGGAAGGGCTCAGGAGGCACCTTCCCAGCTCATCACTGGGGGGTTTATAAACCCAGAAAATGAAGATTTTCAGCTCCATGGGGTGGGGGGTTCAGGCTGGACCCCCAAGGAACGGGAGCCCGGAAAGCAGCAGAAGGATACACGGAGAAGAGGACGGTCAGCAGGCACCAGAGCACCCCCAGGTTGGTCTCCCGGGGGTTGCTGGCCAGGCTGTAGTAGCCCTCGGTGAAGACGTACACGGCGGTGGAGTACACGGCAAAGTCCACGAACCACTGGTACTCCAGGAAGTACCGCAGCACTGAGGGGGCACAGGGACATGTTACTGTCCTGGGGGGACCCTTGGGGGGGACCCTGAGCCCAAGGCAGGGCGGGGGGAGCAGTGGGTGAGGGGGTTACCCAGGGCATCCACGGCAGTGATGGGGCTGGTGTCCAGGCGCAGGTCGATGTCCCGGGGCACGGAGAGGGGCTTGTCCTCCAGCACCCCATTCACCCTCCTGCACGGGGAGCCACGAGTTTGTCCCTCGTGTACCATGGGCTGCTCCTTGCCAGCAGCCCCCTCGTGTGCTGCTGCTGCTGCAGCTCCCCAGCAGGGCGGGGGGAGTCCCATTAACCCCAAACCCAAACCCACACCCTGATCCTTTCCAGCCCCTCCTCACCTGTCCCTCTTGGCCTTGGGGCGCTGCTTCCCGGCCAGGGCACAGAGCTCCTCATCCGAGGGGTGTTTGTACCGGTACAGGCTGGAAGGGAGCACGGGGTGGGGTGGGGGGGTGGGGGTCACCGGGTGTCCCCAAAAGGCCCCCCAGGGTGGAGCAGGGAGGGGCAGAGCCCGTACCTGCCGTTGCAGAGCAGCCAGCGGGCGAAGGAGCAGTGAGGGGCCATCTTCTGCATGAGGCTGGCGGCCAGCAGGGTCACCACCACCTGCACCCCCATCACCGCCTGTGCCGGGGCGGGGGGGACACTGCGGGGTCACCCCCAGCTCCCAGAGATGGGCGGGAGTGGGCCTGGGGAGCCCCAGCCCTGTCCTTGCTGTGGGATCCCCTGGGATGGGACCCCCGGGTGTGAGACCCCCCTGGGATCTCCTCCTGGGATAGGAACCCCCCCGGGTGTGCAACCCCCTGGGATGGGACCCCCGGGTCTGGGACCCCTCCGGGATCTCCTCCCGGGATAGGAACCCCCCCGGGGGTGCGACCCCCGGAATCTCCTCCTGGGCTGGGAGGGATCCCAGGTCCTGTAACCCCCTGGGACACCCTGGTCATGCAAACCCCGGCCAGGAAACCCCCCCCCGGCACAGACGCCCCCCCCCCCTTCCCAGGCTGGCACTTTAGGGGTAGGGACCCTCCAGACGTGCAACCCCGGGCAGGGACCACCCCCATCCCTTCCCCCTGGCGGGCACCCCCCGGGCAATGACCTTCTGGCCATGCGGCCCCCTGGGACCCCCCGGTCATGCACCCTCCGGGCAGGGACCCCCCGGCCAAGCACTCCTCGTGCCCGGAGCATCCCCGAGAGTTGGGGTACCCAGGTTCGGGGAGGGTCCCGCATCCCCCCGCGTCCCCACAAACCCCTTCCCACGCACACCCCCGGGTCACCCGGGTCATGCACCCTCAAGGGCAGGGCTCCCCTGAGCATGGACCCGCTTAAGCACGCACCCTCCCGGGCACCCCGGCCATGCCCCCCCCGTGCCCGGCCCCTCGCACGCCCCGGCCGTGCCCCCCGTGCCCACCATGGCGGGCTCAGCGCACGGGCGGCCGCAGGAAGCTCCTCCCACCGCCTCCTCCGCCCCGC
>NW_020884962.1:865700-875838 GCF_003945725.1 Corapipo altera
GCACGGGCGGCCGCAGGAAGCTCCTCCCACCGCCTCCTCCGCCCCGCCAGCCAATCGGAGACCGCTGTCACTATGATTGGCAGCTGATCGACCAATGGAGAGGCCGCTCCGCGCGGGGGGGGCGGGCTGTTCGCTGCCCTCCGGGAGCGCTGGGCCCGGCGCGGTCTCAGGGCCGCCGGTTCGAGTCCCGGGTCCGCGGGTTCGAGTCCCGGCTCCGCCGTGAGAGGAGGACCCCGCGACCCCCGCGACCCCCGCGACCCCCGCGTGGGTTCATGTGTGAATATCTATCATAAATCATATCCATGGGTCTTCCCGCACCCCTGGATAGCGCCCAGGTATCCACCAAAGCAGCTCTATGGCTCCCCGTCCCCAGCTGGAGGGGACCCGTTAAAGTCACAGGCAAAACACACTCGAGTTGGGGAAATCGGTTTAATTTGTTGCCGATCGAACCAGAGCAGGATAATGAGGAATTAAATCAAATGTTAAAAGCAGCTTCTTCACACCCCTCCCTTGTTCCTGGGCTTAACTTCACTCCCAAACTCTCTCCTTCCTTTCCCCCGGTGGCACAGGGGGATGGGGAATGGGGGCTGTGGTCAGTTCATCACGTTGTCTTTGCTGCCTTTTACATCCCTCCAGGGCTGGCGATGCCAGGGACAGTCGGTGCCCATCCCACCTGCCGTGTCCTTTTCCCCGTGTCTTCCTTGTGGGATAAACGGGATCCTCTCCTGTGTTTATCCCCTTGTTCTGTCTGGTTGCATCTCCCTGTGGGCACTGGAGGAGTTGAAGGGGTTTGAAGCCCGTGCAAGAGGTCCAGGGTGATAAATGGGAAGGGACTTCAGTGCCCACCACGGTGCCAGGACCCACATCCCAGTGCTGGGACCCACATCCCGGTGCAGGGACCCACATCCCAGTGCCAGGACCCACATCCCAGTGCCGGGATCCACATCCCAGTGCCGGGACCCACATCCCGGTGGGATCCGTGAGCATTCCAGCTGAGCTCGGGGTCACCCGAGCTGTGACAGCCCTGTCCTGCCAGGAACACCCCGCTCCCCCTCCCGGGGGGCTCCGCGGGTGCTGGTGGGTGCCCCTGGTCCAGGCAGGGTGCCGGTATTCCCAAGGGGTTGCCATGGATATGGATCTCCCTGGCGACGGGATGCGTTTCCCACTAGATGTCGCTTCCGCCCGTGCCCGGAGCGGCCCCGAGGGTTGGGGTACCCGAGTTTGGGGGGTCCCGCATCCCCCCGCCCTCCCCAGGCACCCCTGGGGCACCCCGGGCAGTGCAGCCCCCGGTGTGCCCCCCACGCTGAGCAGCCCCTCCATCAACGGGGGCTGTGATACCAAAAATCCCCCCCAGATCCCCCAAAGGGACCCGATCCCTCATCTCCAGCCAGGTCAGGCTCCAGGGAAGCAGCTTCCAGGGAAGAAGCTGCTCCATCACCTTTGCCGTCCCCATGTCCTGCCCCCCCCACCCCGACCCCCTGGGACCCCCAGACTCCCCCAGTCCTCACCCTGGGGAACACTTGGGGCTGCCCGGGGCGGTCCCTCGGCTCCTCTGGAACGAATCCAGAGCCCCAGGAGACCCCCAGAGCCCCCACAGCGCCGGCTTTCAGCCCCGCCGAGGCACAAAAAAAAAGGAGGGAAAGGTGGAAGATGGATGCTCGGAGCACACCCCCCCCGGCCCGGCCGCCCTCCCCCCGCACACAAAAGCCCCTTTGAGGGCTGATTTTACACCGCTCCTGCCGGGGATGCCCGAATTTGCATCAGCAAAGGGAGCGGGGGCCGCGGGACGCTGGAAAAGTCGGGAATTAACGGGTTTCCAACTCCCGAGCCCGGTCGGGGGGTACCAGGCCCAGCACCCCGTGTACACCGGGTGTGTGGGGGAACTTTTAATCCCGAGGGCTGAAATTTGGCGCCCACCGAGCCGGGACCGACCCCCGGGCAACCCCGACAGCTCCCGCAGCCAGGGGACAGCAAAGCCACGGCGACACTCAGGGGACTTCCCGCCCCTGGGCGAGGCCGGGGGCAGCTGGCACCCCTCTCCGTGCCCGTTTATCCACCCCCCCCCCCCCCCCCCAAAAATAAAAAAGTTTCCCATTGCGCACAAAGGCGGCGCGGGGCATTGTCCGGGCTCTGCATCGCATTACCCGGCGCTCCCGGAGAAATCACTTGTATTTCACGCTCCATTGAGCAGCTGCCTGTATATATTTTCTGTGTTGCACTTTTAGCATGACAAAAGGAGAGGGCCTGTGAACTCCTTGCTCTTCAGACCTCTCCGACACGTCCCCCCCGAGCGGAGCCCCCCTCGGTTAGCATAACAAACTGCCACGCTCCCTCCAACGTGCTCCGGGGCTCCCTCCCGGCCCCTTTTTTCTTTTTTTTTTTTTTTTTTTTTTTTTTTTTCCCCCCCTTGCTAATTTAATGTATAGCTCAATATTTGGGCGTCTGGGTCGCCGGCGGCGGCGGGCGAGCGCGTGCTGGGCGATTGGGAGCCCGGGGGTTTCCAGGATGTCCTTCCCGTGGATCCGTGGAGGAGCTGTCCCGGCTCCACGACACGCCCCACGCGGGGTTTTAAGCGGTCCCTGGTGGGATCTCAGAGCCCTCCCTGGGGAGGGGACAGAGCCAGACTCAGCTCCGGGCTCTGGTGTCACCATCAGAGTCACCAAACCCTGCGGTGGACCCTGGGCACTGTCCCCGTCTGCTGCTGGAGCTGCAGGTCTCCAGCTCCTGCTTTTGCCTTGAAATCTGAGTTAAAGGCAGGAAAACAGGAGCTGTGGGGCTGGAGTGAGCCTCGGGACCAGCAGCACCACCTGGGTTGAACTGGTTGAACTGGGAGCTGGTGGTGCTGAGGGGGGGTTTGTCCCTCAAAGTGGGGTCACAGCCCGTCCCCAGGATGGAAATGAGCAGGAGGGAGCAAGGGTGAGGTGACACACGTGCCCACAGTGCCCCAGCCCGAAGCTGGGCTGCTCCTGCCTCCCCCCAGCCCAAAAGAGACAGGGCATTGTCCCCTCTGGGGCTGGGACACCCTCGGGACACCCCTCAGCTCCCACCGTGGGGAAGGAGAGGGTTGGGAGGGGAAAGCTCAACCCATGGGGAAGGAAACACACCCTGGACACGGAGGCTCGCAGGGATTTGGGGGTCCTGCAAGAAAAAGGGGCAAAATTCTGCTCAGACACCAGGCTGGGACAGGACTGGGGGCTTTCAACACCTTTAATGCACTGGAATTTTTCCCCTTTCCCTCGCTGACTGCAGATCATCCTCCTGGTGCCTTGGGCTGGGTGGCAGCGGCTCCGTGTCCTTCCAGCTTCCTGGAATGTCACCTGGCTGTCCCCTCTGGCACTGAGGGGTGAGGGGACCCCGGGTGGGACCCTTTGGGCACACCTGGGGTGGTTTATTTGGGAAGGGAGGGGACAAGCCCTTACCCTGGGCACGGGATGAGCATCCCACAGATCCTGTCCACATTCCAGAGCCAACCTGGGCTTTTCTCCGGCCTTCCTCGGTCACCTGGACCCCACAGCATCCACTCCTGTCACCTGCTGATGGGAGAAACTGGTGTGAGCCCAGTGCCAGCCAGGGCCAAGCCCCCATGGCACAGATGAGAGGTGGCTGTGCCACCCCCATCCCAATTCCCTTCCCAAATCCCTCCCTCCATCCCAGTCCCGCTGTGCACTTGGGGCCATTTCTATTGGGGTCTGGCTCCAGCTTCCTTTGGGTGGGGACAGGCAGGAATTTGGGGTCAGTGGGTATTTAAGTGCCTGGAGGCACCTTGGGGCACCTTGAGAGGGGGCAGGTGGCAGCAGGAGCAGGAAAATCCACATCACTGGAGATGGCAGGAGAGTGGGGTCACGGAATCCTGGAATGATTTGGGTTGGAAGAAACCTTAAAGCCCATCCAGTCCCAGCCCCTGCCACGGGCAGGGACACCTCCCACTATCCCAGGTTGCACCCCCCCCCTCCCAATTCCAGTCTCCTGTGTTATCCCTATGGCTGCATCCCCCCCCCCCTCCCTGCTCCCAGCTTTTCCCTCTGCCCTTCCTGAGCCCAAATTCCCTCATTAACTGGCTCCTTGGGGCATTCCTTGTGTCCCCCCTCTGCCTGTCCAGGCTCTGGTATTGCTTTATGGGGTCCCACATTCCATAAATCCCCCAAAAGTGACTCTCCCTGTTGGCTCCCCCGGCACTGATTCCCTTTGAGGGATCTCCCCCTTTGGGGTTTGGATCTGTGTGGGGTGGGGGGTCAGTGCAGAAACCCTGATCCCTTCCAAGCACAGGGATTTCCCCAGGGATGCCCAGGAATGCCCAGGAACACCCTGCACCCCAACCAGGATGCCCACACGGGATGGGGAAGGTGTGTTTGCACGTGCTGCTGCTCCAGTGGGAATATTGCTTTTGGAAAAGCTTCTCCCTGATTCTCTTACCCTTTGGATTTTGCCAGAGCCCCCCTGGGCTCCTCCTCCAGGATGCTGAAAATGGGGGGGTCCTACCAGAGGGGTCCCCTGCAAGACCAACCCCCCTCAAACCCAGCTTTTCCCACTGCAATTCCATACCAGACCCCCTTCCTGGATTTCCCACTGACAATCCCACACCTGTGCCCCATCCCGAAGGAGCCTTGTCCAGGTGCCCTGGATCCCCATTTCCAGGGGTCTGTCCAGGCTTTCCAGGATTTTGGGGTTGGCTGTGGTGCTCTCTCCACCTCCAGGCAGCCAAAGCATCTCCACCTGCCCCTTCCCAGCAGTGCAGTGAGGAATGGGAATCATCCAGTGTAGTGGGAATGGGAAGAACCAGATCTGTTTAACCTGGGAAGAGCTGGATCTATTTAAGGGTGAATTTAAGTGACAAACTGAGGTGTTTGGGGCAGGAAAACCAGGATTTCTCACGACTGGAACACTCAGCTGATTTTTCCCTAAGGAGCTGAGCGAGGCCTGTGGATTCTGGAGCAAACCCAAACCCCTTGGGATGTTCCCCCCAGCATTTTCTGGGACACAGTGAGAGCCACCAGCACCTTCTCCCTGCTCCAACATGGGACCAAGGCACCTCCCAGGGAGCCCTGGGGTGATCTGGGGGTTCAAACCCGGGTTTGGGGCACAACCCAGAAGTGCCTGAGGGAGGAACAACCCCTGGGAGATGGGGCTGTAATGGGGGATTGGGGTGCCCAGGGGGGTCTGCACTCCCTCCTCCCCCCCCCCAGCCCTGCCCTTGCCAGCCTTGGAACAGCTTGAGCATCCAGGAGGGAATTCATTTAAATAAATTTCCATAGGGATTAATCTCCCTCCTCCCAGCAGCGTGAGAGGAGAGCTGAGCCTGTTTCGGGGGACAAGGAGGATGGGGGGGCACCTTCCTCCCCCCACAGCCCTTCATCCCTCCTTTTCCAGCTTTTTGGGAAGGTTTGGAGCCCCTCCTCACCCTCACACCGGGCAGGGGGATCACAAACCCTCCACAGTTCCCAAACTTCCCAAGAGGGGTCACAGTGACCCCAGAGTCGGCCCTGGGTGACCCCAAACACCTCCAAGGAGGGAGATTTGGGGCTGTTCAAGCTGCTGCAAAGAGGATTTTCCGTGCAGGATGTGTCCACCCCACCAGGAGCCTCGTCCTGGACGTGCCCCCTGTGCTGGGTTTTCCCTGTGGATTCCTGACCTGGCTCCTTCTGCACTGAAAATCTGCCAAATTTCCCTTTCCAGCACCCCCTGGATGGAAAAGGAGGAATGCTGAGGGTCTGAGGGGCTGCTCCATCCACATGGATCAGTTCTGGCACAGGAGAGAGGAGGGGCAGGGCCGTGCCACCATCCTCTCTCCCCCAAACAGGAATACCAAGGGCTGGGAAAAACCCTCTTGGAGCAGCCACACAATCCCAATACTTGGAAATCCCAGGAGACGATTAACTCCAGGAGGTTTTCCAGCTTTTCCAGCCCTCCCCAGCACCCATGGAGCAGGAGGCATCCTTCCAGCAAAGGAAAAATTACAATCCCACCCCCTGTTAAACGAGCACAGGAGCATTTCCATGACTGATGCAGGTTTTCTCCCCTCTCCTCTGCCCGGGATTTGGGATTCAAAGCGTGGGCAGGAATTCAAATAAATCGGGATGAGTGAACGCTTGGAAACAAGCAGAGCAACAGCTATTTTTGGCTGTCAAATTTGGGAGGTTTTAAGGCTCCTTCAGGCCATGAACTGCTGCAAGAATTCGCTTCCACTGCAGCAAGAGGGAAGCGTGGAGAGGAAGGAGTTCCCTCCCTCCTCCCGGGGAGATGGAGGTGGGAAAACCCAGTGATGCCAGAGGAGGGGTCTTGCACCCACAGAAATGCTGATTTGGGGCTCTGGGGTGAAAAATGAGGGCTCTGGGGGTGAAAAATGGGGACTCTGGGGTGAAAAATGGGGGCTCTGGGTGATTCCTGGAGGGAATGTCCCCACGGAGGGTCTGTCACTGCTGTTGCTCCCACGTGGAATTTTTACCCACCGAGGATGGAAAGCAGAATTAAACCCCTTCCTTTGGCAGCTCCGAGGGGAGCAGAGAGTGTGGGATCTTTTTGGTGAAACTGAAAAATACCCCACCCTTTCCATTCGGTTTTTCTGAGGGAATCCTGATCTTGCAGTGACTCACATCCCTTTGGGAGCAGCTCCAAAGCACCCACCAGCACCAAGCGCTGTCCCCATGTCCTGCTCCTCGTTTGCCGAAGTTCATTAAGCCTTGGAGACGTGGAAAAGCAAAGGAAAACTGGCTCATTAGGATGATTTTGGAATAAAACTGCCCTGCAGCTGGACATGGCTCTGCCTTCAAGCCCTGAGGCTCCAGAGCTGGGCTTGCAGGGGTGAGGAGCAGCGTTTTGGGGGGCACCACAAACCCCTCTCCTTTTCCAGAAGAGGATTTGCTTGCTCCATATCTATTCCCAGGCAAACCCTCCGTGCTCTGCGGGCTCAGAACTGCCCCACCCCAGGGTGGGCAGCCCCCAGGGGTGCTGGGGACCTCCCCCAAGGGGCAGCACCCCGGTGAAAGGAGCCAAATTCCACCCGGAGGGAAAGCTCAGAGTCCACGTGGAGGTTCCCGGCTCTTCGCCATGGAAACGAGCGAGCGTTGCCAAGGGAGTCAAAGATGGGGGAAAACCCAAGTTTATGTGGCAGCAGGATTGAGCCCCCGGGGTCCTGGGGAGGGGGCTGTGCCCAGCTGAAGGCTCCAGCTCTATATCCACATGGAGAAACCCCCGGGATGGAGGGAATGGGGGAAAGCGGGCACAGGGCGCCGGGTGGTTCGGGGTGGGCAGGGGTGAGCTCAACCCCATCCTGGGGTTCCTTCAGCCCAGAGCTGGGGGTGCCAAGCCCACCAGAGTTTTAAACAAAGTTTATCTGTCATTAAACAGACCCCCAAAAGGGCACAAAGCCACCTCAGAGCGGGCACAACCCCGCGCCCTCCCTCGCTTTCCCTTCCAGCTCCGGCTTCTCCCACCGCCCTCCGCGGGCACAGGGACTCCCGGGGAGCTTTATTAAGTTTATGGGCATGAGGAAAAGGGTTCGGGGGGGGGGGGGGGGAGGGTGGGAATAATGCAGGCAGGGGCCACCTCTGACCTTGACCCCCGTCCCGGTCCCCGCGGCAGCTGGGCCGTCGCGGCTCCGCCGGGAGCTCAATGGGCGCTTTGTCCTCGCCCGCCGGCCCCGCTCAGCCCCGTCGCCCCCAATAATATTTATGGAGTCTCCCTTCACCTCGTTCCCCCCTCTCCCTGCATCTCAATAACCCGGATCCGGCGGGATTTATAGCCGGGAAGAGCGGCTGCTCCTTCGGCCCCTGTGGGTGTGGAGCGGCGGGTCCTGCCCCTCGTTCTGATCCGGGCGCTGTTTGTGGCCCTCCAGCTTTTATTCCTCCCTTTCCTCACCAAAAAAACCCCCACAAATCCCTATTTAAAAGCAAACAGGTGGAGGAATTTTCCTGCTTTTCCCAAGTTTTACAAAGCCTCCCCCCCAGCTCCTGCGTGGGAAGCTCAGCGCTGGATTGTCCAGCTCTGCCTCTCTCGCTCTCTCCAGTTCCTCCACGGGTTAAAAGAAATCAAAAACTCCTTCCCAAAGCTCCAGCGAGGAATATTTTATCCTTCTTCCACGGGTGGGTGCAGGCCCAGCACCTCCCCAGGGCATGGGGGGGATTCAGGGTGTGCCCTGAGCCCATGGAAATCCTCGGGAAGCTCCTCAGCATCCCGAGTCATGAAGCAGATGATTTAAGCAAAGGGGTTTGTTTGGGATGGGTTCAACCAGGAAAACCTTAATATTTGGGGGTGAAAGGGGAGGGTCGGTGAAGGTGCATGGAACAGCAATGACCCTGGTCTGCTGGGATTTGGAAAATCCTGAGAAAGGGCAACTTTTCCTGGATCGGGGCAAGAAGGGAAGGGATGTGAGTCCAAGTTCCTGCTGAGTTATTCCAAACTTTACCAAAAAGAGGGCTGAAGCTGTGGATCTCTGTGGGTGGGAGGAGATTGGGCCAGTGTGGGCTGTTAAGGTTGTTCCCAGATTCTCCAGCTGCACAGAAATTCCTGTGTGGCTCTTCCAACAGCCAGGCAGGATCTTCAGGGACACCAAATCCCCTTCCACGACACGGAGTGGCTCCCACAGGCTGCCCCATCCTACAGGAACTGCATTTTGGGGTCACTTCGTCGGACTTTGGGAGATGCCCCAGGGTCAATGAACCAAACTGGTCCTTTTCCAGCTTTTCCATCATCTTCTACTCAATCCTTTAGTTCAGAGCATGGCAGGGCAGGGCGGGTCAATCCTCCAGTGCCAACGGGGGTTCTGGTCCTGGTTTGGTGCTGGTTTGGTGCTGGTTTGGTGCTGGTTTGGTGCTCCCTCCTGGTGCTGGAGCTGGGAGGTGACTGGCAGCAGAGTGCTGGGATCCTGGATGTGTCCCCAGACCTCCCTGCATGGAAAATCCTCCTTTAGGGCTGCTCAACCCCAGAGCTGCAGGGATCCGGGGCTGGGTGGGACGGTCTGTCCTGGTCCCCAAATCCCACGTGGGGGAGAGGAAGGAGGAGAAAGAGGGATGGTGGGGGAGGCAGAGCTGTGATTCCCACGTGTGCTGAGCTCTTTGAGCTGATCCATCAGGGAATTGTCCCTGAGCTCTTTGAGCTGATCCATCAGGGAACAGCCTCTGTCCCCCCATCCCCGCAGCGCCCCGGGGAAGCAGGAGCATCCCCTAAACCTGAGCCAGAGCTGCTTCCAGCCTGTTTTAAGGAGGAACCCGGTTTGTTTTCCTCCTCCTCTGCTGGTTGGAAGGTGCCTGGGGCACAGAGCTGTGCTGCCTCTTCCCAAGGCCGGGAACAGGGGCTGCTCCACTGAGCGTCTCCCGTCGGCTCCTTCCCGGCCCCCTTCCCGAGGGCTCCTTCAGGGAAATGCTGCCTGACACCAGCCCTGGAGCTCCAGAGGCTGGAGATGGATCCAGAGTGTCACCTCCTGCCACCTCCCTCGTCCCCAGGTCCATGGGGGACGAACACAGCCCTGTGAAGAGCAGGGCGAGTCCTGGCAGGCAGATGTGAACGGAATTTTCGGGAAGCTGGAGCGGCAGAGCTCCTTTGTAAAGGGTTTGTGTTGCTCCCCGTGCAGGGCAGGAGCAGCAGGATGCTGATGGAGCAGGAGGAGGATGGTTCTCTCGGGCACTGTGGGTTTGGTCCAGGTGGGAATGGTGGGTTTAACCGCAGGAGGAAGGTGTGGGAAGGAGGCTGGGGGGGTCAGCTCCCGGGGGGGGGACATGGAGCCAACAACCACCAGCAAGCCCCAAACCAGCTCAGAAAGGGGCTGGACCCGCCAGGGATGGGGTCAGACACTCCCAAAGTCACCTGGGAAGGGCTGGGACGGGCAGAGCCCTCCCGGGTCGGAGCTGCCAGTGGGTGACAGGAGGGTGGCTGGGAGGAGCAGCATCTCCAGCTTGCTGAGCTCGGCATAATTGTTGGGAAACCGCTGCGCACATGCTGAGCTCCATAATTATCAGCCTTGTCTGCCAGGCCCTCCCTCCCTCCCTGCCTGCCTCCCTCCCTCCCCCCAGCACCAGGGCACACTTGATTATGATTATGGTGGCTAATTTTGTCTGGTGCATCTTCGGCATATGGGCCCCCACCTGCTCGGAATATGCAAACGCCGCTGATTTGCTCCCTCCCCGGGGCCGGGGGGGGGGGGGGG
>NW_020884962.1:875938-877435 GCF_003945725.1 Corapipo altera
GGGAGGAGAGGGGGTTGTGGTGGGTGTGGGGCTGCCCTTGGCACAGCAGTGCCCACCCTGGGGAGGGAAGGGGATTGTGGTGGGTATGGGGCTGCCCCTGGCACAGTAGTGCCCACCCCAGAGAGTATGGGGGGGGTTGTGGTGGGTGTGGGGTTGCCCCCTGGTATGGCAATGCCCACCCTGGGGAGGGAAGGGAGTTGTGGTGGGTGTGGTGGAGCAGGGAGATGTGGAGAGCTGCTCATCCCTGGCCTGGACACATGGCACGGCAGGGACACGTGGCATCATGGCAAGGACATTTATGGTCATGATCAACGAGCTGAGGACACCCCCCTTGCCAGCTAACCCCCACCCCGGCTCCATCCTGGCTGTCCCCCACTGCCACGGGGTGCATGCCCACCCCACAGCCCTGCAGGACCACCCCTGGATTGTTTGGGAAAGGCAAGGGAAGGGGCTTGGCCCTGCAGGACCATCCCTTTATTATTTGGAGTTTGACCCTGCAGGACCATCCCTATGTTCTTTGGGGGAAGGGGTTTGGCCCTGCAGGACCATCCCTGTATTATTTGGAGTTTGACCCTGCAGGATCATCCCTGTATTATTTGGGATATAGCCCTGCAGGACCATCCCTGTGTTATTTGGGGTTGGCCCTACAGGACCATCCCTGTGTTATTTGGTGTTGACCCTGCAGGACCATCCCTGTGCTATTTGGGGGAAGGGGTTTGACCCTGCAGGACCATCCCTGTGTTATTTGGGGTTTGACCCTACAGGACCATCCCTGTGTTCTTTGGGGTTTGGCCCTGCAGGACCATCCCTGTGTTCTTTGGGGTTTAGCTCTGCAGGACCATCCCTGTGTTCTTTGGGGTTTGGCCCTGCAGGACCATCCCTGTGTTATTTGGGGTTTGACCCTGCAGGACCATCCCTGTGCTGTCTGGGAGGGGCGGGAGCGGGGCCGGGCTCCGCGGGCTCATCAAAGGCTCGGTGTGCCGGGGAAGGGCAGCCGGGGAAGGGCAGCCGAGGTGGGTTCCCCGTCTGCCTCGTCAGGGGGCTTTGCCATGCTAATGGATAATTAGACAGGCAGACAGACTGACAGGGATCCAGATGGATGGATGGATGGATGCCACGAGGATCTGGTGACAGATAAATAGGCAGATGCTAATGGGCAGCGCAAACAACAGCTCAGACTCCTGCTAATTCCCACTGTAATTTTTAAGCCCTCTCCATCCTCCCCCCCCCTCCCCTTCTCCCCCTTCTCTCCCCCAATCCCGAGCTCTCACCGGCACATCACTTATATTTATTTTAATTTCCTTCTCCAGTAGAAATGGTTTGGAGGGGGGGAAGCTCAGAGGAATAACGAGCAGCTCTGGGCTGAGCTGGGTGTTGTGGGGGGGGCTCAGGGAGCTGAAACCCCTGGGACCACCCTGGCACCAGCCAGGACCAGCCCTGACTCTCAGGGGCATCTCCCTGACACTAATTTATTTTTTTTTAATTAATTTTTTTTTT
>NW_020884962.1:877835-884491 GCF_003945725.1 Corapipo altera
CCCCCCCCCTTGTGTGCTGGCCCTGGGCACAAAGAGCCGCTGGCGGGGCCAGGGCTGCCCCTGGCACGGCAATGCCTGCCCCAGGGAGGGGGTTGTGGTGGGTGTGGGGCTGCCCCTGGCATGGCAATGCCCACCCCGGGGAGGAGAGGGGGTTGTGGTGGGTGTGGGGCTGCCCTTGGCACAGCAGTGCCCACCCTGGGGAGGGAAGGGGATTGTGGTGGGTATGGGGCTGCCCCTGGCACAGTAGTGCCCACCCCAGAGAGTATGGGGGGGTTGTGGTGGGTGTGGGGTTGCCCCCTGGTATGGCAATGCCCACCCTGGGGAGGGAAGGGAGTTGTGGTGGGTGTGGTGGAGCAGGGAGATGTGGAGAGCTGCTCATCCCTGGCCTGGACACATGGCACGGCAGGGACACGTGGCATCATGGCAAGGACATTTATGGTCATGATCAACGAGCTGAGGACACCCCCCTTGCCAGCTAACCCCCACCCCGGCTCCATCCTGGCTGTCCCCCACTGCCACGGGGTGCATGCCCACCCCACAGCCCTGCAGGACCACCCCTGGATTGTTTGGGAAAGGCAAGGGAAGGGGCTTGGCCCTGCAGGACCATCCCTTTATTATTTGGAGTTTGACCCTGCAGGACCATCCCTATGTTCTTTGGGGGAAGGGGTTTGGCCCTGCAGGACCATCCCTGTATTATTTGGAGTTTGACCCTGCAGGATCATCCCTGTATTATTTGGGATATAGCCCTGCAGGACCATCCCTGTGTTATTTGGGGTTGGCCCTACAGGACCATCCCTGTGTTATTTGGTGTTGACCCTGCAGGACCATCCCTGTGCTATTTGGGGGAAGGGGTTTGACCCTGCAGGACCATCCCTGTGTTATTTGGGGTTTGACCCTACAGGACCATCCCTGTGTTCTTTGGGGTTTGGCCCTGCAGGACCATCCCTGTGTTCTTTGGGGTTTAGCTCTGCAGGACCATCCCTGTGTTCTTTGGGGTTTGGCCCTGCAGGACCATCCCTGTGTTATTTGGGGTTTGACCCTGCAGGACCATCCCTGTGCTGTCTGGGAGGGGCGGGAGCGGGGCCGGGCTCCGCGGGCTCATCAAAGGCTCGGTGTGCCGGGGAAGGGCAGCCGGGGAAGGGCAGCCGAGGTGGGTTCCCCGTCTGCCTCGTCAGGGGGCTTTGCCATGCTAATGGATAATTAGACAGGCAGACAGACTGACAGGGATCCAGATGGATGGATGGATGGATGCCACGAGGATCTGGTGACAGATAAATAGGCAGATGCTAATGGGCAGCGCAAACAACAGCTCAGACTCCTGCTAATTCCCACTGTAATTTTTAAGCCCTCTCCATCCTCCCCCCCCCTCCCCTTCTCCCCCTTCTCTCCCCCAATCCCGAGCTCTCACCGGCACATCACTTATATTTATTTTAATTTCCTTCTCCAGTAGAAATGGTTTGGAGGGGGGGAAGCTCAGAGGAATAACGAGCAGCTCTGGGCTGAGCTGGGTGTTGTGGGGGGGGCTCAGGGAGCTGAAACCCCTGGGACCACCCTGGCACCAGCCAGGACCAGCCCTGACTCTCAGGGGCATCTCCCTGACACTAATTTATTTTTTTTTAATTAATTTTTTTTTTTAATTAAAAAAACCCCACGAAAATAAAATATTTCTCCTTTTTTTTTTTTTTTTTTTTTTTTTTGCCCCCAACTAGAAGAAAACAGTGAATGGAGGGGAGGAGGCCGGGGTGGATTAGAGCCGGAGACAAAAGAAACATCCTCGCTTGTTTTCCCTTTGCCGCGGGGAATCCACGTGGCGGCTGCGGGAAGGCGGGGAAAGTGGGAAGAGGAGAGAAATCCTGCCGGGAAGAGGAGATTTCCAGCCCTGCCCTCCGCAGCCACCCGCCCCGGTGGGTGCTGCTCACCTGCCCCGAGGGTCGGGCTCCTCGGTGGGACCCTGGATTCCCGGGATTCCCGGGATATGGGGGGGGATTCTCAGGGGCTCGGGACGTCCCTGTCACTGTTGTCACCCCCCTGTTCCCGCCCTGCCAAGCTGAGCCCTGGCATGAGATGGGTCCTCGAGCATCCTCCCGGGGGTAGCAGCTCCTCTGCCTCCTCTGCTGCTCCTCTCCCTCCTCTCTGCCCATCTCCTGCCTCATCACCTCGCCCTGATTTGTGTCCCAGCCCATCAGCCCCCTCCATCCTCTGCTCCTTCTTCCACTCTCTCCCTTTTCCTCTCTGTGGTTTTTATGATTTCTCCTCTGTTCCTCCCTCTCTCTCTCCTGGTCTATTTTCTCTCCTGCTTTACAGGTTTCCCTCCTTTTTTCCCCCCTTACTTCTTTTCCCTCTCTCTGGGGTCTGTTTTCTCTCCTGCTTTACAGGTTTCCCTCCTTTTTTCCCTCCTTACTCCTTTTCCCTTTCTCTGGGGTCGGTTTTCTCTCCTGCTTTCCCGATTTCCCTCCTTTTTTCCCCACACCCTGCTCCCTTTCCCTCTCTCTGGGGTTGATTTTCTCTCTTGCTTTCCCGGTTTCCCTCATTTTCCCTCCCCACCTTGCTCCCTTTCCCTCTCTCTGGGGTATTTTCTCCCTCTCTGCCACCCCGGGAAGGCCTGGCAGACACAGACAATCCCCCCAGGGCTGCTGTCCCCGTGGAGCTGGGTCCCACAGGTGAATCTCCTGCTCCTATTTCAAGGCTGAGCTGCAGAAAACCCAGCCCAGGAGATGCCACCAGTGCCTCCTGCACCCCGGGAGAGAGGCAGAACCCAGCAGCTCATCCCCAAAGGCACCCAGGGCACCCACACAGGGGGGGTCCAGCACCCTGTGCCCACCCGTGGCGGGAGCTGGAGGAGAAAACCCACCATTTCTGCCTTATTTCACCCAAACTGATGCCAAAGGGGAGGTTCCTGTCGCTGCAGGAGGATCCAGCACCCGCTATGTAGGTCAGAGCTGATGGTGAGGGAGAGCAGGGGGGGCCCAGCCCCGGGGTGGCCCCTGTCAGATCCCAGGATTCCATCTGGGATTAAACCCTGGCAGCCTCTTATCACCACCAGATAAATATATATAATATACATAAAAATATACACACACCATATCACCATATATATATATACACCCCCATATATTTATATATATATATGTATAATTTCAACCCATTTCCCGTTTCAGGTGGAAGCAGCTCCCCAACACAGTTATAAGCGTTACCAGAATTTATCCTGTCGCAAATATTCCCGTTTTTTAAACAAAAACCAATTCCAGTTCTCAGCAACTTGCTGGGAAAGAGCCCGAGGGGTGGTTTTTCTGCCCAGCTCCCGATTTCCTCCCTTTGCTTTAGGAGCTAAGGGGGGAAAAAAAAGGGGAAATATTTTCTTTATAAGTACAGATGTATATAAAATATCCCAGGGATCTGGGATATTTTACATACAGGTCCCTCTTTCCAGGAGTTTTCGGGTCTGCTCATATCACCTGGCTCAGGTGGGTAAATCCCAGCAGTTACAGGGTGGGCACCACGAAAACAAAAAAGGTGGGAATGGCAAAACCTTTAATTCCCAGCTTTAAAAAAAAAATAAATAAATCCTTTTCTGGGTGCAGAGATTTGGAAACTCCTTCAGCTCCCAAATCTTTTCCTTCCCATCACCCAAAAGGAGCTTCACCCACCCCTGTCCACCAGCAAAGGGCAGCACCTGGATGACACCAGGCCCGTGGCACCTCGGGAAGAAGGACAATATTGGGAATGTGAGGAGCAGAGAGACTTAAAATCCGAATTCTTCTTGGGGGGAATTAATTTTGGACCAACCTCGATTTCTTGGCCCGCCCAAATCCCTTTTATTTTACCCTCCCTTTTTCCGGTGGTCACCCAAAAGCACCGGGATGTTTCGTAGGGGGGGACAAAGGGGAGCACGTTGGCCAAGACAGAGGGACAACATTCCCAGGCCAATATTCCAGGGACAACATTCCCGGGATGGACGAGGCGTTAATTAGGATGCGGGAGCGGTTCCTTGGGTGCAAGAAGTGGAGGGGGAAGGGTTAAGGGGGGATGGAGGGGTGAGAAGAAAGCCCGAGGGGGGGGGAAAAAAGAAGGGCCCTCGTGCAGCACCCGGGGCTTGATGGCTTAATTACCATATTCAAATCTAATTAATTCCCCTTTGCATAAAAAGGCCACGGCGGGCGTGGGACCAGCCTTGCAGATGGCGTCTCATGCTCAGCACCATTTTGGGGCCGCCGGCCATCTTAGGGAGGAGGAGGAGGAAAAGGAGGGAAAGGAGGAGGAAAAGGAGGAGGAGGAGGAGGAGGATGGTTCTGCCCACGGTGCTGAGCATCTGCCAGGGGCACCCATCGGGCACCAAAAGACCCCATCCCGGTGTCAACGCCCCTTGGAGGGAGAAGAGGATGTTTCAAAGCAGGAGGGAGAAGAAATGAAGGAAAAACGTGTGGGGAGGGGGTTCAGTGGGATGGAGCATCGGAATTCGGGGCGTTCGGGGGCTCCTCGCCCTCAGCTGGGGCTCCCAACCCCACTCTGGGGTCTCCAGGGGGGAAGGTGACGATCCCACCAGTTCCGAAGGCCCACGTGGGGCTGGGTGTCCCCAGGGGGGGTTGTTGGAAGGGTGGGTGAGGAGGAACGAGCATTCCAGACCCACCTCCGGAGGGTGATCCCGTGGGGATACACCCTCACATCCCTCAGGTGCCACCCAGCAGGAAAACCCCGAGGAAATCCAGCTTCAACCAGCGGATTCACAACCCCCCTGTCCTGCACAGGCCTCGTTTTGGGGGGAAAATGGGATAAATATTCCTCAGCTCCCCAGTGTGTGTTCGGGGCGAGCCAAATCCCTGCTGGAAAACCAGCCCGGAGCAGCGTGGGCTGCCCGTGGCAGTGCCCACACCAGCTGCCAGGCTCACCCTGGGAAAGGTGAAAGTTATTTTTCCTAATGTTTTGGACAGCTCTGCTGTCACGTGGAAGGACTTGGAGGAGGGAGGACCGCAGGGGATGTGGATTTTCTCCCTTGACTGACTCCCAAGGATGGGATGAGCTGCTGCTGCTGCTGTTGCTACAGGGCCTGGTGTCCTCCCCACCCCCCTTCCCTGGCGCTGAGGGGGGGTTGGGATGAAGCTCTTACCCCAAAACAGGCTCCCAGAAAAAGCTGGAAGTCCCTTTTGGGGCTGAATCCCAGGAAAAGTGATTTTTTTGGGGAAGGGGTAGCACAGGAGGATTTATGGATGAGGCTGCTCACCCAGGCCGGGGTAAAGTGAGAGGTGAGGGGGGGAAATTCCCCTTTGTGCTGCTTAAAGGGTGTTTTTGGGTCGTGGAGGAAAGATTTTTAGATGTAAATTAAAAAGGAAATAAGGGGGAAAATTCAATTATTTGGCAACCAAAAGCTGGCAGTGACCGCCCAGTTTTCCACCAGCTCAGGAAGGGGGAGCAATCCAAAGGTTTCCAAAGTGGAATATATGTAATATGGGGATAAAATCTGGTTTTTTTCCTCCCAGAAACAACGAGAAAATTATCATTGTGGCACCTCATTGAGCTGGTGAGGAGCAGCCCCCTCCATGGCACTGCTCCCTTATCCCCCAAATCCCTGTTGGAGGGAGCCTGGAGGGAGGTTTTTCATGGAAAACCCCAGTGCCAGCGGTCTGGGCTTGCAGGAGTGGAGAGGAAAGCGAGGAAAGCCCAACCTTACCCCGTCCAGGAGAGGTGAAGGGGTGCTGAACATCCTTGGGAAAGCCAAGCCAACATCCCGAGCCCGGATTTGCCGGCACTGCCTCGTCCCGGAGGGATGGGATGGAACAGCTTGGTCACTGCAGACCCATTCCAGGAGCAGCCTGGGAGCTCCCAGGGGCAGGAATGCCCAGTCCATGGCACCCACGGGGCTCCTCCATACTTGGATTTCCAGGCTGAGGGTGTTTTGGGGAGGGGTGGTGTCTTCCTGGGGCTCTGGTGCCCCATCCCTGCTCCCGGTGAGGGATGTGGGTGGATCCCGGTGATCAGAGCAGTGTGGGGAGTTCTACTCTGCAAAAAAAAAAAAACCAAAATGGGGCATTTGGTCACCTCCAAAAGCACGGTGATCACCTCCAAAGCCTCACTGATCATCTCCAAACAACAGGGATCACCCCCAAACCCTCATGAATCATCCCCAAAACCCTGGTGGATAATCCCGAAACCCTCATGGATCACCTCTAAACCCTCATTGATGCCTTTAAACAACAGTGATCACCTCTAAACCCTCATTGATCACCTCCAAAAGCATAATGATCACCTCCAAACCCTCACTGATCACCTCCAAACAGCACTGATCACCTCTAAACCCTCAATGATCACCTCCAAAAGCACAATGATCACCTCCAAAAGCACAATGATCACCTCTAAACCTTCATGGATCACCTCCAAAGGACAGTGATCACCTCCAGACCCTCTTGGATCACGCCCAAATCCTCCCTGATCATCCCCAAACCAGCGACCAATTCCAAACCACAGCGATCACCTCCAGCACCCTTTGCCAGGGAGGGGACGCCTTAATCTGCCCCAAATCGGCCTTTTTATCACCCAAAACCATGTCAGGTGGAGGTGAAAACTTCACCCCTGATGGCCCCAGCACCCACCTTCACCCCGGGGGGTGCTGGGGGGGGCACCCACCAGCTTTGCTCCCAAAAACCCCATCCCCTCCAACACCC
>NW_020884962.1:884591-885137 GCF_003945725.1 Corapipo altera
GGGGGGGGGGGGTTTCAGACACAATGGGGCCATTGAGGGGCCGCGCCGGGGGGTCCCGGCCCTTCCTGCCCAGACACAATAGGGGCGGCCCCGAGCGCTTTGTGCGGCCGCCGCCCCCCGGCCCCTCCTCTCCGTCCCCCCGGGGATGATGGAGCCGCTTTGTGCGCTCGGCTGGACCGGGGAGAGCCGGTGTTTGTCTGCCCGGGGGGGGGATCGGATCGGCCGGGAAAGGGCCGGGCAGGAGCGGCGGGAGCGGGGCCGGGAGCGGCAGCATTGGCCTTGCACGGCCCCGGCGCTGCCGGAGGCGTTCCCGGGGCTGCTGGGGATGGATGGATATTCCTGGTCCTGCCAGGGAATGGGTATTCCTGGTCCTGCCAGGGAATGGGTATTCCTGGTCCTGCCAGGGATTGGATATTCCTGGTGCTGTTGGGAATGGGTATTCCTGGTGCTGCAGGGAATGGGCATTCCCATTGCTGCTGGGGATGGATGGATATTCCCAGTGCTGCTGGGAATGGATTTTCCTGGTCCTGCCAGGGAATGGATATT
>NW_020884962.1:885147-898936 GCF_003945725.1 Corapipo altera
GGGAATGGGCATTCCCGGGGCTGATGGGGAATGGATATTCCTGGTCCTGCCAGGGAATGGGCATTCCCGGTGCTGCTGGGGGATGGGAATGTCCAGTCTCTCTGGGAGCTTGGAGTGGTGTAGCCTGGTGACCGTGATGCTGCTGGACCTGTCACTCAAACCCCATCCCTGGTCAAACCCATCCCATCCCAGTGACCCTTCCAGTGACCATCCCAGTGACCATCCTGCCAAACACCGACTCCCATCACAAATCCCTGGTGGTAGAGGGTCAGTGTCCCCCTGCCTGGCTCTGTCCCTCCCCCCCAGCCCCTGAGTTTCCCCCCTGGCCACAATTCCTGGGGTTGGGATCAACAAAACCCACAGGAGATTAATTCCCTGCCTGCCTCAGTCGTGCTGTACCAGCATTCCGGGATGGGAATGGGATGGAATAATCCCTGACTTTGGCATAGCCAGAGCTACAAAGAGCAGGATTAATAAGAACCAGGCTTTAATTTCAGCAGCCCTAAACAGGTCCTTTTTCCTGCAGCATTCCCAGTTTCACGTAAGGCGTTCAAGGAATGGGGGAGCTCTGAAGATGAGGGGTCCTTGCTGCTCCAGGAGGGCAAATCCAGCCCTGGCACCATCCAGCTGGGAAAACCGTTGGATTGCAGCCCAGGCAAGCATCCAGCATTGTGTGGGGACACACGTGTGCCCATGGGGACACGCCAATGCCACGCGTGTGCCACGTGGCTCCACACGGAGCGAGGCCAGGGGTCCCTCCGGCAGCAAAGTCTACACAAAGCAGAGTTGAAAACTGGGATTGTTCCCTGACAAACCAAGTCTGGAAACTTCCCATTTATCCTGTGGATTGGGGCGGGGGTTTAAACCGCTGAGATTTGGGTTCTGAAATCGGGTCCAACCTCGTTGATTCTGTGAGTGCTGATATTTGATGAAAACATGGAATTTTGCTTCCCCAGCTTTCAGCCTGATGCGCCTGTGCTCCCTGTCGGGCACTCAGGGAACATTTGCCAGCCCAGGCCCTTCCTGAGGGGTCAAGGTGGGGTTGTGACTTCTGGAAAACCCCAAATCCCATCGCGCCGGGGTCGGGTTCATCCCCCTGTGCTCCGACAGCGGGTGGGCAGCATTTTGAGGTGACAACAGCCACCAGGCTGGAGGTGACACCTCAGCAGCACATCCCTCTTCCCCAGGATATCCTCCTGCTGGATTTTGGGGTCGGTGTGGCCATGCAGGGTGAGCACCTCCAGCAGCATCACCCCGGGGCTCCCCAATCCCACATCCCGGGTGCCCTCGGGGCTGAGCCGGGCAGGGAGAGCGGCTGGACCGAGGAGGGGATGATTAGGGTGGCCTGTGGAGTAATTATCTCATTGGGCAACTAATACCCTTTCAGCCAGAGCGGGGTGGGGAAGTATTGTTCGGGCTTAGGGATTACATCAACCCGCTGGAGCAGACAATGTGCTCCCCCTGGGAAGAGGCAGCTCAGCCCCAGGGGGAGAGGAGGGAGGCAGGGGCCGAAGCTGTCTCAATTAGTGAGTGTCCCGGCGAGGAAGAGGGTGGTGGGGGCTCTTGGGGGGGGATGTTGAGCATCTTTAACCCTTCGTGCTCCTCCCTCGAGGGTCACTCTGTCCTTCACCCCCGTGCTGAGCCCTGCAGGGACACAGGGGTGCCAGCAGGGCTGGATGTGTCCCCTCCTGCCCTGCAGGGACACAGGGGTGCCAGCAGGGCTGGATATGTCCCCTCCTGCCCTGCAGGGACACAGGGGTGCCAGCAGGGCTGGATGTGTCCCCTCCTGCCCGTCTTGCCGGGCAAAGTGAAGCACGGCCAGTTTTCCCCTTTTTCTGCCCTGTTTTCTTGCTGTCAGCCCTATGCCAGCCCCTTCCAGGCTCTCCAGGCTCCCAGTGGTGGGGACAGGCCAGCTGGGGACACCAGGGGGGAACAGCAGAGCGGCCAGGCAGGGGCAAGCAGGGCACGTTCTCCTCCTCAGCCCCCAAAAAAAACAGCGCCGAGGAGGAGGAGGACGACAACAACAACACAACCACAGCCCCACACACCCTCACACGGCATTTGGGGCACAGCAGGTCCTCGGTATCCCCCTGGAATACCTGGGGGGGGTGTATTTTTGGTCGGGTTCGCGGTAAATGAGGCGTGAGCCCGGGCGGGCCGGCGGCGGCCACCGCGCCAGGTTAGCGGCGGAGCGAGGGGGGCCGGGCCGGCTCCACCTGGCCCTCGCCATCCGTGGGGGTGATGATTAAACACCGGGGCTCCCAGCTGCCATACATTTTTAAATAAATGAATAATACATAGAGGGGGTGATAAATAAATAACGGGCCCCCGCACATTTTGAACTTAGCCTCTGAGAAAAATCCTTTTAGTTCAAAAGGACCTGGGCGCGCGCTCGGGAAAGGAGGGGGGGGGGGGGGGGGCCCCTGCTTTTTGAAGGGGGCGCCCCCGGGGGGGCGGGGGTGGGCAGGGGGGGGGAGGGGGGGGGGGGGGGGGGGGAGAAAACCGGCCTCGACACGGGGGGGGGGGGGGGGGGAGGGGCGGGGGACGAGGGTCCTTGGCATCGCCAAGGGCGGCTGTGGTGGGATCAGGCGGCTGCGGATGCCCCCGTGCCGGGCACTGGATCCTCGGGAAGGAAGAGGAGGAGGAGGAGGAGGATGGGGAGGGAGCTGTGGTGGGAGGGGAAGGGCAGCCCCCGAAAAAGGTGAGCGGCAGGTGAAAGGTCGGGTCCCGTGCCGAGGAGGAGCCCCCGTTTAGCAGAGCAAAGGCAGCGTTTACTCGGCAGTGGCCCGATATAAAGAGGTGGGTGGCCCTGGAAGGCGGCCCAGACAAATACAAGGGGATTAGCCAAGGGCAAGGTGTGAGCAGAGGGGTGAAGGGAGGGGAGGACGGGCAGGGAGAGCCGTGAGCGGGGGCATCACGGGCTGCCCGGAGAGGGGAAGGGGCACTGAGGCACAGGAGGGTGGGGTGTGGGTGTGAGGGACCGGGTTATCCCCTTTGGGGGGAATCCAGAGAACCCCCAAATCACAGGAGAGGGAGGTGGGATCAGCTCTGGGGCCGCCCCAGATCCCTGCACAGGGGGGTTGGTGGCACAAACCTGCCCTGCCAGGGCAGCCACGCACACACACACACACACACACGTGTTCTGGCTGTGCACAGCCACCCACATGCATGGCACCTCTGTCCCTGCCAGGTACACACATGTCCCAGCCATGCACAGCCGTGCACATGTATGTTCTAACCATGCACAGCCACCCACATGCACCTCTGGACCACGCACAGCCATGACATGCGTGTCCCAGCCATGTACCCACGTGTCCTGGCCACGCCCATGCGTGTCCTAACCATGCACACACATGTTCCAGCCATGCACAGCCATGTACACGTGTGTTCTGGCCATCCACAGGCGTGTCCCAGCCGTGTACACACGTCCTGACCTGGCACATCCATGCACAGGTGAATTCCAGCCCAGCCAAGCCATGCCCACGAGTATCCCATCCATGCCCACACGTGTCCCAGCCGTGCCCACACGTGTCCCAGCCATGTCCACACGTGTCCCAGGACAGCTGGGACCCTCCCTCACCCTTCCCAAAGCCCGAGTTGCCGCGGAGGCAACTTTCATTCTCTTAATTCTCCGCTCGAGCCCGCGGCCGCTCGCCCGCCTCGCTAAGTGGGTATTGATTTATTAGGCTGTAATTTAAGGCAGAACGTTTTAAAATGAACTCACACACCGAACCCAGGCGCGGGAATAAACAAGACCTGATTTATTTGCTCCCTGTCTCGTGGCAGATGCAGGGCTGGGCCGGGCTGGGCTGGGCTGGGCTGGGCTGGCAGCACGTGGGGACGGGATGCGCCCTGGAATGGGAGGGCTGGGAAGGGAGCAGCCCCCTCGCCTCCTGCGAGGGCTGCAGAGCACCCCTGCACCCCAAATCCTGCACCCCCTCAGCAGGAACGACCCCTGGAGCCCCCTCAGTGCCGGGGTGCAGGGGATGGGGATGGCGACAGCGAGGGCAGCGCTGGCAGAGCCCAGTGTGGCCTGTGCCCTGTGTGGGAGCATCACCCAGCCACCCCACTGGCAGCACCAAAACCACCCCAAAACTCCCCATGAGCACTCTGGAACCTGCAGGGTGTGAGGTTTGAGCAAACCCCTCTCCTTCTCCCCCAGCAAAGACCCTCCAACTCCACCTTCCCAGGCCGGAGCTCCGCCGGCATCAACCAGCCACGCTCCAGGGATGCCCCCAGCCTGGATGAGGGGGGTTATTTCACCCACCCACACCCCCCCCCGGGGCTCAGCATCCCCCCCCCGCCTCCACCAGCTGAGTGCCGGGTGTCAGAGCCCCGCCAGGTCCCATCTGCGGGGCCCCGGCTCCGCATTCCTGGAGCCGCCGTTCCCGGCGCGGCAGCAGCTGCCGGACACAACCGACGGCGCGGGCGGCTCGTCTTGACCTTGTCGGTCAGGTGTTGGGGGGCGGGGAGGGAGGGAGGGGAGGGGAATAAATAAAAAAAAAAAAAAACCCAAACCTCCCTCCCGGCCCCCCCCGGGCGCCGCCAGCCGTCGCCGGGGCACGGGGAGGGTTTAACCATAATGGGGCCGGCTGGGGGAGCGAGGGCGAGGAGAAATTAGTGTCAGTGTGTGTGTGCCTTAAACAAACCTGCGCCGGGGTGACGTGAATGAGGGCACAGCCTGTGTATATATTAGTGATGGGATCTGACCTCGCTGGGAGGGCTCCTTCCCTCGCTCCGCTCCTCTGGGCGTGGGAAAAAGGCCTGGGCTCTTTTCACAGCTGTTCTCGCTGCTGCACTGAGCTAATGGAGGGGCTGCCCGGGCTCCCCTCCCCCCCCCCCCCCCCCCCCCCCCCCCCCCCCCCCTCCCCCCCCCCCGGGGGAGAAAAAAAAAAAAAAAAACACCCACCCCCAAAAAAAAAAAAAAAAAAAAAGCCCCTTTCACAGTCCCTTAAAAACACACCTCATTGTTCCCGCCCGGGGTTGCATTGAAATGCCACTCGCACCCCACGTCTCTCTCCGGAGCAGCCAGGACCCGGGGCCCGGCCTGGCCACACGTGCACACGCGTGTGCAAGCCCCGGGGTGGCTGTGGGAGCACACGTGGGCCCCTCCTGGCTTGGCACGGGGGGCTTAGCCCTAAAGGCCGCCCTGGAAGGGGTGTCGGGGAGGATCGTGGTGAGCTGAGGTGGTTTTCTGTGCCCCAGGCAGTGCCCTCGGCCTGGACACCCACCCTGTTTCGCTCTGGGATCTCCATGCTTCGATTTTGGTGTAAGAATTGAGGGAAAACGGGAAGGAGGTAAAAAAGTACCAGTGGCTGTCGCTGTTTTGTGAGGCCAGAGCAGAGGGGACACGGGGATGGTGGCTGTGCCCCCCTCCACCACCCAGCCGTGGGGACCCCAAACACACCATCACTCCTCTCATGCCCAGGTTTCACAACCAGCTTTTAGTGCTCCTGGAGTAAACATTCCACGTTAAATCCCCGCCTGCCACACGAAGGGATGGGGTTTCCCCAGGGACAGGGCAATCTGGGCGGTCACACCTCGATTCTCCCCAACATCAAGCCTGTGATTTGCCCAGAAATCCCCTCCATGCTCCGCACAAATCCAAGATTTCCAACAAACAATAAACAGCTGCACAAGGATCAGCCCTCGCCTGGTTTCCCAGGGAATTAGGGCAGAGAAAGTCGGAGCTGAGAGCTCCGGGGACGGCGGAGCCGGGGGGTCGCTCCTCGGAGCCGGGGACGGAGGCACAGCCCCCATTGCCAGCACCTTCCCCATTCCCAGCACCTTCCCCATTCCCATCACCTTCCCCATTCCCAACACCTTCCCCATTCCCAGCACCTTCCCCATTCCCATCACCTTCCCCATTCCCAGCACCTTCCCCATTCCCAACACCTTCCCCATTCCCATCACCTTCCCCATTCCCATCACCTTCCCCATTCCCAGCACCTTCCCCATTCCCATCACCTTCCCCATTCCCAGCACCTTCCCCATTCCCAGCACCTTCCCCATTCCCAACACCTTCCCTTGTTTGCCAAGGCCCGGCCCCGGAGCAGCACCGGGATTGTGCTTTTCATTAAAAATAAATAAATACATTCCTGGTGGCGGCGGCGGAGGAAAGGCTTGAAAACACCATCCCCAAAAGGCCCCCCCAGCCAAGAGGCAGCGGCAGAACCCACAATTATCATTTCCCGGGATTTTTTTGAAGCCCATCTCCCGCTCCCCTCGGCGGGGGCAGCAGGACGGACGGACAGACAGACAGACAGGGCCCCGTCCTCAGGGCTCGCTGGTTCTCTCCCCGCTGACCTTTCCCCGCTGCTCTGACGGATCCTTTGTGACACCAGCGGGGCCGTGGCACACCTTCCGTCCTTGCCGCGCGCCCGGCGCGGGGACATGGCCACGAGCGAGTCCCTGTCAGCCGCGATTAGGGGGAGAAGGGCTGCGCCGCCACCGCGCGCTTTCCGCATGAGCTCCGGAGCTGGTGCCAGGCAGGGGGGTCCCCCCCTGGTCCCCACCCCCTCTCCCGGTGCCCAACGCACGTGCCCTGCGCTGGGAAACGGGAATCTGTTCATCGGCCACGCGCCGGGACGGGATGGGCGGCGCGGGGTGGGATCGGTGAGGGTGGGGTTGGGGTCGCTGAGGACGGGGTTGGGATCGGCGAGGACAGAGTTGGGATCAGCAAGGATGGGGTTGGGATCACTGAGGATGGGGTTGGGATTGGCGAGGACAGAGTTGGGATCAGCAAGGATGGGTTTGGGATCACTGAGGATGGGGTCGAGATCAGTGAGGATGGGGTTGGGATCGGCAAGGATGGGGTTGGGATCGGCAAGGTGGGGCTGGGATCACTGAGGATGGGGTTGGGATCAGTGAGGTGGGATTGGGATCACTGTGGATGGGGTTGGGATCGGCGAGGATGGAGTTGGGATCACTGAGGATGGGTTTGGGATCACTGAAGATGGGATTGGGATCGGCAAGGTGGGTTTAGATCGCTGAGGGTGAGGTTGGGATTGGTGAGGAGGGGTTGGAATCAGCGAGAATGGGATTGGAATTGGCAAGGATGGGGTTGGGATCGCTGAGGATGGGATTGGGATCAATGAGGTGGGGTTGGAATCAGCGAGTGCAGGGTTGGGATTGGCGAGAACAGGGTTGGGATCAGTGAGGATGGGGTTGGGATCAGCGAGGACGAGCTCTCTGAAGCCAACGTACGTATGTGCTGATGCACACGTGTGTGTGTGTGTGACCTACATTCGGGGCTGCAGCGCTGCCCACGGGTGGCCAATGCCCGGGGGGCTGATGCCCACACGTGCCCGTGGCGAGGGGGCTCAGCCAACCCTTGTGTGCCAAAGACCCATCAATTCCCGAGGGGTTTTCCCTGTGCCTGGAGCATTCCCAGTGTGAGGAAGGAGAAAGGAAGCTCCGACCAAGCTCACAAAGCGCTTGCTGAGCCTGGGAGGAGGGTCTGGCTTTGGCAGGAGGGACAAAGCGCGGCCACCAAGGCCACATCCTCGGCACCCTGAGCACCACAGACACGTGGGGGGTCCCCCCCACATCCAGCACCTGCCCCCTGCCCCAGTCCAAGCACCTGCCCTGCTCCCCTTGCTTTCCAATATTCCCATTTCCTCAGCTGGTTTTGACTTCTCCACCCGGCGCAACCACAGAGTTCCCATAGAAACATGAAGATATTAAACTGTAAATAATAATTTCTCCATAAAAAGAAAAAAAAAAAAAAGGGAGAGAGAGAGAAAGCAATGCTCTAGCACATCCTGTGGGGCTGGTGGGTCGGGAATAGACCCTGATATCCTGGGAACAGACCCCAATATCCTGGGAACAGACCTTGATGTCCTGGGCATGCAAAGCCTCATCTCACCCACCCCGTGTGGGTGCAGGTCCCACTCTCACCCCTCAGGCACTGAGGGAGGGCTGAGAGCTCTCACACTGCTCCCAGCACTTCCAGCACCTGATTTATCCAGGCTGGATGAATCCTGACATCTCCATCCTGACATCTATAAAAATTAGCAGCTGAAGAGGCGGCCTGGCCTTGCCTCCCCCCCCTCAGCTCGGGGTAAATAAACAAAATAAACAGGAGCTCCAAACCTGATGGGAAGGGATCTTTGTTTGCTGGGGCCTGGGCAGTGATGGTTTGCAAATGGCCTAAAGTTAAACCCATCCCTGGTTCTCATTCCCTCCATCCCGTGCAGATGGTTTTGTCTGGGATTTCCTGCTTTATGTCTGTTGAAGTGATAGCTTTTATCATAAATTACTTGGTTTCCCCCACACACACACTGTTATCAAGTTGGAAAATCATCAGTTTGTGGTGGGAGAAAGGAGAAATGCCAGGGCTGGGGAGGGGGTGGGGGGCATAGGGAACCTCTCGGAGAGGGATGGGGAGATTTGGGTTTAAAGGCTGAGAACCTGCAAACCTTCGGGCACCTGCCGTGGGTGTCATTGGCCTGGATGGCTCCAAACTCAATTCCTGCCACCCCTCCCCAATTAAAACCTGGATATTGTGCTGATGGGGGGGCAGGCAAGGTTATTTTTAGGGTTCTGGTAGACAGGGTACTGGTTTCCCCCCACGAGACTGGTGGCAAAGGTGGAGCAGCCTCCTGGCTCCTCTCGGCACCCCAAATCCCAGAATTCCTGCAGCTCCTTCCACCCCTCACACCAACCATGGCACAAAGGGGTCCCTCTGTCCCAGTGCCAAGCCCGAGGCCGGATCCAACACCTGAACCACCACAGGGCAGTGGCAGTGCCCTGGCATCCCCACAGCCGAGCCAACCACGAGCTCCCTATTCCCATCTCCACACTGACACGGGATTTTGGGGGTTACCCCACTGCCCCCTCCTCACTCTGCTGTGCTGGCACCGGGATGCTCACCCCAGCTCCTCTCCCTGTGCCAGGAACAAGGACTGGAGAACCCCAGCTCAGCCCTCACCCAGGGCTGGAAACCACCCCCTGCCCCAAAGTAGCTGTGCCGGGCACCCCGGCAGCTCCCGGGATTATCCCCCGGCATAACATCCCCCGGGAACGAGATTGCAGCTTAGGGCCTAATGGAAAAGAGGAGAGAGATGGGATTAAAAGGCAAATAATGACTATTTCTTCAGCGGGGCGGGGGAAATGAGCCGGGGATTAGCGGCCTCTTTACCAGCAGCTCCCAATCCCACCGGGCACTCCCGGATCCAGCCGGGGTGGCCAGAGGTGCCCGTGCCCAGCATCTCTCCCAAGGGTGACATCAGGGCTGGCAGTGCCGACCCCAGAGGGACCAGCCTGGCTGTCCCAAACCCGATCCACCCCGAGCTCCCACCTCATCCCTCCGCCACCTCCTCAGCCCACAAGGGAAGCGATTTCCCCGAGATTTGTTGGGGTTTTTTTTTCCCCCTCTCCCCGCCGGGAATTGCCGGGAGAAATTATAGAATATTCTGCGAGGGGAATAAAACATTGGAAATTAAAAACTTCACTCGCAGAGAGAGGCACAAGCCCGAGAATAAACCTGAAAGGCTCCTTTCTCTCGCCTTCGGTCGCACATGCCGTGCGGTGCCATTGGCTGCTTCCCCTGGAATAGATTCCGTTGCCATGATACCAAGTTTGCTTTTAACGAACCCCAGAAAATTAATGGTATTCAGAAGATAAGTCCTTAAAGTGGAACCTATTTTAAGAAATTCCTGCTAAATGGTTTACAAGTAGTCAGGAGGGAGGGGAAGGTTTCTCGGCGCGCGGCAGAGCCTGCGCCGCTTCCCCGCCGATTCCTGCCGGGGTGCTGGGGTGTGTGGGGGTGGTTTTTGGGGTGTGTTCCAGCCTGGGAGTGTGAGAGGTGAGGGCAGGATTGGTGCCCAGCATCAGCAACCCGTGCTGGGCGCTGGGCATCCCTCCTGCTGCAGCACAGGCAACGCTTGGATCCTCCCGGCTGTCCCCGCACGGCCTCGCTGTGCTGGAACGCTTCCCCCGGCAGCCAGTGCCTTCCTCTGGTGCTTTGGAAGCCCAAACCCTGCCCTAACTCACACACAAAGCTACAGGATCCACGGCTGGGCCAGACCTTGGAGAGCCTGAGGTGGGTGAAAGGATATAAGTGGGTCCAGCACGGAAAACCCGCTCCGACAGCGTCCTGCTGTCCCTTGGAGGAGCTCAGGGCAAAAAGCCGAGGAGCCAGGGAACAGGGAACAGGTTTTCCTGCCCATCCAGCCCCGCAGGTGGCATCAGCCATCGGACAGGGCACATTTTCCCCAGGATTAGTGTCTCTGGCAGGGAGACAAGCCGGTGGCTCAGCAGCTCCGTGTGTGCTGCAGCAAAGGCCGTCGTCCAGCTTGGCGTCACCACGGCCGGAGCACCAGCACTCCTGTTCCCAATTCCCAGGTGGAATATCTCCCTGGGACACGGGGTGTACAGGGGACCATCTACTCTTTATCCCACATCGTGGTGTGGGGTGTACAGGGGGTTTATCCCACACTATGGATGGAGTCCGTGTCCTCCCTGCCCGGGAAAAGACCCAGGCTGGGTGAGCCAGAGGCTGGAGGGGCAGGAGCAGCACCAGGGATCACAGGGATCCGGGACAAGGAGTCTGCCCCTCTGCTGCCTGAACAAAGCAAGACCTGCCAAGAGGGAGAGGGAGGAAGTTGCACCTCGAATTCCTCCCGTGCTGCAGACTCCAGACACGTCAGGTGGAAGAGGAGGTGCGACCGGGATGTGCTGGGCAGGGAGAGGCAGACGGAGCGAGGGATTGGGGCTTCGGGATTTTAATTTTTGGAGCTCTTCCCCTTCTCATTTCTCAGCACCAGCCCAGCCAGGGCATTGATGCTGCAAAGACCCAGCAGTGAGGGGAGAATGGAGGTGCCCTGGTGCCACCACCCTGCTCTGGCCGCCCTCGTACTGTGCCTGCATCCCGCTGGATGGTCCTGGTCCTGCCATGGTTTAACAACAAGGGTGCCTGGATCTGTCTGTGGAGCCTCCTCACTTCCCAATTCCAAACACCCGAGAGCTCTCAGGCACGGAGGGCCCTCCCTCGCTGCCCATTCCACCACATCCCAAAGCACCACCCGAAAACACCTTCCCTGAGCTTCCCAGGAATACCTGGGGACGGCCCAGCCTTTTGGGGTCACCCCTTAACAGCCTTTCCCCTCTCCCAGCACCAACCACGGGGCTGCATCCAGCGCTCCAGGGCCCCCACTCAACCCCACACCCCTCGCTCTGCTGAGCCTCCCCGGGCACCTCAGGGGAGCAGGAGGGAAGGAGGCAGAGGGACTCAACTCCCAAATCCACAGGCGGCAAAGGAGGAGCACGGAGGCTCCAGGAGGAACCCGGGGGTGGCCGAGAGCGGAGAGCTCTCGGAGTGATGCTCCCAAATCCCTCTCTCCCAAGAACAAAGCTGCAGCCTCCCCGCAGATGCAGAACAGGCGACGAGCGGCGATGATTTATTTCTCTCCCCCGGTAGAGAAATCAGCCTCGGAAAAAGGGTTGGTGCTAAATTACAATTTGCATGCGGTGATATATATTTAAGCAACTTTCCTTCCACTTTGTTATAAAACAGGGTTTTTCTCGGGGGGTTATTTCTGAGCTTGGCCCCGTTTCGTTTATCTCCGGCGCGAGGGAGCTTTAATTGTCGGCGTGGAAATTAAAACCACGGCGGGGGAAAAAAAAACAAACAGGAAAAAATTAAAAAAAGAAAAAAATTAATAAAATAAAGGTGCTGGGTTTGTGGGTAGCCTGAGGAACCCAAGGTTGGAATCAAAATAATCACCCCAGCGCAGGAGCCGGTTCTGGGCCTCAATAAAAATGATTAAAGGCAAAACCCCGGCGAAATCTCCACTCCACGGCCGCGTTCGGCTTCCAGCCGGTGGCCAGCGGGCCCCCCTCGTGCCAGGAGGGCAGGGCTGTTCTCCCCGAGGATGGTAGGAGGGTTTTTACATTCGGTTCTCTAGCTTTATGATATCACATACACTCATACAGCTAGATAACCAAAGAGAAAAACCCGCCCAGGTCTCTACAACAACAACAACAACAACAGCAACGGGCCTCTCGCCCCCGGAGGGGGGGTTTGGCTCCCACCCCCGGGGTGGCCACGAGCTGTGTGCCCTCGCTGCCAACAACATGAAGGAACCCCGAAGGTTTTGGAGGGAGAGCAGGAATCGTCTCCGGCGCCTTGGGATGCGACGCACGCGACCCTCGGGTGCCCACCCGGGAGCCCCGACTCGACGTCGTGCCCCAAAAGGACCCCAAAACCCCAAAACGGGCTCAGCCTGGCACAGCCCGGCCCCGGGGTCACGGCAGGGCAGGGTGTCCCCCCAGGATCCATCCCTGCCGCCCAGGGACCTGCCGCCTTCCCGGTCCCAAATTCCCCCCCGGACCCAGCCGGGAGCCCATTCCCACTTTATAATTACTGGAAATTACTGGCACGGAACTGCTGAGTCATGAGAGCGGTTTGGGGAAGGGACGGGCCCAGCCGAAAAGGTCCCCCCCGGGGGTTTCCACCTCGCCCCCGCGCCCTTCTCCTCTTCCTCCCCTTCCTCCCATATCCGCTCCCACCAACCGGGCCCTGCAAACCCGGCAGGGACCCCGCGGATCCTGGGGGTCCGGGCCGTGAATCTCCCGGAGGGGGGGTCTCCCTGAGCCCCTCTGGGATGGCCCCGTCCCCTCAGGCACTTTGCGCCCCGGCCGGGAGGCTCCGGGCACCGGCCCCGGGCACCGGAGGGGGATGTTCCGGGGATGTTCCGGGGATGTTCCGGGGATGTTCCCGGGGAGCTGCCCAAGGCGGCCGCTCGGAGGGAAACTCGGCGGAGAGGCTGCCCCGGTCCCCAACGGGGGACGTGGGGAGGACGAGAGACTCGCATAAGGGGTGCGAGGGAGGGGTCCCGGGGAAGGGGGTACCTGCTCGCCCCGCCGGGGCCGGTGCTGCCCGCGGTCGCCGTCGGCTCCGGGTCGCCGCATCCTTCCCAGGCTGGCAGGGAGGGGAGGAGGCTCAGCCCGGGAAGGAGGATGGATGCCCCCGCCCTGTGCCGGTGCCGGTGCGGGTCCCGCTCCCGCTGCCCGGCGCCTCCGGGACCTGCTTCTAAAGTTGAGGCAGAGTCGTCGGCGGAGGGTTGGCTGGAGGGCGGGGGAGGGCGGGAGGAGGGACGGGGCGGCCGGCGGGGACAAAGCCCGAGCGGCGGGGCTGGGACAGCCCGGGCGTGGGGCCGGGGCAGGGGTCACCCCCCTCCCGGGGGGGGCAGCGCCATTCGCCACGGCCGCCGCTGTCCCCGGGGGCCGGTCCGTCTGCTCGCCCCGGGCCCCCCCGGACCAGCCTCCCGCAGCAGCCGGCCCGCCCCGTCGGGGAGGCGGCGGTGCCCCGGGGGTAACCCCGCTCGGGCAGGGAGGTGGCGGAGCCGCCCCCCCGGCAAAGCCTGGGGTTAAACCCCGTGTGCCGGGAGGAGGAGCGGCCGGGGGGAGGGCGGGAGGGGGGGCGGCTGGTCCCTCCCGTCGGTGCTGCGCTCACGGGCCTCTATGGCCGGGGAGGAATTTTGAAGATGCTCAGGAGTAAAACACGGCTGGAACTGCCCCCTATCCGGGCGGTAAAGAGGTTCCCCAGACGGGCCCGGCCTCGGCCCGGAAAAAAACCCCCTGGCCCGGGACAAAGCGGGACCGCGGCTCGGAGGGGCGGCGGGGCAGAACCCGGGGCGCGGGGCCGAGGTCCGGCTCCACGTCCCCCCCGTGCGGTCACCCGGGGCCGGTCCCCGCCGGCTCTGCCCGGTGCGGGGACCCCGCTCCGCTCTCCCGGCCAGGGGCGGGGGGCAGCGGCCTTTCCCTGGCCCCCCCCCCCCCCGCC
>NW_020884962.1:903936-913922 GCF_003945725.1 Corapipo altera
TTTTTTTTTTTTTTTTTTTTTTTAACAGCTGGGATACAGCAACCTCTCACCAACGCAGAGCTGGGAGGGATGGAAGGAGATGCCCACACAACACCTTCCCCCCGAAACAGCACCCCCAACCTCCTTTTTCCCTGCTCTATTTTTTCCTTTTTTTCTTCTTTTTTTTTTTTTTTTTTCTCTCAATCCTTCCCCCCTCAAAAATAAAATAAAAATAAAAATAGCTGCACACACCGAAACTTCGCTCCGGCAGCCCCTTACCTCGGGCACCGGGCAGGGCAGGGCAGTCGGTCCGACCGGCCCCGGGGCTATAAACCCCGGGGGTGGCTTTTGTGAGTTTGCCGGAGTTTCCCCGGGCTGTCCCCTTTTGTGTCCCCATTGCCATCTAGAGGCCCCGATTAATTAATTTCACACCGGAGCTCGGGAGAAAATTTTCCCACAAAACAAGTGACCGAGGAGACGTGAAACCCCAAAGAAAAGGAGTCAACATCAAGTTCAACAGCATGCGGGGAAAAGGCCTATTTCCATCACAATCGCGTCTGAGCGGGGGCCGGGCGGGGGGCGGCGGGCGGCGGCCCCCGCGCCCCCTCCGCGCGTTCCCAGGCTCGGAACAATCGCGCTCTGTTTGCCTCGCACATGCCGGCGTTTGGGCACGGAGGCTGCCTTGGGATAACAGGAATAATGAGGGGAGGGGGGCTCGGGGGAAGAGGGGGGGCGCTGGGGGAGCGCTGGAGGGGTGGGAAAGGGGCTGGAGGGTGGCGCGGGCAGCGCGTACCTGGGCACTGCCCGGCGCCCACCTGTTGATCCCCGGGCCGGGAGCACCCGCTGGAGTTCGCGGGAAGAGCCGGGACGGGCGAGAGGGACGAGCCGGGCTCGACGGGGTCCCCAAAGCCGGGAGGGGACGGAACCGACCTCCGGGGTGGGGTGGGGACACTTTTGCCTAAGTTTGGTGAAATCCCCCTCCCTCCCTCCCCCTTCCCGCCCCGCCAACCCCGGCCACGCGTTTTCCCACAGCCCCGGGGGAGCGGGGGGTGCGTGTCCCCGGGGAGCGGGGGGTGCGGGCCCCGGGGGAGCCGGGGGCCGGGGCCCGGGGTGGCCGAGGCGGTGGTGGACGTGTCCTGCAACCCAAGCAGCTCGGCTCCGCCGGGCATTGTCCCCACGGAGCCCGTGGCCATTGTTCCCGGCGCTGCGGGAGCCGGAGGGAGGGCAGCTTTCCACGCCTCGTCCGTCCCCCCCCCCCCACCCCGCCATCTCACCCCCACCCCGACGCTCACACCGGGGCTGCCGGGACCCTAATCCGGGATGGGGTGTGGGGGGGTGGGGGGAAATAACACCCCCCCCCCCCCCCCCAAAAAAAACCAAGGCGAGGGAGGGGGAGGCGCGGGGTCCCCCCTCGCGGACTTCCTCCAAGTTGGGAGAAGCGGGAGGGGGAGCGGGGCGGCCGCCGGTGCCCGCACAGCCCTGCCCCTCCTGCGGGCAGCACCGGCAGCACCGGCAGCCGCCCCGGCCCGGCGAGTTCAGTGCGGGGCAGGGAGAAAGGGGGGAAAAGAACAGCGACGAAAAAAAGGGGAGTGGGGGGGATTATTTACCTCCCTCCGCACATCTGCATCCATTAATGACTTAGCGACAGCGGGAGCCGAGAGCCGCCGGGACACCGGCAGCCTCCGGGGCGGGGACGGGGGGAACCGGCCCCGGCTGCGGGCAGGACGCGGAGCCCGGGGCCATCCAGGCGGTGCGGGAGCCGGGCTGCGGCTCCCGGAGAGGACCGGCCGGGAGCGGCACAGGGCTGTGGGAAGCGGAGCCCCCCGCGATCACGTTGCCTTTACGTGGGGTTAAACAGAGAACGTCTGCCCGGGGCTTTAACGCCAGGAACTCCCCCCCGAGAGGAACCGGGCAGCCCCCGGCCCGCCGCCGCCGGGGCCTCGGGGTGGCGTAGGGTGGGTGGATTCCGCCCAAACATCCATTTTGTCCCTTTTGGAAATGGAGATGGGAGAGAGAGGAGGGAAAAAAAAAATGCGCCTTTTTTTTTTTTTTTTTTTTTTTTTTTCCCCTTTGCTTTCTCCATATTTTACTACGTAAGGAATGACGTCCTCACGTCGGGAGCGGGATAGGTTAGCCCTGCGCTGGTGGGGGGGGCACCGGGCTGGGAAGGGGGGGGGAGGGAGGAGAGAGGGGGGCCGCGGGGGCGGCTCTGGCAGCAGAACCTAAAAATAACGAGGATTTTATTATTTGAAAAAATATATATAATAATAATAATAATAGTAATCCCGGTGACCCCGCGGATGCGGCCCCGCGCGGGCAGAGGGTGGAGGGGACGAGTTCGGGGCCCCCTCCCTTCGCATCTTCTCCCTTCCCTGGGTGCTGCGGGACCCTCAGGGTTCGGGGCGCCCCAAGGGGTGTTTTGACGGGGGGGATTTGGGGGATCCTCCTGCCGTTACCCCCCTCCGGGGGCTGCGGGAGGGGCTGGGGCCGTTCCCGGCCGGTGCGGGATTATTCCGTGGAAATGAAGCAGAAATTGGCCGGTTTTATTTAATTAAACCAAAAATACCCCCCTCCCGCCCCCCGCTCCGGGGGGGTCAACAGCTACAAGCCCCGATGGGGCCGGGAACGGATTCCCTCCCCCCCTCACACCCCCACCCCGCCCTCACTTCGCCGCCGCACCCGGATTTTCGGAGCGCTAAAAATCGGTGGATTCGCGCAGCGCTCGGAGGGGTTCGCGCCCCAAATTCGGCACCGGGGGGGGGACACAAAGAGACGCACAACCCCCCCCAGACCCCCAGCCACCGAACGGGGCCGGGATGGGCCGTACCCGGCTCCAGCCGCCGGAGCGATGGGGATGCGGGGCTCCCACCGCGGAACCGGGACCGCGCCGGTGCCGCCCCCGGTGCCCCCCCAGCCCTGCCCTCCCCGGGTACGAGCAGCCCCCGGCCCGGCGCTGCCGGGGAGGCCGCCGGCTTACCGTGCTCTGCCCTAATGAGCTCCGCTTATGTATTTCCTCATTAACGAATATTTCTCCCGGCGGGGCTGGGGGGCACCGGGACTCACTGGCCCGGCCGCCCACCGCCCGTCCCGTCCAGTCGGGGTTTCAAGGGGGCTCGGCCGGGCCCTCCCAGCCCCGCGGGCTGCAGGAGGCCGGGCCTGCACACTGGGCACCCCAAATCCTGCCGCCAGCCCTGGAATAACCGTGCCCGGCTGTGGGGTGCGACCCCAGCCCTCAGTGACAGTGAGACCCCCGCCTTGCCCGGGGACTTCCACCGGTAAAAGGCCCTTGGGTCGGGCCCGGGTCCTGCATCCCCCCGGTACCGGCGGGCCCGGTGCCCCCCACCCCCGAGGGGCGCGGGTTTGGGGGGGGGGCGGATGGATGGGTGGCATATTTTGGCTCCCTGATACAGTTTTGATCAAAAATTCATTAAGAGGCGCTCGGCGCAGCGCCATCAATATTTCAGGGCTCTCGCAAAACAACAAAGTGGGTGTTTGGGGGAGAATGGACCGGGGGGAGGGAAGGGAGGCAGCCCCCGGTGCCCGGCTCGGCCCCGGTTTGCTGCGGCGGGACGGCGAGGAGGGACCGGACACCTCCGATCCGTCGGGGCCGCGGCCGCTCGTCGCCAGCCCCGGGGCTCGTTCCTGCCCCGTTATAAGGCGTGGAACAGTTCCCGGGAGCGGAGACCGGCCCCCGTCGGAGCGGGCGGCCCTGGCGGCCGGGTGGCTGCAGGGACACGCGGTGTCCAGCCCCAGGGCCACCGTGACAACCCGGAGCGTCCCCGGCCCTGCCCGCGGTCACGCGTGGCCGTGGGGCTCCGAGGGGACAGGCCCGGTGCTCTCCCAGCGCGGGGAAGAGCCGAGGGGAGGGGACAGCGCGGGGACCCGGGATGTGTCCCCTCGGTGGCATCGCCACCCTGAGGGACACGGACCTTCAGCCCACATCCCCCCCCGGGCTGGGATCCGGTGACACGGGGCTGCTCCCCCAGGGCTCTGGGGAGGGGACAACGCCGCCAAAACCAACCCACCCGTCTTTCCCCAGCAAGGGAACACCCTGATTGCGAGGCGCACAGCCCCCCAAATCGGGGTGCAGACCCTCGGCAGCCACATCCCCCTCTGCGCTGGGAGAGGGACCGGCACCGACCGGGAGACAAAGCCCCACCGGCCCCGCAGCCCCGAGCGCTGGAGCCCAGCACCCCCCCGGAGCAGCACAGACCCCCCCGTGCTGGCTCTGCAGGTAACTGGGCTTCACTGGGGCAGCTCTCGGGCCACCTGGGAAGGGGACAGGGAGCTGCAGAGATGGGGAGATGGCCCAGACCCCTGCGCGGTGGGCCAGGACCCCGTGGGATGGATGGTGGGGGACACAGAGCGAACGCAGGTGCTCTGTCTCTTCCCAGTGTCACCCCGAGCACTGTCCACCCCCTCCCCAGTAAAGCTGGGGGTCCCTGGGTGCCACTTTTGGGTCCAGAGCGATGGGACACCCCCTCCTCCCCTGCGCTGGGGTCTCGGGGCGGGTGAGCAGCGACACGAGGTTGGGGGCAGAGGGGCCTCTCTGCAGCACCCCAGGGCACCCCCCAACCCCAGTTCAGGACCTGTCGCAACGGGCGTTACTGGACCTGCAGGTGCCGGTGGGATTCGTGGCTCCGGTGGCTCCGGGTCTCCCGCTCTGCCCTCCGGGTCCCGCCGGCCATTCCCGTGTCCCGGTGGTGGGATGCGACGAGTTCCCCCCCCCCCCAACCCCGACAGCCCCGAGCCCCTCCCCGGGGCTCACCTCGCCCTGACATTTCCTGGCGCTCCTTCCATGCCAGCGGGTTGCCATAGCAAATCTAAATCTTACAAACAAAACGGGGAGAAAAGCCTTATTAGCATATATTCAAATGAGCCATGCAATAATGCAAACCATAAATCATGCAGTCATTGCTATTCAATCAGTGTCTCTTACCCCAGCCCCCACACTTTCACCGGGTGTCTCGCCTCCTCTTTTTCCGTGCAGAAGCCCCTTCCCAGTCCCAAGGGTGGCCCAGGAGGGGACCCACCATCCGAGGGGGGGTCCTGGGCCGAGCCCGGACCCAGCCCTGGGCTGCCGGGGCTCCGCGCAGCCCCCTAATCCCGGCTGGTATTTATGTCGCTCTATTAAACGGGGCAAACTCTTCCCAGGATTAATCTCCCGCCCAGGTTTTAATCTCGGGGCTCGGCTCAGTAATCCCCCCTGCCGCGGGAAGGGGCCCAGCTCGGTGCTGGTGGTGTGCAGGGACCCCCCCCCCCCCCCCCCCCCCCACCTGATCCCGACCTGGGGGTGCCCGGACAGCGCTGGGGGGAACCCCCCACCCCCAGCAAACCCCCCTCGGGGGCGATGGGCACCGCAGGACCCGGGTCCTCCCCTCCTCACTCACCCCCCAGCAGCGTGACCGTGACCGTGGCCAACAGGCCCCGGGGGATGATCCCCCACCCCAAAAAGCGGCAGAACCCCCATCCCCAGCCCAGCCCCGAGCTATAAGAGGCACAGTTCAGCCGGGCCGGTCCCACCCCTCCACTTAACCCCCCCCTTGCCCCGCCGGTGCCGATCTTCAGGGCACAGAAGGGGTTTGTCCTCCTCCCACCCGCTCCCAGCGCCGGGCTGTGGCACTGAGACCCTCCGAGCAGCTTTTTGGGGTCACCGAGGGGTCCTGGGCCGCGGGGACCTGGCCAGCCTGGGGGTGACCCGGCTGTCACCCACCTTGCTGGCTGGTGACCCTGGAGGGGTGGCTCTGAGCCTGGGGGGGGGGGGGCCCGGGGGGGGGGACAGCAACGTTGAGACAAAGGGTCATTTCTCCCCCCGGGGACATTAACGACCTGTCACCCCAAGGCACGCGGCCTGTCCCCAAGAAGATCACAGCAGACACCCCGACACCCCCAGCTCTTTATTGGCGAGAAGATAATAATAATAAATAGAAAAAAGCCCCTGTGGGGGGAGGACAGCACCCACCACCCCGGTCGCCCCCTCCCTTCTTCCCCCCTCACTTCCCCCCTTCACTGCGGGACCCCGGCAGCCCCCCCTGGGCGCAGGATTGGGCCGGGGAGCGGGGGGGGGGGGGGTGCGGGGTTGGAGGTGCCGCCGGTGCTCTCAGTCCTGCTGCCACCGCGTGGCACTTCTCAGCCATTCCCGCTCGCTGGGGACACTCCGGCGCGGGGACGGGCGGGGACGGGCACCGGGGGCAGCTCTCCTTGCCCCTGGGGGGGTCCCGGCCTCGCGGGGGTCACGGGGGCAGCGCGGCGGGGAGGGGGGTGGGTGGCATGTGGGGGGCAGCGGGGTGGGGGGGTCGGGACCCCGCCAGAAACCCCCGTGGCACCGCTCGCTCGCTGCAAAGGGCACGGGGGGGGCTCTCCCCGAGGGTCTGAGGGTGAGGGCGAAGGGGGGGCTGCTCCCCCAAGCACGGCTTCCCCCGGCCCACCCCCCCCGCGCCCCCTCGGCCTCGCTATCTCTGCCAAACGTCCATGGGCTGCGCCCGCCGCGGGGGCACCGCGACCCTCTGCTCCTCCGCCGGCGGCCGGGGGGCACCGAGGGGGTACGGGTACCCCTTGGCGTAGTCATCCCGGGGCTGGAGGTCTCCGGGGCCTCGGGAGGCTTCGCTGAGGGACGCCAGGCTGGCCACGGGGGGCTGGGGGGTGCCCGAGGGGCAGCCCAGCCCCGGGGAGACCCGCTCCGACTTGATGCTGATGGCTGGGTGCTGCGGGGAGGAGCCGGGGGCCGGGGGAGGGTCTTCGGCGGAGACGATCCGGCTGCTGACCCTGGGGCGAGAGGAGAGGGGGGTGAGGCCGGGTCTCCCTGGGTGCCCTGCCGGGGTGCACAGGGTGGAGAAAGGCTGAGCTCACCCCTGCTTTTCATCCCCAGAGGGGCTGAGATCCCCCCAAACTCGTGTCATGCCCCGGTTCTGGCCCAGCTGGGCACTGGGTGGGTGCCCATCCAGCTACTGAGAACCTGGTGTGTGACCGGGGGGGGCACATGGGGACCGGCTCCATGGGGAAATCCAGTTGGAAACAAGCTCTACCAACAGTGGCGAGCTGGGGAGGAGTCTGGGGTGACCCTACACACCCCAGTTTTGGGGTGAAGCCGGACAGGCACCAGCGTGAAGGGTGGGGGGCTGTGCCTTGGGTGCTGGGAGGTGGCACCCACGAGCAGATCCCCCCCCGTCCCCCACCCTGCAGTCCCCCCGTCCTTACCCCAGTGCTGCCATGTCCCGGGGGTGCTGCCACGCCGGGGGGCCGGGCTGCAGGAACCCGGGGGGAGGCGGGACCTCGCCAGCCCCGAAATCTGCTGGGCAGGAGGACAGGAGTGAGCGGGATCCGGGGGAGGGGGCTCCGCGGGTGGGGAGGGGGGGATGGAGAGGAGGATGTCGGTGCTGTCCCAAGGCTGAGGGACCAGGACTCACCCGCCTGGGCTGGGCTGAGGAAGGGGAAGCCGGCGAGGCCGTGGCTCGGGATGCTGGAGCTGCCCGGGGCGAGGACGGGGCTCAGGGTCTGCAGGGCCGGGTAGAGCGGCCGCTGTGGGAGCACGGGGTGAGCCCGTCGGGCTTTGTACCGCCAGACCCCTCGGGGGGGCCCGTGATGCAGCGTCTCCCCCCACCCCTCGCCCTTCCTGCGCCCCCCAGCAAAGCCCCGGTGCTGGGCCGGGGAAGGGGAGCTGGGAGGAGCTGGGTTTGGGGAGGGGTCACCGCCGTGGCCCCTGGGACAGCCGGACTCACCGCGGTGCTGCCGCCGCCCCGGGCGCTCGCCAGGCTGCCCTGGGCTTCCCCGCGCCGGCCCTCGGCCCCCAGGTACAGCGGGGGGGGGGTCTTAGTGGCCAGGGCTCGGTTCAGGCCGCCCGCAGGGAACAGGGGGTAGCCGAGACCTGCAGGGACAGAGGGACAGGGGGATGGAGACTCCAGGGGATGGGGGATCCCCACGGGTGTGACGGTGGCGGCCCCGGTGCCCTCGTGGCCACATCCTCCGGGGCCACATCCTCCGGGGCCACCGGCGCAGCTGGGCTGTGGCCACGGGCTGTGACAAGAGGTGACACACGGAGGCAATGGCTGCACCCAACCCTGGTGCCAGCAGGCTGCCAACCCCCCCTCCAGACCCTGCCACGGGGAGCTCCCACCCCCCAGCTCCCCATGGAACATCCAGGACCTCCCGAGGGGGGGACATCCAGCACCCCAAGGAGATGGATGGGGACACTGCACACCCCCACCCCCCACCCACCCGGGGCAGGGGGGGTTTCCACTGGCCAAGGCCCAGCATCTCTTTTTTTTCCATCAGCTTTTCCATCAACCACCTGGACCAGGAGGCCACCAGGTCCCTGTCACTGCCGGGCAGGATGAGCCCCTCGTGCCGTGCTCGGGCTGTGGGTGCGGGGTGAGGGCCCAGCTGGGTTCTGGGTGCTGGGTGCTGGGTGCTGGGTGCTGGGGGGGGGCAGGAAGCAGCTGGAGGGGGGCCCGGGGTCGGTGTTTCCACAGCTGGAGCTGCAGCAGCTCTCCCTGCCCACGCAGCCGCCCCGGCCCCGTGCCCGGTAAATCCCCGGGAGAGGCTGCGAGGGCAGCTTTGCATGTGGGGCCCGCCTGGGAAAACCCCCGTGGGGTCAGCGGGGTTGGGGTGCTCGTGGTGGGGACAGGGTGCCCATGGTGGGAATGGGGTGTTCATGGTGGGGTTGGGGTGCCCATGGTGGGGTTGGGGTGCCCATGGTGGGGTTGGGGTGCTCATGGTGGGGACAGGGTGCCCGTGGTGGGGTTGGGGTGTTCATGGCAGGGATGGGGTGCTCATGGTGGGGATGGGGTGCCCATGGCAGGGATGGGGTGCTCATGGTGGGGATGGGGTGCCCATGGCAGGGTTGGGATATCCAAGGCAGGGATGGGGTGCCTGTGATGGGAAAGGGATGCACGTGGTGGGGTTGGGATATCCATGGCAGGGATGGGATGCTCATGGTAGGGACAGGCTGCTCATGGTGGGGATGAGGTGCCCATGGTGGGGTTGAGGTGCTCATGAAGGGTTGGGATATCCATGGCAGGGATGGGGTGCCCATGGTGGGGTTCAGGTGCCCATGGTGAGGATGTAATGCCCATGGTGGGGACGGGGTGCCCACGATGGGGATGGGGTGCTCATGGCAGGGATGAGGTGCCTGTTGTGGGGATGAGGTGCCTGTGTCGAGGTGCCCACGGTACAAATGGGGTGCCCGTGGTAGGTACAGAGTTCCCATGTCAGGCACAGGGTTCCTTTGGCAGGGATGGGGTGCCCCTGGTGGGGACGGGGTGCCCATGGTGTGGATGGGGTGCCTGTTGTGGGGATGAGGTGTCTGTGTCGAGGTCAGGGTGCCCATGGTAGGAATGGGGTGCCCATGGCAGGTACAGGGTTCCCACGGTAGGGATGGGGTGCCCCTGGTGGGGACGGGGTGCCCAAGGCAGGGATGGGGTACCCACGGCAGGGACCTCCTCCCCCACACCCCGCTCCCTCCCACGTCCCTGGTTGAGGGGTCCCAGCCTACCTGGGGGCAGCGGCCCCGGGGACCGTCCCGGGGGCTTCGGGGCTGCCGGTTTGAAGGCGGGGGAGCGGCCCTGGCTCTGGGGGGAGCTGCTGGCACTGCCCAGGGACGTGTCCGTGGCCGGGGGGGAGCTGCCATAGGCGGCCTCGGGCAGCGGCACCGGGCTCTGTGGGACAGACAGAGGTCAAGGACAGGGAGGGGACAGGGACTCCTGGGGACCCCTGGGGACCCTCGGGGATGTGCAGAGAGAGGTAGAGGTCGAGGGAGGGGACCCTCGGAGCCCTGCAAGGCAGAAGAGAGGTCAAGGGAGGGGATGGGGACTCCCGGGGACCCTCAGGGCTGTGCAGGGCAAAGTAGAGGTCGAAGGAGGGGATGAGGACCTCGGGGACCCCTGGGACTCTCAGGTCAAAGGAGAGGTCAAGGACAGGGAGGGGATGGGGACTCTTGGGGGCACTCAGGGCTCTGCAGGGTCGAGATCACAGACAGAGGAGAGGATGGAGACTCTTGGGGACACTCAGGG
>NW_020884962.1:913932-914696 GCF_003945725.1 Corapipo altera
CAGAGGAGAGGATGGAGACTCTTGGGGACACTCAGGGCTCTGCAGGGCCATGATCAAGGACAGGGAGGGGATGGGGTCTCTCAGGGTCCCTCAGGGCTCTGCAGGGCTGAGATCACAGACAGGGGAGAGGGGACAGGGTCTCTGGGGGTCCCTCACCCCACCTCCACCAGCGACTCACGTAGAACCTGTTCCGTGCCACCGACAGGTCCACGCCCTCACTCAGCCTCCTCCCCTTGTCCCCCGGCTCCGGGCCCTCGTCCAGCTCCAGCTCGTGGCTCTCCAGCCCCAGCCCCTTGCGCTTCAGCGTCTGGGGAGGGGGGAAACGGGGCCATCAGGGGGGTCCTGCAGCCACCCCAGCCCTGCCCGGACCTCCCCCTTCAGCCCAGTACCTCGAGGATGTCGGAGTTGGTGCGGCTCTCGTGGGGCTCGCTGTACTCCGTGTACTTGAGCAGCACCTTGTCCATGTCGGTGCTGGCGTACTGGAAGAGCCTGTTGGTGCTGTTGAAGATGATGAGGGCGATCTCGCAGTCGCACAGCACGCTCAGCTCGTAGGCCTTCTTCATCAGCCCGAATTTCCGCTTGGTGAACGTCACCTTGGCAGGGGGGGGGACACCGCGCTGGAGACCCCCGGATGCGACCCCACACCCTCCTCCTGGGGACCCTCTGCAGGGCCCAGCACCCCCGAGGGTGGTGGGAGCACCCAGAGGTTTTGCCCCCCAGCCCCACTGCCCCCCCCCCCCCCCCCCCCCCCCCCGCCCCCGCCC
>NW_020884962.1:914796-945169 GCF_003945725.1 Corapipo altera
TTTTTTTTTTTTTTTTTTTTTTTTTTTTTTTGTGGCTTGTCTTCCGCAAAGATGGCAGCAAAGTGGAAAGTGGGGGGAAAAAAAATAAATTGGGGAATTCTGATGGGGTAGAGGGGGAAAAATCCCCTCAGCCCCTGCCCGGCTGCCCCGGCTCCATCACCCTGGGCCCTGAGCACCTCTGGGTGTCGGTTGGAAAACCACGGTGCTGGGATGCCAAATCCTTCACCGGGAGCTCAGGATGAGACTTTCCATCCCTCTGCTCTCCCCTCAAGGCCGGGGGGGCTGCTCTGATGCTGCCCCTGACGCTGCTGACGGCGGGTCCGTGGGACGGGGAGGGCGGATTTAAGGGCGGGCGGCGGGGAGGGTCCCTCCAACAAAGGGGCTGGTTTTGGGCTCCAGTTGGGGGGGTTTTTTTAATTTTTTTTTTTTTTTCTTCTTCTGGTTCAGACTAACAGGCTAAATTTGACCTCCGCCATTCGCAGGCCAGGAAGTGGCTGCACGAGGAGACGGCAAAGCGAAACCACCCACCTCCCGTGGCCACGTGAGCCAGCCCTGGGAAGGGCGAGGGGCCTGGGGACCCCACATCCCCCTTGTCTGGGGGGTACCTGCACCCCTCAGAGCCTGGCATGGGGTTGTGACCCCACCGTGCCTCCCCCTCCGCTGCCACACGGCCCCAACTCTCACTCCTCTTCCATCCCCCAGCCCCAGTCACCCCTAAACCCCTCTGGGATCCCCCCACAGTGCCTCCAGGGCAGAGCCACGGGGGGGATCAAGGCGCTCCTAGTGGGTGCCCCAGTTTGGGGGCAGACCCAGCCTGGCGCTGTCCCCGCTGTCCCCACGCCAGGGCCACGGGGCAAGAGCCAAGCTGGGAAGACAACAGGGCCAGGAACCCAGTGCTGGGGCCAACCAGCACCCCAGGAACCCCAAACAGCCCATCCCCAGGGCTGCACCCGGGGGGGCAGTTGGGGACCAGCCAACCCTTCGCTGCCCCGGTGCCCCCCGGGCCGGTCCCGCTTCCCCCCATCTGGAGCACGTTGCCATTTTACCATCTTTGCCGGGCTGCTAAATTTAGCTGATCAAAACTAATTTTAATTTATGGAAGGAAATGGCGCTGCCGTTCCCACGGCCCCGCTGCCACCCTGTGTCCCGGGGCCCACGCAGGGCACCGGGGGCACGGGGGGTGCCCGGACCACCCCGGTCCCGCCGGAAAGAGCCGGTGGCTCCCGGCGGGAATGGAGGAGGTTTTCCCAACCAGCTCCCGCTCTCCCGGCCCCGACACCTGTGGCACCACACCAAGGGCGCTCCCAGTAAATCCTGGGGCCACCCCGAGGGGTCAGCTCTGGTTGCCCACCCCCAGCCCTCGGGGTTCGGTTTGGGGTGCAGAAAGAGGGGTTGTTCCCTGGGGGGCTCTGGGTGCCAGCGGGGTCTGGCCTGTTTGGGGCAGGGGGTGCTCACCCAGCTGGGATTCCCCCCATATCCCTGCTCTGCCTCGTCCCAGGGGCGGGGTTAGGGTTCTGGGGTGCTGGGGATGGAAGGTGTGTCACCCACCTGATGCCAAGGGTTTGTGTGGGGACAGTCCCCCCCGGCTCCTTGGGTGCTGTGGTGCCCCAGTGTCCCATGGGGTGAGGCCGTGGGGGTCCCAGGGAGGTCCCAGCACCCATGGGGTGACTCTGTGGGAGTCCTGGAGGGTACAGGCACCTATGGGGCGATACTGCAGTGGTCCCAGGGGGGTACCAGCACCCATAAGGTGACACTGTGGGGGTCCCGAGGGGGTCTCAGTACCCACGAGGTGACTCTGTGGGAGTCCCAAGGGGGTCTCAGCACCCATTAAGTAACTCTGTGGGGTCCTGGATGGGACCAGCACCCACAAGACAATGCTCTGGTGGTCCCAGCCCAACCCAGCAGGTTGGGGGGGGAGTCCAGAGGAAGCAGCAGCCTCAGCACTGTGGGACCAGGGGGGGTGACGGGCACCCACCACAGCCAGACCCCCCGGTCAGCAGCGGCAGAGCCGGCGGAGGCCTCGTGCAACACCCGGGGCGGTTTCATCAGCCACTCCCTGCTCTGCACCCCCTCGGCCACCCAGCCCACCCTGGCACCCCTGGGGACACCCACAGCTGGGCCACCACTGCCACCAGTACCGTGCCACGGGCAGGGGTCCCACAGGGTGGGAGGGACACGCAGAGCCACGGCCACCCCAGAGTGTCACCACGGCCACCCCAGAGTGTCACCACATCCCCCCTGACAGGTACTGAGGGCTGGGAGGGGAGGGGGGGCTCGACACTGCGTTTTAAGGGTGATAAAGGGATGGGCAGCAACTCCTGACGGGCACAGGCTCTGCCTGGCATGGCCACCTCCAGCCCCTGGTACATAGAGGTGGCACCCCCTGGGCCTGGAGGGGCTCTGTGTGTCCGTCTGTCTCCCCCAGGACAAGAGCTGCCTCGTGTTTGGGGGGTGTTTCCGTCCTTCCTCCTTCCACACAGTCATTGTGGAACCGAGAAGCCTGTTCCGTGGGACAGGGACAGCCCCGGGGGGAGCAGCTCCGGGGAGGAGGCGACATCCAGGGAGGGCTCGTGGCCCCGAGCAGGAGGGAGAGGGGAGCCAGCCCTGGAGAGACCCCCCAGCTCCCCATCAGGGTGTCCCCACCAGGCCCCACGTCCCGCGGAGGCTCCTCGTGACGTCGCCGTGATGAGTGAACCACCCTCCAGCACCGTCATCCCGACAGAACCCACAGCTCTGGAGCCCTCGAAACCTTCCAGAGAGGAGTCACTCTGCACTCCCCGTGCCAGGCAGAGGCCCTGGTGCTGCCTGGCATCCCGTCAGGCTCTGTTCCCTCCCACGCCAGCTTATCTTTAGCCCGGGCTCTGCTCGCTCGCACGCACCAGTCCCACAGCCCCTCAGCCCACCCTGCTCGTGCCAGCACCCACAGAGGGGTGTCACCCCGACCCCTGCGCTGCCACCACCTTTATAATTAACACCCCGGGTCCTCCACACCTTTAGGGGTCATTTGCATCACGCCCGGGTGTGTAAACTCCCCATCCCAGCCCCCATCCCAGCCCCTAATTAGTGCTCTGAGACGGAGCGAACCCCTGGAGAGAGGAGTGTTTTTCCGTGTGTGGTGTGGGATGCTCGGCATGATAATGGGAGTTCCCAGCACTGCCTTTGACACATCTGCATCCCTGAGTGATCACAGAAGTGTTAAATCCACCAGATTTATCCTAAAATCAAAGCAGGTGGGTTATTAGGGGAGTACTTGGGGGCAAAGCCTCTCCAAGGTCTGAGTGCTCCCCTAATAACCCCAGGTCAGGATCTCTGAGCTCCCTGCTGATTCCTCCTCCCATGGGGCACAGAAATTGGGGGAAAATGTTGTTTTCACCAAATTATGGGGATTCAGTTGCAAACCTGAAAGCTGGGGGTGACCGGGTAGGAACAGGAAGGGGGGGCAGACAGAGTGGTTATCAATTGCTGTCGGCATTTGGCAGCTCCCAAAAAGTGTCTTCTTGGAGAAAAACGACGATTAAAGCGGGAAGAAAGAGTTTCCATCCCATCTTTCACAGGGAGAAGCAGCTGGGTTTGGCAGGGAGGGGAAAATCTGAGCGGCGAAATCCCAGAGGGAGGGCAGGGATGATGCTGCCTCGCTGGGACCGGGAGGGCAGCGGGGTTGAAGGAGCACAGGACACGGGTGGACACAAAGTGCTGGGACCAAGGGGGGGACACACACATCCACCCCTGGCCGGTGCTGCCCTGCTCTGGATCCCACAGATCCCCAGGGAATGGCAGAGCCGGTGTGAGCAGCATCCCGGCCCCGAGCAGGGAACGGCCCGAGCAGAGCGGGGTTTGTGCCGGGGCTGTCAGGCCCTTCTGCTTTTTATAGGTTGTTTAGACAAGCGACCAGTACAAACCAGAGCGGGGCTGGCAGCGCTGGGAGGGGGGGTGGGAAGGCAGGAGGAAGGCTGGGAAGTAGGGGAAAGGAGAGGCTGCTGGGAAAAGGGGCCTGCAGGGCCTTGGGGACCACCAGCACCTCCACCGACCCCCTTCCCCACCTCACCCCAGCGCCCACAAAACCCCCGGGGGACGGGAGGGAGTTCTAATTAATTGATTAGAATTGATTTACCCAGCATGGAGTCAGGGCCAGGTGACCCTCCAGAGCCAAATCCAGGTGTTGGCTGGGCTTGGAGGGACCCTCCAGCCTCAGCTCTGTCCTGCCGGGGGTGACACAGAGCGAAAGTGCCACCAGTGCCCGGCGCTGCCACGGGCCGGTGCCGCCGGCGGAGCGCGATGGGCGGAGGCTTTTCGGTTCCAAAATGACTGTGTGGAAGCAGGAAGGATCGAAACACACCCCCCCCACCACCAAAAACGAGGCAGCTCCTGCCCTTGGGGAGACAGACGGACACACACCAGGCCCACGCCACCTTTTCTGCTCGGTGTTTGCCGCGTCCAAGGGAAGGAACACGCGGTTCCTGAGGGATTGGGCCGCCCCACGCTGCAGCTGGGGGACGATGGAGGGAATTAATTTGGGGAATATTTGCTGCTGGAGGCTCTGCTGGGTGCAGCAAAGTCGCTCCTGGCTGGTCTGAGCCCACCCCTGTGGTGTCAGGGATGCATTGGTTCCCAAACCTGGTTTGCTCCTCACAATCCTGCTGCAATTCTGGTGAAGAGGAGGGAAATTCAAGGGTCTTAAATGCACCAATTGTCCCCCCTCCCAAAATCCTTCCAGGTACTCCCACTGCAGCGTGGCATGCCAGGCTTTCCAGCTCCCTCGCTGCCAGGATGCTTCTCCTGGGAGTCAGCAGGATCCCTGTCCCCTTGCAACACTCAGTTTTCCAAAGTTTCCCAAAGCTACTTTCCTTTCCATCAGTGCTCCGGGCTTGGAGATGAGCGGGAACGTTTGACATCCTAAACCAAACCTAGGCCTGCATGTCCCTCCCGGATCTCCCTTCCTTCCTGAGATCCACAGGTCTCCCCACACGTGCCATGTCCAGCTGGCAGCCAGGGACAAGGAAAAGGGCCAGGATCTGGCTCACCAGTTCGCCCACACTCCCTTCCCAACCGGCACCCGATGCCCCGAGGGACGTGGGGGCACCGTGGGGGCACAGCCCTTGGTTCTGACCCTGCCTTCCTGCTCATCCACGGCTGCCACGTTAATTCCTTCCCTGTGAAACCCCAGAGCCAGCAGCTCTGGGAAACTTTCTCTCATTAAAGGAGTAAAGCCCCAGGGATGGGGCCGGGGGTGTGCTGGCAATGGGCTGTGCCGGGCAGGAGGATCCAGCAGAGGATCCATCAAACGATCCACTTCGCCCTTCCCGGGTGATGGAGGGAGACCGGGACACTCTGGAGATGCCACGTGCTGGCAGGAGCCGTGTCCCATCCCCACCTGGGAGTGGGAAGGAGCCAGTGAGTGCTGGGAACAGCCAGAGCAGTGACAGCCCGTTTGTCACCGGGCCCTGGCGCCGCACCGGGGTGTCACCGCTGTCACTGTCACACTCCCTGCACGTCGAGCCACCAGCCCCGCGGGGCCGTGCCTCAGTTTCCCCTCTCCACTGTGGGCTCAGCCCCAGCCCCCAAAGGGCCCGGTGGGCCCGGGAGGCGGCGGCGGGGCCGGGGCAGGGCGGCTGCCATCCAGGCTGCACTTTTGGGTTAAACCCGGGCGTTCCTCCCTGCACAGACACGAGTAAAAATAACCGCCCGGAGCGCGGCGCAAACCACAGGCTTTTTATAGCCCGCCATCCCTAGACGGCGGGGCGGGGGCCGGGGCTCCGCCGTGCCCAGACCAGCCCGCCGGGCGCCGGTCCGGCCGCACCGGCCCCTCCTCGGACCGGCCCCGCTCCCCCTGCCCGTGCGCCCCGACGGCGCGGCCGGGGGGATGCGGTGCAGCGCCCCGCAGGAACGGCGGGACAGGGCCGGGAATGGGGGGGACGCGGCTGCCGTTGTGTCCCCCGACTCCTCGGGACCGGCCACACCGGAGCCCTGGGGCGTGCGGGACCCCCCCCCCCCGGGGTGTGCGGGACCCTCCTCCCTCCCCGCCCGGGGACACCACGCACCGGGACAGCGGCTCGTCCTCCTCGGCAGCTCCGGACGCGCGTTCCCGGCGCTGCGGCGGAGCCGGGACGGCCCCTCCAGTGCCGATCCCGATCCCGATCCCGGTCCCGATCCCGATCCCGATCCCGATCCCGGTCCCGTGTCCCCGCAGCGCGCGCTGCCCGCCCGAGCCGCGCCGGCGATATTTGCATAACCCCGCCCACCCCGCCGAAATATTTGCATAGCGGAGCCGGGCCCGCTCGCCATTGGCGGAAGCCCGGGGGTTGGTTTGCATAACCACGCCCTCAACTGGAAAAGGGGCGGGGCGGCGGGGAAGGGGCGGGGCCGGTGAGGGTTGGGGGGGTCTGGGGTTGGGGTGACACTGGGGGGGTTTGGCGGCTGGGATGGGGGTGACACTGGGGGGGTTTTGGGGGCTGGGATGGGGGTGACACTGGGGAGTTTTGGGGGCTGGGATGGGGGTGACACTGGGGGATTTTGGGGGGCTGGTGTTGGGGTGACACTGGGGGGGTTTTGGGGGCTGGGATGGGGAGGATTTGCAGGGAAGAACGTGGGGGTGAGTTCGTAGGAATGTAGGGGGCTGGGACGGAGTGGTTTTGGGGGGGTCCCAGGGGATGCTGTGCCCTCGAAGAGGGGTCCAGGCTCGGGCAGGGATTGAGGGGTTTGCAGCTCCGAAAGGACACACCCAACTCACCCCTTTACTTTTATTTATTAATGATATCAACCCCATGACTGCCCTGGGGGGAGAGGGGGGGCTGCCCCCTCCTCCTGCCCCCAGCCACGAGCGAGGCCACCCCGCAGCTGAACCGCAGCGACACGACCCGGGGGGAGGCCGCCAGGAAGCGCCGGGGACACCGAGAGACACCAAAACACAGCCCGGTGCCTGCTCCCTGCCGACCCCGACACCTCGTGTGCCCCCTCCCGGCACGCGGGACATCCAGCACGGGGATTTCACGGCGCCGTCCCCAAGCCCAGCCCGGGGAAGGCGGCAGGAAGCCGCTGGGCAGGCACCGGAGCTCGCTGAGAGCTCCAGAGGATGTGGGTGGTTGTGGATCCCGTGGCCCGGAGCCCGCGAGGACGCCCTGAGGTGACTCTGCAGAGCCGGCGGAGGGAGATGCTGCTGCGTCACGCGGGGACGGACACACGGACAGCCCCGTGTGACGGACACACGGACAGCCTGGGGCTGATGGAAGGAGGCGGTGGAGCCTGGGAGTCTGCGGGGCGCGGAGGGGCCGGGCTGAGAAGGCGCTTTCCCCTGGACGGAGCAGAACCTGAGCTCAGGGGACGCTGCCGTGCCCTGGCCCCGAGTCTGGGCCCAAACCCGGCCTCAAATTCAGCCCCGGAGAAGGCACCGCCCAATCCACGCCCCCACTCGTGTCCTGTCCTTGCGTGACCTCTGCCTTGGCGGGGACAAAGCCACGGTGCAGCCACGGGGGGGACAGGGACCACCACCCTCTGCTCTGCCCCCTCCCCGAGCCCGGGATCCGCTGGGTGGGTGCTGAGTGCCAGGGGGTGGGTGCTGTGCTGGGGGTCCCTGCTACCTCCAGCCCCCCTGGGGAGGTGAAGAGCCGTCCCAGGAGCCGCTTGGCACAGGATTCCCGCCGGGAACACCCGTGTTTACAGCAGCCAGGGGGAACTGATGCAATTCCCGAGCTCCCGTTGCGTGAGCAGCAGGTGGGGAGGGGGTTATCAGGGACTCGCTGGAAATCGAATCCCGTGGCAGCCCCTCAGCAGGGACATGACCTTCCACCCTGGCCGTACTGGGGACCCAGTGCCAGCCCCCAGCCCCGGGGGGGGGGAATTTGGGAAGGGAGGCTGGAGGGATGGGGGCTCTCCGGATGCGCTGGGGAAAAGGACGTGGCATCTTTCTCAGAGCAGCTTTTAAAGCTCGTGATTTACAGAGTGCAATTAGCAGGCTGGTAATTAGCCCAATCTTAATTGATCCTGAAGGGGGGGGAGAGCAGAAGTGCCAGAGCACCGGCAAAGCCACGTCCTGCCAGCCGCGGGGTCCGAGGTGACACATCCAGCTGCCCATCCTGCCCCGGGACAGGGGGTGGGGACACACACGGTGCCCCTTTGCCTGCCTGGGGTGTGGGACATCCCCGTCCCGTCCTTCTCCCTTCGTCTCAGGCTTCCCAGAGGTTTGGGCAAGGTAAGAGCCGCTTTTAGCCGTGGCAACTGAGCCCCTTCTTTGGGCGAAGGGGCTGCCCGGAACCCCCCTTGAGAGACTTGAAAGCTTTGAGCTCCCTCTTGAGGCTCTTCCTGCCCCAAAATCCTGGGGTTTCGGGGAGCCCGAGCTGCTGGATGCCCTGGGATGAGACCTGCAGTGCTCTGCACCCCAGTGTAGGACACGGCTGAGCCCTGTCGCTCTCCCGGCCAGGGGGAAGGGACAGGGATGCTGCCACCGGTTTGGGGACTTTCGGGACACGGGCCCGGGGTCTGACATCCCCCTCCAGGCAAAAATACGAGCGGGGCTGGAGAGGAGCCGGCAGCCAAACCCGAGCTGCTGCCAAGGGCAACACAGCAGCTTTCAAAATAGCCCCTGTCAGCTCCGGGAGCCGGGGGTGCCAGGGGAACCACCCACGCGGGACGGGAAGGCCGGGCCGGCACTGCCCCCGCGCCAGACGGAAAGGTCACCCCGTCCAGATCCCACAGGATGGGGATCTGCTGCCACCAGGATGGAGGGGTCTGTGTCACACCCGGTCCCCTGGCCTGGCCCTGGCGGGATGCCAGGGATGTGCCCGGGAAGGCCAGACCCCGATGTCCCCTGGTGTCCCCTTGTCCCCCACACTGGGGAAATTCCCGTGCCAGGGGCGTGGCTTTGAGGGGGGAAACTCTGCCTCGGCTTCTCCACCGCTCCCGAGGCTCAGGGTCTTTCCCGAGGTAACAGGTGACCTGTGGAGTGAGTTTTCCCGAATTAATCCTGCTTTAATGCTCCCCGATTCCCAGGGGGCCCCACTGGCAGGGCAGGTCCCAGAGGAGAAGGCGATTCTGCTTCCCAGGATATTTATAAGACATGGGAAACTCGTGGGGGCCCCAAGGGCCGGGGGCTGACGGCAGCGCAGAGCCCCGGGGGTCCTTTCCCAGCCTTCCGGGACTGAGAACGTTTTGGGTGCTCCCCCCGGACCCGGAGAGGATTCTCCCCCTGCAGGTGGAGGCCAAAGGTGCCTCTCCTGGGGGGACGCGGGATGAGGGCACCGCGGTGACCCCTTCCCACCACCCTCACCCTCGTCCTCTCCTCTCTGGGGCCGGGGTTGTGTCGCCGGGGGTCAATCCCGGGGTTTTCCCAGGAGCGGGACGGTCGGGGCTGGGAATGTGGAGAGCGAGGGGGAGCGGCAGGATGCTCTGCTCGGTGTCCGTCTGTCCCTCCCGCCGAGCCCAAGGGGGCTCCTCGGACCCCCCTCCATCGCCCTCCCGAGCCCCTCCCGAGCCCCGAGGAGGCTCCGGGGGCCCCGCCGGGGGCGGGCGGCGGGCGGAGCCGGCCCGGGGGGCGGAGGGGGGGGGGTCGGTCTGCGAGGGGAGGGCCCGGGGGCAGGACCGGCCCGGGGGCAGGACCGACCCGCCCCGGCGGCCACGGGCGGGGCAGGAAGGCGGCCGGGGGCGCTCCCGGCTCGGTGCCGCTTCCCGGTGCCCGTTATCAGCTCCCTTTCCCGGTGCCCGTTATCAGTTCCCGCTCCCGGTGCCCGGGATCGGGCGGCGGGAGCCCCGAGGAGTTGGGGAGCGCTCGCCCCGTCGGGCGTGACCCCCCCGGAGCCCCCCCGATGCCCGGCCCCGCCATGACCGGCGCTTACCGGGAGCGGGCCCTGACGGTGCTGCTGCTCTTCGGTGCCCTGTCCGCCGTCATGGCCCTGCTCTCCTCCAACGTCCTGCTGCAGCTCTCGCAGGGAGAGTACTACGAATTGCCGGGGTGGGCGAGTCGCCCGATGGAGGCGGTGGAGGCCACGCTGGCCGCGCTCTGCCTGATGCTCAACCTGAGCTGCCTCCAGCTCTGCCTCCTGCACGGCCACCTCGGCACCGAGCTGGGCCGGGGGCAGCCCGGGCACGACCGGTGAGGGCCGCGGGGGCACCCGCGGGGGATGAGGGGACTGGGGGGTTCGGGGTGTGCCGGGGGTTGGAAGGATGGGAGGGTTTGGGGGCACTGGGGGATGGAAGAAACGGGAGGGTTGGGGGGCATCAAGTGTTGAAAGGATGGGAGGGTTTGGGGGAACAGGAGGGTTTGGGGGAACAGGGAGGTTTGGGGGCACAGGGGCTTGGGGGGAAGGGGGGGGTTGGGGGGCACAGGGGGTTGGGGGGATGGGAGGGTTTCGGGGCACAGGGAATGGAAGGATGGGAGGGTTTGGGGAGCGGGAGGGTTTGGGGGCATAGGAGGGTTTGGGGACACAGAGTCTTGAGGGGATGGGAGGGTTTGGGGGTACAGGAGTGTTTGGGGGCACAGGGTCTTGAGGGAATGGGAAGGTTTAGGGGCACAAGGGGTTGAGGAGATGGGAGGGTTCAGGAGGCACCAGGGGATGGAAGGATGGGTGGGTTTGGGGGCACTGGGGGTTGAGGGAATGGGAGGGCTCAGGGGCATGAGCCCTTTAACTGTCCTTTAATTTGGGGTGTAGCTGTGCTTAGCAATTGTGTGGCCTGGGAGCAGATTCACCCCTGACTGCAGCGATACAGGTGGTTTAATGTCCCTGGCAACGCTCCTGTGCAAACCCAGAGCGTGTGTTGGGGTCTAATTTCCAGCCAGGAACGCCAGGGCTGCAAATGTGCCCTTTAATCTGGGGTGTGGCATCTGCCTGGCCCTGGAGCAGGTTTATTCCAGTGATGTAACTCCCCTGGTAACACCCCCGTGCAAACCCAGGGCCGGGCTTTGCAGGAGCATGTGGGGTCACACATCCCGTGCCAGGATGCCCGGGAGCACCCAAAATTTGCCCCTGGGCTCTCTGGGTCCCGGCTGGGGTGACAGCACAGCACCAAAACGAGCCCAGGCCCGGGATCATTAACCACAGACAGGTTTTGACTTAATCATTCCCAGCACATTTACACTTGCAGAGCTGTTTCCAAATCGATTCCTCTCTCCTGCCTTTGACCTGGACTGGCCCGGCCCAGCCCCACTCCCGGGTTAAAGTCAATATACAGCTCGTGAATAATCAGATTTAAAAGCATCTTGGTGGAAATTGGACTTGGTGGAGGTCCCTCAGCGTGGCTCGTGCCCACGGGGCAGTTTTGGGACCACTCTGACTCAAAGTCCATACTCATTTAAAAGAAATGACAATGTTTCAACAGCTACTTTTGTCCCTAATTAAGAGAATGCCATCAATGCCTCCAGCTCTGCACGGAGCACTGGGCTGGAGGAACTCCAGCAGCGTCTCCTCAGCATCTCCCGGGCGGAGCCGACGCTTCATTAACGAAGGAGAGCAAAAAATTCCTCCAAAACACAACGATTCCCAGAACAAACTTGGATTTCTGCGGGAGCTGCAGTAAATTCTCCTGCAGTGTGGGCCGGGTTCGGGCTGTAAATGCTCCATTTGGGAGCTGTGAGGCTGAGCTTTGAAAATCCCGAGTGCCAAAGGGGAGCAGCACTGATCAGGCAGCCAGATGGAAGGTCCCAAGTGGAGAGAGGGAGCATTCCAGCTGTGGAATATATATATATATATATTTATCCAAGGATTTACAGAGCAAAGCAGGAAAGCTCTCCCCAAATAATTCGACTTCAGGGAGTTATTTCTGTGCTCTGCCTCAGAGCCCCTGCGAAGCGAGAAGCTCCTTTTGGCTCTGCCCAGGTGACACGAGGCTTTGGGAGCCCCTTTTCCCGGGATTTCAAGGACATCCCTCAGCCCGGCCGTGCCTCAGTTTCCCCCTCTGCAGCCCGAGGGCTCCCCTCGTGTTTGGGATGAAAAGGGCAGGTTTTTGGGACACGGGCACAAAGCTGCCTGTGGGCAGGAGGTGCCGGCAGGATCCCCGGGGGTGCCCATCCCCTCGGGGGTCATTAGGGGACCCTCTCATGTCCCGGGGCCCTTTCCCACGTTGGGGATGTCACACTGAATTACTCAGCTGCTCCCTGCTCCGGGCCAGCTCCAGACAAAGTCCTTCTCCTCCCCGCTAATCCCTCCCGCCGCAGGTAATTAATTAATTAATTGAACAAAGCGGCCGCTCTTCCCCACCGGCCCCAGGGGCTGGAATCGGCCCCGGGCTGCAGGACACGGCCCAGGGGCTACAGCGAGGAGGGGAGGGGGCCACGCTGGGGGGAGAGGGACGGGGCAGAGCATCCTGGGCTGCTGAATTCCCCCCGTGGCTTCTGAGTTCATTCCCTGGCTGCTGAATCCACCCCTTGGCTTCGGAATTAATTCCTTGGTTCTGAATTCACCCCTTGGCTTCTGAATTCCCCTTGTGGCTGCTGAATTCATCCCTTGAATTCTGAATTAATTCCTTGGCTGCTGCGTTCACCCCTTGGCTTCTGAATTCACCCCTTGAAGTCTTAAATCCCCCTTGGCTTCTGAATTCACCCCTTGGCTCTGAATTCACCTCTTGGCTCTGAATTCACCCCTTGGCTTCTGAATTCACCCCTTGGATTCTGAATTAATTCCTTGGCTTCTGAATTCACCCCTTGGCTGCTGAATTCACCCCTTGAAGTCTTAAATCCCCCTTGGTTTCTGAATTCCCCCAAGGGTGAGGAGACAACCTGGCCTTGCTTAATTCAATGTGCCAGCACTTGGACGGGGAGATGGGCTGGACCCAGCCTTGTTTCTCCAGGGTTTGCTGAAAAGGGGCAAATCACCTGCAAAAAGTCCCCCCCCAAGTGTTTCTCTCCTGAACTCATCCCCATCGGGCCTTGGAAGCCCAGGAGGAGCCAGGCAGGAAAAGTTTAAAATTCCAAGTGATCTCCAAATCTCCTATTCCGGGGCGACAGGAAGAAGGAAGAACACGAGCCCTGAGAGCTCCACAAGCTCAGCACATCCCGGGGCTGTGACCCGGCCCTGAACCTCCTTCTCTACCCAAAGCCAGGGTTTCCTTTGCTCAGCAGGGGTTGAGCACCAGCGTTTCTCCTGTGCCAGGAGCCCTGGTGCTTTCTCTGGTGCTTTCTCTGGGGTTTCAGTGTCCCTGTGCCCTGTTTTGCAGGGCTGACAGGTTCCTCCAGGACACCAGGAAGGTCCGTCGCGCCGCCCTCGGCCTCTTCTGCTTCGGGATCTGCTGCTACCTCACAGGCAAGGGCTCCTCCCAGCCCCTGCACCCCGGGCTGGGCTCTGCTTGGGTTTGCAGAGGGCTTTGCCAACTCATTCCTGGAGTGGGAACTTCCCCATTCCGGGTGCCCGGAGCTCACCAGGGGCCTGAGCTTTGCAGGGGCTGGAGCGTGTCCAGAGAAGGGGAAGGGGCTGGAGAGTCAGTGGGATCAGGAGGAGCTGAGGGAGCTGGGGGGGCTCAACCTGGAGAAAAGGAGGATTGGGGGGGACCTTCTCACTTTCTCCAACTCCCTGACAGGAGGGGGGAGCTGGGAGGGGGTGTCGGGCTCTGCTCCCAGGGAACAAGGGACAGGATGAGAGGAAAGAGCCTCAAGCTGTGCCAGGGGAGGGTCAGGCTGGACATCAGGAGGAATTTCTCCATGGAAAGGGTGCTCAGGCATTGGAAGGGGCTGCCCAGGGAGGTTTGGAGTCCCCACCCCTGGAGGTGTCCGAGGAAGGACTGGACGTGGCCCTCAGTGCTCCGGGCTGGGGGACAAGGAGGGGGATGTGGCACAGGGTGGATCCATGGGCTGGGAGCTCCTTTCCAACCTCAGTGATTCCGCAAAATCACTTCCTTCCCCCCCCCGGCTGCTCACGGCGCTCCGTGCCCTCCTTTCCTTCCAGCTCTCGGCCTCCACATGCTGAGGGTGGCGGCGCTGGGGGTTGGAATTCCCGCCGCCTGCGCCCTGTTCTCCGGGATCATCGTGCTGCTCATCACGGTGACCCACACCCTGCTCCGGGCGCTCCGCGTGTCCCGGCACCGCCTCCCCGGAGCCTCTCCCAGCCCCTACGAGAACGGCGGCGACTCCCTCGAAGGGACCGAGCCGCGGCCCCGCCCCGACATCATCCACCGGAAATTTTCCTTCCCGGTTTTCCTGGAGAGCAAATCCCAGCCGGGTTTCGCCGCCAGCAGCGGCTCCTGGGGCAGGGAGGGCTCGGAGCAGCCCCGCGCGCACAGGACGCTGTCGGCGGAGTCCGGGATGCTGCAGGGGAAAGCCTGGAATGTCATCCCGCCGGAGATGGGGGACGCGATGGCGAGAAAACCCCCGGGCAAGGACCTCACGCTGGTGTGAGGGCAAGGGGGGACCCTCTCCAGGCCTCGTCCGAGGGGCAGCTGAAGGCGCCGGGGCCGGGATTTGCACCCCCAGGTCGGAGCCCACACGGGGTCGGGGCTCGCGAAGCTGCTCCTCCCTCCCCCCTCCTCCTCCTGCTTTGTGCCTTTTTGCTGCTTTTGCTGAATAAACCACCACTTCTGCTCGAAGCCAAAAGCCTCTGACTGCCTGCCTGGAGCCCCCAGCCCCCCCAGCCAGGACCCTCCCCCTGGTTTTCCAGCTGCGGGAAAGGACGTGGGACGTGTTGGGGAGAAGCAGCAAAGTGGAGCTGGTCCATGAGGAGACCGACCCTCCCTCCTTCTCCAGCACATCCCAGGTGGTTTGTCTGGCTGGTTGTGCCTCCCTGCCCTTCCCCTGCATCCTCCCCTTCCTCCTCCATCCTCACCCTCACCCCTACACCAGCTGAGCAGGGCTTGCTTTCCCTGCTGTTGGAATCCGAGGGAGGTGATGGAGGAGCGAGTCAGAAGGAACCAGGATGCCTTAAATATGTGTTTATGTGGATTTTAGGCATCACTCAGCCTGCACAGGGTGGGCTTGGCTGGCACAGAGGGGGTCTGGGGTGACACTGCTCTGTTCCCTGTACCCTTGGCAAACTCCTCAGCAGGAGGATCCCGCTGGATCCAGGAGAGATGAACTCCAAAAATCCTCTTTCCAGCAGCCCCTGGAGCTGTGAGCACAGCTCTGCTTCCCACTGCTCGACAGGGGATGAAGAAGTCCCCCCCCACACCTTTTTTTTTTGGTTGGTTTTTAAAGAACAGGACAGTCCCTTTTCCCACTTGAGAGCCTCCAGCTCTGCATTGTTCTGCTCTGTGCCCTTTGGAACACGTGGAGCCAGGACCCCCCAGCCCGAGGGGAAAGGTTTGGAACAGAACTTTCTTCTTGGTTTTTTTGTGTGTGTGTTTTTTTTTTTTCTCTTCTTTTTATTACTGTTCTCATTAAAACCGACCCCAGCAGCCCCCTGGCACACAGACAGGAAAAGCTCTCCTTGCAGAATTCCTGCTGAACAAAGCTGGAGCGTGCCCACATTCCGTCCTTTCCCCAACCACCTCCAAAACACTGAAAGCAGGGCCTAGTTTGGGGAGTTTTTTTTGTTTTGTTTGTGTTTTTTCTGAGACATTTCTGTGGCCAAGGGGCAGAGGAAGAACTGGGAAGGACAAACCCAACCAGCCCCTCTCCCCTGGGGCAGGTGCTGTGGAAAGGGACACGAGAGCACCTCCCAAAGGTAGGATTTTCCCACTCAGGGAAGGCCCAGAACCTTCTGGACTCTCTACCTGTGCAGCCCCACAGGTTGGGCAGGTTGTTCCTTGCTCCTTCCCGAGGCTGGAGAGCAGAGCTGGGCTGGGAAAGGCAGCACAGGATGGTCTGGAGGAAATCAGGAGCTGGTTGGAGGATTCTTGGCTTGGGGGGCAACAGTGCTGGGAAAAGAAGGAGGGAGAGTCACGTCCAGCTGCCCTGAAATGTGAAAAATCAGGGCTTCCCTCCAATAAAACTCTCCTGCTGCCTGAGAGGGTCGTGTCCAGCAGGCAGGAAGGCCACCAGCTGCCATGAAATGTGAGAAATCAGGGCTCCTCTCCAGTAAAACCCTCCTGGTGTTTGCAGGGGAGCAGCTGGGACAAGGACACCTTTGCCACACCAGCCCCTGGGGGTGTCAGAGCCACCTCTGCACCCACAGCCCCCCAAAAACCAAATAAAAATGTTCTGGGAGGCCCAGAGTGCGACCCTGCCGGGCAGGAGCTGGGAGAAGGTGGATCCTGAACCAGGAATCTCGTGGCCTCTCTGCAGGGGCAGAGGGGGGCTCTGTTTGCTGGGGTGGTTTGTCAGGGATTTGGGAATTTTCTCCCTCCTACTGCAGTGCCAACCCCGTTCTCAGGAGAGACAAACACACCAGAGTCAGACAATCTGTCGCAGGATATTTCTGCAAACACAGAAATGCATCATCCTCCTGCTGCCACTTATATCTGAGGGATTCTGCCCCAAAAAGACAGAAAACCCGCCCCAAACCAGCCTCTCCCCACCCCTGCAGCACCACCTCCCTCCAAACACCCTCGGGGCAGCAAAGACTTCCCACGTTCCACGCCCAAACAAACCTCCCTTTCCCCAGGGGAGGAAATCAACTCTCTCCCAGGGCTATTTGCAATCCCACCCCTGAGGTAACTGCTCTGGAGCGTTCTCCCTAAAATCTTTAGGTCCCCAAGGGCTGCTGCAGGCTCTGGAGTGCCCTTTTCCACGGATACCTCTTGCCCTGGGCGGCGTGGAGCTGCTCCTTGGTGGCGATGGCGTGTCTGAGGAGGCTGTCGATGCTCTTGAAGTACACGGTGCTGTCAGTCATGTTCTTGATGGCGCTGGGAGAGGGGGGAAAAAAGGGGGATGGAGGCACAGGGAATTGGCATTCCCGAGGGTTTCAAGTCCCACAGCCCCCCCTCCCTGAGGGAGAGGATTGTCGAGAGGGAATCTCAGTTTTATCTTCACAGAGAGGTGGGGGTGGGAAGAGCTCAGAGCCCCGAAATTCCTGACAATTCCCGACACTTCCCAACCCCCCCCCCCCCCTCTCCTGCTCATCCTGGCTCCCTGGGTGTGGCTCCTGCTTTTGGTTCCCCCCCTCCCAGGGCTGCAGGGGCGAGCACAGGTACCTGCAGGCGTATTCCACGGTGTAAATGGCTCCCTGGCTCTGCTCCTCCCAGCTCTGCATGTCCGACTGGAAAAGGGGAATGGCAGGGTCAGGAAGGCACTGCCCAGGGTCAGGAAGGCACTGCCCACAGCCCTGCCAGCCCCTCCCAAAAAAGGGCTGCTTCCCACTGGGAATGGGGCTCTGGGTTCCATCTCCCGGGATTTCCCGGGGGTGTTTCTGGAAGGGCTGCTGCAGGAATTTGGATATTCCGGTCGAAATTCCCTGTGTTTGTAGGTGTTTTGGGCAGCTGGGAGTCACCCTCAGGCAGGGTGTGAGCTGAGCACTGAGCCCAATTCCCACTGTTTGGAGCAGCACCCACCCACAGGGTGTTTGGCCCAGCTGGGATCCCAACTCCTGTGGAATTCTTCCTAAAAAAGCAAAATAAAGAGGGAAAAGCTTTCCCAGCGCTCCAAGTTCAGGTTTCATCAGGTTTCTTTAGATTTGCCACTCCAATGTTTTTCCCAGTCAGGAATGTCCCGTTTGCCCCCACACTCCAGAGGCTGATCCCAAGCAGGAATCATCACCATCTCCTTCCTTTCCCAACTGGAATGAGCCCTGGAAACCTCCCACAAACTCAGCTCTGCGCCCAGCCAGGCCTGGCCCGGGATGGAATTCCACCCTCACAGCTCCCAAACAAAGGGAAAACCCAACAAATCCGGGAATCACAGCTGAACTTGGGGGTGCAGGTCCATGGATAACGATTCCCAAAGTCCTGGAGGAGTTTTTGGGCACTCCACTCACGGGAGCTCATCCCCCAGGCCATCCTGCTGGAATAGTTAACTCACACCAGAGGGAATCCAGAGGCCTCTCCTGAGTGCAGGAGGTCGGGAAGGAGCCTGGACTTCATCCAAAACCCTTCCTGCTGCTCAAAGCCTGGAATGTGGAGCCCAGAGCCCGGGATACAAGAGGAACAAGCCCCTGCATGCCAAGGGCTCTCTGCAGGAGGGGATCCTTCTGTGCCAATCCCAGAGTCCGCTCGTGCCACTGGGAACAGGCCTGGGAGCTGCTCCAGAGCCAGGGATTGTCCTGCAGCTCCTCCCCCCGCTCCTGGGCAGGGATGGAAACAATCCCCTCCACTTCCCTCTGCCTGGGGCACATTCCCTGAAAACTGGGACCATCCTCAGGAAAAGGAAGCAAGTGACAGCTGAGGGATGAGATCCCAAGCCAATCCCCTTGGAATGTGCCTCGCCCCCACCTCCAGAGCCCTCCCACAGCAGCACTTAATAAAGCTTAATAAATCATTGGATACTCCAGTGTCCCAATCCAGGGAAATTTGGGAAGCAGGGCATTGGTGAAGAAGGGACCCTGACAGTGCATTAGCACGGACAGGAGGCAGGGAACCATTCCAGAGGCATCATTCCTAATGAATCCTGGCTGGCAGAGCAGGGCTGGCACTGAAGTGCTCCGGAGGAAAGCTGGGATGGGCAGTTCATTATCCCGTGGTTCTCCCTCCCCTCCTCTCCCCCTGCTCCTCAGTTTATGTGGGAAGGAAAAACCTCTCCCTGCAGGGCTCGTTTTGCTTCCCATCCAGCTGCAGGAACACGGTTGGGAATCCCGAGTCTTTGGCCTCAGGTGTGTGGATAAGTTGGCAACGTTCCCTTTTCCCGTCCCAGGGGGATTCCCTCCTTCCTGTTCTCCCATGAAAATAGGGAAGGATTTAGATGATTTAGGGATGGAGCAGCTCTGCTGTGAGGAAAAGCTGGGAGAGCTGGGATTGTCCAGCCTGGAGAAGAGAAGCTTCGGGGTGACCTGATTGTGGCCTTCCAGGACCTGGAGGAGCTGACAAGGAACATGGAGAGGGAGTTTGGAAAAGGCTTGGAATGACAGGATAATGGGGAATGGCTTCCCACTGCCAGAGGGAGGGTTGGAGGGGATACTGGGAAGGAATTCCTCCCTGGGAGGAGGGTGGGGAGGGGCTGGGATGGAATTCCCCATCCCTGGAAGTACCCAAGGCCAGGCTGGAGCAGAGAAGCTCCGGGGAGACCTCAGAGCCCCTTCCAGGGCCTAAAGGAGCTTCAGGAGAACTCTGAATAAAGGCCTGGAGTGCCAGGAAAGGGGGAATGGCTTCCCATGGACAGAGGGCAGGGTTGGGCGGGATTTTGGGAAGGAACTGACCTTGTGCTGGGCGAGCTCCGGGAGGGATCTGCGGACGTGCTCCTGCAGCCGGAACAGGGCCACCGAGGGCTCGTTGGCCAGCACGTACAGGCTCTCTGTGAACTTGTCTGTGACTGCAGGGAAATGTGGGATCAGGGAAAATCAGGAGCTCCAGGGCCTTGGGAAGGGTCCCCTGGCCTTGGTCCTGACACAGCAAGCGAGAGATCAGAGCAAAGTCCCACTTTTTTAACATTAACTCCGTGGGTTTAACGTTGATGTGGCAGAGAGGGGATCCCAGAGATCCATAAACATCTCCAAGGGGTGTCCAGAGGGCGGTGCTGGACTTTTTCCAGTGGTTCCCAGCAACAGGAAGAGGGATAATGGCCAGAAACTAAACCACAAGTCCCACCTCGACACGAGGAAGAACTTCTTTCCATGGAAGTGGCAGAGCCTGGAACAGCTGCCCAGGGAGGGTGTGGAGTCTCCTCTCTGGAGACATCCCAATCCCACCTGGAGACATCCCAATCCCACCTGGAGATATCCCAACTCCACTTGGAGACATCCAGCCCCTCCTGGAGATATCCCAATCCCACTTGGAGACATCCAACCCCACTTGGAGACATCCAACCTCACTTGGAGACATCCCAACCCCTCCTGGAGATATCCCAGCCCCTCCTGAAGATATATCCCAACCCCACTTGGAAACATCCAGCCCCTCCTGGAGACATCCCAACCCCTCCTGGAGACATCCAACCCCTCCTGGAGATATCCCAGCCCCTCCTGGAGATATCCCAACCCCACCGGGAGACATCCAAACCCGTTCCCACCTTTCTTCACCTTCAGCTGCATCTCGGGTTCCTCCATCGCCGCCCGCCGCCACTTCCGCCGGCGCGCCCCCGAAACCGCCCCGGCCGCGCCCCGGCGGCGAAAACAGCGCCGGGTGGAAACACGGCCGCGGAGACACCGTTCCGCTCAGCCCTTGAGGTGTGGGGGGTCCCCCCTTCCCCAAAACCGGGAGCCCCCCAGGGCTCAGTGTCCCCAAACCAGCCCCTCCAGGGTCACATCGCGAGGCGGCCTCGGAGTTGCCCGGTTTGGCCGCCCCCGCTGCCCCGAGCCAGCGCAGAGGGGAGATGGGGGTCTCGGGGGTGTGGGGGTGTCACCCCCTCGCCATTTCCCCCTTCCCGGGGCTGTGACACCCTGGGGACCCCCCTGGACCCCCCCGTGTCCCCTCACAGCCCCCCGTGGCGCTGTGGGTGTTTGGATACTCCCATTCCCGTGCTCTGGGGGCTGAATCCGCTGTCCGGGGCGGGATAAGGGATAAAGGGGGGGGCGAGGGGGAGTGTCCCCAAGATGTCCCCCACGTGTCCCCAAGGCCGGGGAGGGGGTCTCGCCGCCCCTCTGCCACCCTGTCCCCGCCATCCCTGTCGCTTTAAGGCCGCGTTCCCTCCCCCATCGTCAGCGGGCGGGTGGAGCCGGGACGGGACCCCCCGAAACACCCCAAAATCCTCCCTCCCCCAGAGCCTTCCCGGGAACGGGGAACAGGGAGCGGAGACCGCGGTGAGGGGCTGGGGAGGAATATTGGGGAATGGGGGGGTCCCCCTTCCCTGAGCGGGGGGGGGGGTGGGGTTGGGGGGGGGGGGGGGCAAGGGGGGGACCCCCAAATTGTGCCGCGGATTGGGGGTCGCAAGGACTTGGTGCTGGGGTGGGGGTGTCCCACATTTCCCCGCTTTCCCCCCGCTTTTCCCCCTCTTCCCAACACTTTCTTGCAGGTGTCCCCCCACCCGAGGGTGAAGGAGCAGCTGGTGGGGGTCGCGGAGACCCCCCCAAGACCCCCCACCCCGAGCCACGGGGACACCAAGGAAAAGGGCGAGAATTGGGGGGGAACGGGATGAAAACGAGGAGGAGGAGGAGGAGGAGGAGGAGGAGGAGGAGGAGCTGGAGGAGAGCAGGGATGCGGGGGACGGAGGGGATGGTGAGTCTGGGATGGAGGATGCGTGGATCCGGGATCCTGCCCCCCACTGTAAATCGGGATTCAGGGGATCGAGGTGCCCTCTGCCCTGGGGTGGGCACAGTGCGGTCCCTGCCAGACTGGGAATTGTGGAGTATCCTGAGTGGGAAGGGATGCATCAGGATCATCAATCCAACCCCTGTGCCTGCACAGGATACCTCAAAAATCCAGGCTCTGCACAGGACACCCCAACAATCCTGGCCCTGCACAGGACACCCCAACAATCCTGGCCCTGCACAGGGCACCCCAAAAATCCCCTGTGCCTGCACAGGGTTCCCCAACAACCCCCTGTGCCTGCACAGGGCACCCCAACAATCCTAGTCCTCTACAGGGCACCCCAACAATCCTGGTCCTGCACAGGGCACCCCAAAAATCCTGTCCCACTCCCAGCTGTCCTGGAGCCCCCCCTGGGCTCAGACACGTGGGGTGTGGGGTCCCCCAGGGTCCCTGAGAGCCGCCCTGGTTTGCAGGTGGAGCTGAGACCCCCAGGAACCCCTCGCTGGACGCCCAGAGCAGCGCTGAGCTGCCGGCCCTGGACGGTGAGTGTTGCAGAGCCAGAGGGAGACGGAGCTCCCCGGGTCCTCCCAGCCCAGCAGATCTGCTGGAGAACAGTCCCTGACTGCTGCCAGGCCCTCCCAAAGCCATTCCCAGCTCCAGGCTCCCCCAGAGCCATTCCCAGCTCCAGGCCCTCCCAAAACCAGTCCCAGCCTCAGCCCTTGGTGCTGCCTCGTGCCAGCAGTGAGAGGTCGCTGCAGCTCCACACAGTGGAACTGGAGCTGGGAAAACCCTTCCACGGGCTTCCCTGATTAAAAACTGCTTCAAGCACGCTGGGATTTCCAAGTGGAGCCTCCCAAGGGCAGGAAATAGGAGGATGGACCTGAGTGCACATGTGCATTTATGCCCTTAATTCCAGGTCCCTGCTTCCCCCTTGGATGGATCCTGTCCCTCCTCAGGCAGCTCTTGGGGCTGGTTTATCTCCCTGCTCAGCTCTTGGTGCCGTGCACTGGTCAAACCTCATTCTCCAGGGTTTTTACTTGCAGGGGGTTGATCCCTGTTTTTGCAGGACTCGGTTTTTGCCAGGGAACAGCTTTGGATGAGGCCTGAGCTTTCAGGAAGCAGCTCCTCCCTGTGCACGGGGAATAAATGCAGAGAATGAAACCTGAATGAGCAGAGAATAAAAAAATAGAGAATAAAACTGAAATGAGTAGAGAATAAATAAGTAGAGAATGAACCCTCTCTCCTCTCTCTGGAACAGGTTTCCCCCTGAAACACTCGAACACTCTGACCAACAGGCAACGAGGCAACGAGGTCTCAGCCCTGCCAGCCACGCTGGACAGTGAGTGCCACCAGGCAGAGGGTCCCAGAGGGGGTGTGGAGGGGACAGAGGGACAGCAGGACACGGGGGGGACCCTCTGTGTCCTGCTCTTCACACCACTGAGTGGCAGGAGGGAGGGATTTTTGGGGCCAGGGACCCACCTGCAGCTGGGGAAGGGTTTTGTCCCGGTGGGTGAATCCTTCCTCTCTCCCCCAGCACTGTCCATCCACCAACTCGCTGCCCAAGGGGAGCTCATCCAGCTGAAGGAGCACCTTCGGAAGGGTATGTGGCTCCCTCTCTCAGCCCAGGTCCTGCCAGGTCCTGGCTGGTGACCCCCACACCCCCAGCTCGGTTTTCATCCAGCCATAGGATCGTTAAGGTGGGAAAAGACCTCAAGGATCCTCGACTCCAGCCAGCTGGGGAGGTTCTGTTGGGTTTGCTGGGACGACAGGGGGCAGAGGGGGCTTTTCCTTTCCCCTCAGTGTCCCCCCATGTCTGTGCAGGTGAGAACCTGGTGAACAAACCTGACGAGAGAGGCTTCACCCCCCTCATCTGGGCCGCTGCCTTCGGGGAGATCGAGACGGTCCGGCACCTGCTGGAGTGGGTAAGGCCTTATCCAGGCAGCCCCTGGATAACAGGGAGCTTCCCACCCCCAATCCCAGTGGCTCCCAAACTGTCCAGCACCGTCCTGGTGCCTCCTCAGCCAGGCTTTCCCTTGGCATCAAGCAGGAGCTGCTGGGTGCCCCTTGGGCCGAGAGCTTGGCCAGGAGCACTCAGAGCCTCATCCCCCAGCCAGGAGGGGCTGTTTGTAATTAAATCTCTGCTCACTGCTCATTTGGGATCGGGTTTATCACTGGGTCCCTCCAATCTGTAATTAAATCTCTGCTCACTGCTCATTTGGGATCGGGTTTATCACCAGGGCCCTGTGATTTGTGCTCAGTGAGGTGTGGTGGCCATTCAGGAGCCCAGGAGTGCCAGGTTTGCAGCCCGGGGGAGGGAGCAGGGATCACATCCCGCCCTCTGGAGGGGGCTGCTCCCACATCCCCCTGGATCCAAGGGCTGGGAAGCACCCACAGCTCTGGGAAGCACCGACCAAGCTCTGCTCCTGTATCAGCAGCAGGACAGAGGGACGAACAGAACCCCCATAAATGAGGTGATGCATCCCCAGATGAAGGCCAGGAGGGGCCCGGGGCTGGCAGGGCTTGGAGGGCAGGGAGGTTTTCCATGGGAATCAGTGCAAAAGAGACCCTGGATACTGTGCAGGCATCCAGACAGGCCAGGGATGCTCTTCCTGGTGATGCTGAGTGACAGGATCCATCAGGACACTGGAGAAGGGCTTTTTAGGCCTCACATGAGATGCTTGGTGATGATTAAAACGTGCCCAGCAAGGATTTTGGCCAGGAGGGATTTTTGGTTGGCTGGGAAGGTGTGAACCCCGTCCCCTGTGGGGACCTGGCTCTGGGATGAGCCCCCCCAGGGTGTCCCAGGGCTCTGCCACCTGCCAGGACCAACCCCAGTGTCATTCCCAGGGGGCTGATCCCCACGCCCTGGCCAAGGAGAGGGAGAGTGCCCTGTCCCTGGCCAGCATGGGGGGATACACGGACATTGTCACCCTGCTGCTGGAGAGGAACGTGGACATCAACATCTACGACTGGGTGAGTGCCACCAGGGCCACCAGGGCCACCAGGACAGGCCTCCACAAAGCTCGTTTCCCATCCTTCCAGCCTGGTGCTTCCCAGGCTCCCAGCCTTGCTCCTGTGGTTGTTCCCATAAATTAACCAGGATAATCGTTTTAAATGGATTTTTTTTCCACGAGGAAACCCCCACATGAGCAGAGGTTGGGGTGATTTTTAACAGTGACACAGATTGAAAGTTATTGTGTCAACACAGGGAAGAATAAAACCTGCAGGGTTTTATAATGGGTTTTATAATAATAAACCCAGAATAAAACCTCCTGGGAGCTGGGAGAGGGTGGAAGGGGGATCCCAGCCTGGAGCTGGGAGAGGACAGAAGGGGGATCCCTGTGAATCCCAGCCTGGAGCTGGGAGAGGATGGAAAGGGGTTTGCAGTGGGAGAGGGCCAAAGGGGGATTCCCCCCAGAGCTGAGAGAGGGTGGAAGGAGGATCCCAACCTGGAGCTGGGAGAGGGCAGAAGGGCAATCCCAGTGGGTCCCAGCTGGAGGTGGGAGAGGGTGAGAGGGGGATCCCAGTGGTTCCCAACCCAGAACTGGGGGAAGGTGTAAGAGGGATCCCAGCGAGTCCCAGCCTGGGAAGCTGGGAAAAAGGGCAGGAGGGGGATCCCAGCCTGGAGGTTGGTAGGGGGTGGAAGGGGGACCCCAGCAGGTCGGGGCCTCCCTGTCTGGGAGGAGCAGGAGCTGTGGGAGCTCAGCAGTGACCGTCCCTGTCCCCCCTGTCCCCAGAACGGTGGCACCCCCCTGCTCTACGCCGTGCGCGGGAACCACGTCAAGTGTGTGGAGGCCCTGCTGGGTAAGGGGAACCCCTGAGCCTGGAATTGCTGCTCCCCCGCCTCGGGAAGAGAGGGACACACCCCTGGGGGGGTGCAGGGGCAGCTTTTGGGGGTCCCCTCACTCCCCCCTGCCCTGCTCTCCCCCCACAGCTCACGGCGCTGACCTGACGGAGGAGGCGGATTCCGGCTACACCCCCATGGATCTGGCCGTGGCCCTGGGCCACAAGAAAGGCAGGTGTCCCCTCCCCTTCCCTCCCTGGAAAACCTCCAGGTGATTCCCAGCTTCCAGCACTGCCTGGGGCTTGCTTTGACCTCCCCCCACAGCCCTGCCATCAATCCAGGGAAATCGGATCCTCGGGCTCCGCTTCCCAACCCTGGGGATAAGGGCTGGGACTGGGCAGGTGGGGACAGGCCCCTGGAGAAGGGGGTTTTCCATCAGGAAACAGAAGCAAAACGGTGACCCAGCTCCTTCCCACAGCAGCAGTGGCTCCTCACAGGCTTGGCTTGCCCGGGTGCCACCTCTCTCCCTCCCTTAGTCCAACAGGTCATCGAGAACCACATCCTGAAGCTGTTCCAGAACAAGGGGCTGGAGTGACACGGGGCTGCAGCCCCAGCTCTGCTCTGGGACCAGGAAATGGGCCATGGCACGATGCTGCAGGCAAGGGGCACGTGGAGGAATCCAGGAATCCCTGCCCTCCATGGATCCACAGCTCTCCCAGGGGTGGCACAGCCCCGGTGCTCACACCCAGGGACATTCATTCCTCAGGGCAGCTGGGAATGCCCTGTCCAGGCTCAGCTGCTCTGTGTATCCCAGGATCCCATTTTTGGAATTAAACCCTAAAGCAGCCCTGTGGAAGAGCCCTGTGCATTGCCTTGGCCTGTCACAGCCCCTGTTCCCAGTCCCACTTACTGGGGAACCACGGGGGGGGGAACTGGGCCAACAACCCCCTGCCCCGAAACCCTGGTATCCTCTCCCATAAACCTGCCAAGCCTCCCCTGCACCCAGCCAGGGAAGCAGGGCATAGGAAGGAGGAAAATCCTGCAGGAAGCATCGCCCTGGCAGCCAGGAATGTGGGAATGTGGCACAGCCCTGGCACGCTGCCAGCCCGGGCAGGAGTTCAGGGGTGGCCAGCAAAGGTGACAGACGGCCCAGGGGGACACTCCTGAGGGGACACTCCTCCTCCCTCCTCCTCCAAGCCCCCGAGGGCTCAGTCCTGGGGGGCCACTTCCCAAGGAGCAGCCAGGAGGGAGCAGGGACACCCTTTATTCATCTGGTTGCACACCCGAGTCCCCCCCAGGCGATCCCACAGGGATCCCTGGGCAGTGTCCCTCTGTCAGTGCCATCCCTGGGGATGTGGGTTCCTCAGGGGGCAGCTGGGCAGGTTTTCAGAGCCCCCCAGGGGTGGGGGCAGCCCCCCCAGTGTCCTACAGCCTCTCCCCCAGCACCCCCAGGTGATAGACCACGATCCTCCCAAAGAAGTCCGTGCTGTTCTCAAAGGTGATCTTCAGCCTGTCCAGCACCGTCTCCTCCACCTGGAACCTCTGCAGGGCCCGTGAAGGAATAAACCAGGAACAGAACAGGAATAAACCAGGAACAGAACAGGAATAGAACAGGAATAGAACAGGCAGTGGGAGACCTGCTCCCAGTGGGCACCCCTGGGGTTCACAGCCCGGGTGCTCCAGCTCTGCTGAGCAGCTCTGGCAGTGGCAAAGCCCCACCAGGTTCCCAACTGTGCCCTCATCCCCCTGCCCCTCCACAGCCTCGGGGGGCTCTGAGGGGGGGCCACACATGGCAAAGGATATTTGCATGGCATGGCTGTCCTGGGGGTACAGCTCGGAGATTTTCACCAGCTCTTCACCTGCTCTGCAGCCTGTGGAGGATGAGGGGGGAGGTTCAGGTGCTGGGGAGGCTGTCCCGAAATCCTCCCAGCACCCCGAGACCCCCCAGCTCCTCGCTGTCCACCCTGGGAGCTGCTCCAGCCCACGGCCTCAGCCCCTCCTGGGCTTTGGGAACGGCCAACAAATCCCTCTGGGCCTTCCCTTCCCCGCCTGCAGGACCCAGGTGTGGGTAAAGCAAGGCAGGGGGAACCCCCAGGTACCCCCAAACGTCACCTTCCAGCGTGCACAGCTGGCTGGAGAATCCCCCCTGGAACTGGACCTGGAGCTGTGAGACCTTGACGGGGCGGGGGAAGTCCAGGGTGACCCACTGGCACGTGCCCTGGGGGCAGGAACGACACAGGGATGTCACAGAGGGGGCAGAGCGGGGCTCCTGTGCCACCCCCGTGGCTCCCCCATCCCCGTGCCCCCAAACCTGGTCCGAGTTCCAGCAGGTCTCCTCGCTGGCGTCGAACATGTGCTGCTTCCCAAACTGCTTCACGTCCCGGTTCAGCACCGAGCTCACCCTGCAGGGACAGGGCAGGGGGCAGGCTGGGGGCATGAGACCCTCCCAGGGGCCCGGGGGCAGCGGGGACAGGGGGCAGGGACTGGGAGACACCCGGCAGGGACCGGGGGACTCCCGGCAGGGACCGGGGGACACCCAGCAAGGACGGGGGGACACTCGGCAGGGACTGGGGGACACCCGGCAGGGATAAGGGGACACCCCGCAGGGACCGGGGGACAGCTGGCAGGGACCGGGGGACACCCGGCAGGGACCAGCACTCACCGCGTGGTTGTGTCAGCACAGACCAGGGGCTCCAGCGGCATCGCGGCCTGGGGAGAGACCCCGAGGGGAGGGGACATGGGACCCCTGGGCAGGACTGGGGACACTCTGGTAGCGTTGGGGACTCCTGGGCAGGATTGGGGACCCCTGGGCAGGATTGAGGACACTCTGGTAGCACTGGGGACCCCTGGGCAGCACTGGGGACACTCTGCCAGTGTTGGGGACTCCTGGGCAGGAATGGAGACCCTCGGATAGTATTGGGGACCCCCAAGTACCATTGGGGACACTCTGGCAGCACTGGGGACCCCTGGGCAGGAACGGAGATCCTTGGATAGTGTTGGGGGACCCCCGAGCAGCACTGGGGACCCCTAAGCAGCACTGGGACACCTGGATCGTACTGGGGACCCCTGAGTAATACTGGGGACCCCTGAGCAGCATTGGGGACCCCTGAGCAACACTGGGGACAGCCAAAGCAGCACTGGGGACACCTCGGCAGGAATGGAGACCCTTGGATCGTACTGGGGACCCCCGAGGCAGCAAAGGGGACCCTCGGACAGCGACGGGGACCCTGGGACAGCATCGGGGACACCCGCACAGCGATGGGGACCCCTGGTAGCGCCGTCCCCCCGCCCGGTACCGCTCCCACGCCCACCCCCGTCCCGCCGGGCCATCCCCGCACTCACCGCCCGCCGCAGGAAGAGGTGGAGCCGCTTCCCCGTTCCCGGTGTCCGGTACCTCCCCCCTGCCCTCCTCCCGCTCCGCCCTCCCCTCTGCGGGGACCCCCCCGCGCCCCGCGGGGCAGCCCCGGGACCCCCCCGTGTTCGCCCCCTCTGCCAAAGCTTCGTCCATCCCGACCCCGCGTGTCCTTGGGATCGGGGGTACCCCCTTCCCGGGACAGGGGGGACCCGGCGGGGGGCGCGGGGACCCTCTGGGGCAGCGCTGAAGGTGGGACCGGCAACGGAGAGACCGAGAGGGAGGGAAAGAGTGAGGGGTGGGAGGGATCCCTGGATCCCGCATCCCTGTATATCCCTGCATCCCTGAATCCCGCATCCCTGCATCCCTGCACATCCCTGCATCCCTGCACATCCCTGCACATCCCTGCACATCCCTGCACATCCCTGCCTATACCTGCACATCCCTGCCTATACCTGCACATCCCTGCACATCCCTGCAGATCCCAGAATCCTTACACGGCCCAGCAATCCTGCTCATCCCTGTATCCCTGCAGGGAGCACATACTGTCACCCAGCACACACGTGTGTGCCCGAGCGTGCTCACTCACACGTGTGACACACACCAGCACACGCGTGACGGGCTCCGTCTCCCTCCTCCCTCCTCCCCTCCTTCTCCCGCCGGGAGTCGCCGGAGAAATTGGGTCAAAAACCGCAGGAGCCTCATTTGCCCCCGGGCTAATTGCGCGCCGGGGGACAGACAGGGGGACAGACAGGGGGACAGACAGCTCGGTACTCCCTCCCCCCTCAGCCCAGCGCCCCCCGGCCCCTCCAGCCCCGCGGGGGAGCGGGAGGCAGCGCATCCCCCGGGATTGCGGGATCGCGGCCCGGGCCCCGCTCTGGCTGTCGAGGAACGCGCCGGGGCCGTGCCCGCGGGCCTGGCATCGCCACCGGCTCCCGGCTGCCGGCCAGCCCGGCCCTCCGCCGCCCGCCGGGGGGGCTTGGCCATTGATCCAGGAGCTGATGGACGGGCCGGTGCCAAAGCAGGCGCCGGCAGGGATCCAAACCCCCCGCTCCCGGCGGGCTCCGGGGCGCAGGAAGCGGGTGCCGGTGCCCTTTGTGCGGCGGGTGCCGGCGTGTGGGGTTTGCTGAGCAGCCCCGGGAGCCACTTCCGAAGAAGAAGCGGGTCTTGTGCCCCTTCACCATTAATTAATTAATCGCTTGTGCCGATTGAATTCCGCTTCCGCGAAAGCCCTGGAGATTCCCGGGGGGATGCGGCGCGGGCGGAATTCAGCGGCCGCGCTGCCCGCACAGGGCTCTGCCTGTTCTCCGGGATGGGCCTTTCTCATGGATAAAACCCCCCCGAGAGGGGGGTCGGGAGGTCCCGGGGGAGGGCGGGGGGGGGAGCAGGATTTGGCACAGCCCGATGTGGTTTGTAATCGATGCTGAATGAGAATGTGGTGGCATCTCTGTGCTGGGGAAGGAGCCGGGCACGGTGGCGATGGGTGGGAGCCTCTGGAATGGGGCGGATACGGGATATAATCATAGTCACGTTATTCTAACGCTGGTTTTAAGGCGCGGGCTGACCTTTAGTCCCGAGGGGGGAAGGCAGGGGCTCGCGGCCGGGCTGTGGCAGTGCCGGTGTCCCCACACCGGGGGGGCCGGGGATGTGGCACACGAGTGTGAGCAGCTGTGAGGGGTGGGATGTGCCATTAACGAGCTCGGCTCTGCCACCGGGAGATGCTGCTCGGTGTCCCCACACGGGGGGGACACAATTACCGCCCTGGCTAATGAGCCAGCACAGCGTCCCGCCAGCCCCGCCGCCGATCATTGCTGCTGGCAGGGAGGGGCTGTCCTGGGGTCCCTCCTGTCCCACGCCGGCCCCAAATCCCCCGCTGGCACCGCGGAGGGCACAGGGGTGAGCTGGTGGCACTGCCACCCCGGAGATGCCCAGGAGGGGCTGCGTCCCAGCCCGTGCCCCGGGTGCAGGGTGGGTGCTGCCGGAGGGCGAGGAGCGGGTCCGGCTGCCGGAAGGGGGAAGGGAAGGAGGCAGTTGCCATGGAAACAGAAAATAAAATCGATGCATCCTGCTGGTGGGTTAGGAGGGAAGTTGGGCATCCCTGCATCCCTGGGGGGGGGGGG
>NW_020884962.1:965169-965828 GCF_003945725.1 Corapipo altera
GAGCGGAGGGGGGGCACCGGCAGCTCTGGGTCTCTCGTTGCCTCCCCGCGCCGCCCCCCCCGTGCCCCAGGGCCCCCCGTGCCCCCGGCGCTGAACTCGGCTCGCCCCGCTCGGTTACAGCCGCGATGAATATTTCATGCCAGGCGCGCCGGGCCGCTTCTCCTGAGTTATTTATGGCAGCGCCGGCACATCTGGAAACCGAACTGATGGGGCTGGAGCGGCGGCGGCGGCGGCCGGAGCCCCCCGAGACCCCCGGCTGCGCTCCCCCCCCTTCCCGGGGCACAGCCTCCTGATCCCCGGGGGCTGCGATGCCGAGCCCCGCGTTCTGGGGGTGCCCCAGATCCCAGCCTGGCTCCGTGTCCCCCCTCGCGCGGGAATGAGCCCCCCCCCAAGCGCAGGGGAGGGTGGGGAAGGGGCACCGGGAGCTGGATGTGGGGCGGGGGGAGCGGGGCAGCCCCCCGGGGGTCCTGGTACCTCTCCGGGAGCACGGGAAGAGGAACAAACCCCCTCGGGGGTCTCGCTGCTCTGTCTGGGGGCATAGCGAGGGGACCGTGTGTGTGTGTGTCCCCCGGAGGTCCCGGTGCCTGAGCGGGGGGGCAGGGGAAGCGAGGTAGCCCCTCCCGGTGGTCCCGGTGCCACGTCCGGGGGCAGGGGGAGCG
>NW_020884962.1:965838-967741 GCF_003945725.1 Corapipo altera
CGGGGGCAGGGGGAGCGGGGCAGCCCCTCCCGGTGGTCCCGGTGCCAAGTGCAGGGTAAGGGGGAGCGGGGCAGCCCCGGTCGGTCCGCGGGGTTGAGGAGCGGGGCAGCCCCCCGGGGGTCCCGGTACCCAGCCGGGGCAGGGGGAGCGGGAAAGTCCCACTCGAGGATTCCGGTGTTCCCTCCGGGGGCAGAAAGAACGGGGTAGACCCTCGGGGGGCTCCGGTGCCCCGTGCCGGGGGCGCTGAGAGCAGGGCAGCCCCTCCGGGGGGTCGCGGTGCCGAGCGCGGGGGCAGGGGGGGATGCGCAGCCCCTCCGGGGGGTCGCGGTGCCCCGGGCGGGGCGGGGGGATGCGGCAGCCCCGGCTGTGCCCGCCCGCGGCCGCGGGCCCGGCGCGGTGTTGCAGTGCGGGACACTGCGGCGGCGGCCCCGGGGCTGCGGGACTCCGGTGCCCGGGCAGCGCAGCGCGGGGAGGGGGGGGGGGGGGGGGAAACCCCCCCCCCCGGGCGGGGGGGGCCCCCCCCGTCCGCCTCGTCCCGTCCGGTACCGGCACCGGTACCCGGGGGGGGGGTCCCGTCCCGGCGCCCCGCGCCCGCCCCGCAGCGAGCGGAGCCGCCGCAGCCCCGCACTCACCGTGTCCCCGGTGCCGGCGGCGGGAGGGGCCCGCCCGCAGCAGCGCGACGGTGCCGCCGGTGCCGCCGGTGCGGCTCCGCGCAGGGAGGGAAGGGGCGGCACCGGGAGCTCGGCCCGGCCCTGCCCCGGCTCTCCCGGCGCTGCGCAGGGCCGGCGGCTCGCCAAGGTCACCGGCCCGCCCGGCTTCCCCCCATCCCCGGGACCCCCCCGGTGCTGCCGGGACCCCCGAGGAACGCGCGGGGCACGGGGGGTTGTGTCGGGGAAATCCCCCGCCCCGGGCACGGCAAGGGCAGTGGGTGCCCACCGCCCACCCGTGTGCCCACCGCCCACCCGCGCGCCCCCAGCCCACCCTCACAGACCCTCTTACAACCCCCCCCACACCCGCGTGCCCACCGCACCCACCCGCGGGCACACACGGGGACCCCCCGGCCCCACCCCAAAGGGCCGCAGGGGAATGGTCATGGGGCTCTTCATCCCTGGGGGTGTCGGGGGGGGTCCCATCCCTGTTCTCCCACCGCTGGCACGGAGGGACATCCCCGGGCACGGCAGGGACACGGCTCCGGAACGACCCTTCGCTCCTTTATTTTGTAAACAGCGTTTTCCTGGCACTGCCCACCCCTTCCCCCCCGAGTCCTCCCGGCATGGCTGGGGTGGGACAGGGCACCCACGGCCCCCCCGGGACCCGCCGGGAGGGGAGACCCCACCAGAGAGACCCCCTGGGCACGGGCAGGGCTGTGGCTGCAGCCACAACGTCCCTATAGAGCATCCAGAGGTCCCCACAGCCTTTGGGGACACCAGGGGACCAGCAGAGCACCCCTGGGGACACCTCTGGCAGCCCCTCTGGGACATCTCTGGGTCCCACTGCTCTGTGGCTCTTCGAGCAGGACGGGGGGCACCGGGCAGAGCAGCCCCCAGGGTGGGCACAGCAATCCTCAGGACAGGGACAGCAGCCCCCAGGGTGGGCACAGCAGCCCCCAGAACAGGAACAGCAGCCCCCAGGGTGGGCAGAGCAGCCCTCAGGGTGGGGAGAGCAGCGCTCAGGGTGGGCACAGTAGCCCCAAGAGTGGGCACAGCAGCCCCCAGGACAGGGACAGCAGCGCCCAGGGTGGGCACAGCAGCCCCCAGGGTGGGCAGAGCAGTCCCCAAGATGGGGAGAGCAGCGCCCAGGGTGGGCACAGCAGCCCCCAAGGTGGGCAGAGCAGCCCCCAAGGTGGGCACAGCAGCCCCCAGAGTGGGCAGAGCAGCCCCCAAGGTGGGCACAGCAGCCCCCC
>NW_020884962.1:967841-986281 GCF_003945725.1 Corapipo altera
CAGAGCACCCCTGGGGACACCTCTGGCAGCCCCTCTGGGACATCTCTGGGTCCCACTGCTCTGTGGCTCTTCGAGCAGGACGGGGGGCACCGGGCAGAGCAGCCCTCAGGGTGGGCACAGCAATCCCCAGGACAGGGACAGCAGCCCCCAGGGTGGGCACAGCAGCCCCCAGGATGGGGACAGTAGCCCCCAGGGTGGGCACAGCAGCCCCCAGGGTGGGCACAGCAGCCCCCAGAACAGGAACAGCAGCCCCCAGGGTGGGCACAGCAGCCCCCAGGGTGGGCAGAGCAGCCCCCAGGGTGGGCACAGCAGCCCCCCGGGCCGGGCAGGCCCCGTCACTGGTGTTTCTTTGCCCGGAGCTGGCCGGCAGGAGCGGGGGGCAGGAAGAAGGCGGGGCAGCGCAGGCAGCGGAGCACCAGGAGCTGCGGGCCCAGCGCGTAGAGGATGTTGGAGAGGAGGAAGCTCCACAGGACGTCGTCGGGGGTCTGGTAGGGGAAGGGGGTCCGGGCGTGCAGCGACGAGCCCAGGTGGGAGAACTGAGCCTGGGGACACAGGGAAGGGGTGGCACTGGGGAGGGGGAGGGTCGTGTGCGGCCCACCCGGCCCCAAAGGGTGTGTGGTGGCAGCAGCGCGGGGCGGCACATCCTATTATAGCCCTGGCCCAGCCTATTTCTGGCCAGCGAATCCCCGGGCCCGGCAAAATCCACCGGGGCCAAAGCAATTACCAGGCAGCAGCAGAGCTGCTGCTCCACGTGCAGGCGCAAAGCTGAGCCCCCAAGCTCAGCCCCAACCCCCCCTGCCCCTGGTTGGGACCAAAACCCAGCCCTGGGGGTCCCAGCATTGCCCCCCCGGGCGCTGGCACGGCCTCACCTGTGCCACGGCCCCGGCAAACACCAGGCTCCAGTCGGGCAGCCAGGAGCAGCCGGGCAGCACCAGCCCGTAGATGCAGAGCAGGAAGAAAGGGAGGGCGTAGAACATGTAGATCAGCATCTGGGGAGGGACAGAGAGAAGGTCACCCCCTCCCTGGTGCCACCTGGGGGGGTCTCCGGCCCCAGCTGGACCCCCCCCACCACTCACCTGCACTTTGGGGTAGGCGACGGGGTCGCGCAGGTACGGCTCGTGCTGGTAGATGTACTCAAAGCACGAGTCGGCAGGACAGTCCAGAACCACCTGAGGGGGTGGAGAGAGGAGGGGAGGAGGGTGGGGGGCGGATGAACCTTCCCCAAGCCCCCCCCGGCCCCTCCAGCCCCCCCCCGTGCGGGGGCCCAGCACTCACCATCCCCCTGAAGAAGGTGAACGAGGCCATGAGCAGCAGCACCAGCACCAGGGCCGCGTCCTGGGGCCGCCGGTACAGGGGTTTGCGCTGCTCCTCCGCCACCTGGGAGAGGGAAACGCCCCGGTTTGGGCTCTGCACCCCCCGGCCCAGCCCCGGGAGGGGCACCGGGCACCCGGGGCAGCCCCCCCGGAGCCCCAGCTCACCTTCTCGGGGCTGAGGAGCAGCGGCTCCTTGGGCTGCTGGAACAGCCTCACCCCGGCCCAGAGGAGGAGGAGGATGTAGGGCAGGTTGAGCAGGAAGGAGGGGCTGAGCTCGGAGCTGTATTTCCCTGGGGGAGGAGGGCGCGGGATGGACGCGGAGGAAGCACCGGCACCTCCCTCCTGTGCCCGCGGGGAGCAGCAAACCCGCCGGACACGGGCGGTGGGCACGGAGCCCCCTCCTCCCCCCCGTACCGATCATGTTCCCCAGCAGGAAGACCACGACGCTCATCAGCAGCGAGCCCAACCAGAAGAGCCCCAGGTTCCTGTAGTTCTTCCTGCAGAGACACCGGGAACAGGCACCTCGGTGCTCCCTCCTCATGGAATCTGGGATGCTCCAAGCCCCCTGAGCTCCTCTGGCACCTCTGCCAGGCTCAGAGCTCTCTCCACAGAATCTGGGATCCTCCAACCCCTCTGAGCTCCTCTGGCACCTCTGCCAGACTTGTGGCTCCCTCCTTATGGAATTTGGGATCCTCCAACCTCCCTGAGCTCCTCTGGCACCTCTGCCAGACTTGTGGCTTCTTCCCCATGGAGTTTGGGATGCTCCAAGCCCCCCGAGCCCCTCCGGCCCCCGGGTCCCCGCTCACCTGTGGCCGATGGCCGCGACCATGGTGAGGTAGAGCCCGTAGTGGACGACGCCATCCCAGTAACAGATCATGATCCCATGGGCCGTGCGCAGGTAGGGCTCGCCCTGCCCACGGGGGAGGGACTGGGTCAGGCAGGGAGGGGGCAGCTGCCTTCCCACCCCCTCCCTGGGGCACTCCACGGGAGTTGGGGCTGCTCCAGGTGGGATCTCAGTGTGTGATCCCAGTGTGTGATCCCAGTGTGTGATCCCAGTGTGTGATCCCGGTGTGTGATCCCAGTGTGTGATCCCAGTGTTGCAGGAGCAGCTCCAGCAGGGAGAGTTCCATCCAGCCCCACCTGGGCAGGGGGAGCAGGGGGCCGGGGTGGGGTTGGCTGGGGTGGTACCTCTCTGACATAGACCTCCATGAAGCCAGAGATGAACCCATCCTCCTCCAGGGCGATGATGAGGTCGACGCCAGAGACGAAGGAGAGCACCACGAACACTGTGTGTGGGGGGGAACCAGGGCAGCTCTGCCAGGGGCTCAGGGCTCCTCCCAGATCCCAAATCCCAAACCCTCACCCCCCACCCCAACACAGAACCAACCCCCACAGACTGGGGGGGCTCTCACCACAGAACAGGGGGTCCTGGAAGTGGCTCACGCCGCTGACGAGGAGGATGATGGAGAAGAGGCCGAGGAGCACCAGCGTCACCGTCAGCACCAGCAGTGGGGGGTTGCTGTGGAGCAGAGGGGGGGGGTCCAGCACCAAGCCCCATTTCCCCCCTGCCCACGGGAAATGCTCCTCACCCCCCCGATCTTTAGGGTCAGGATCAGGCCCCGCACCCCAGGGGGGGTCCTGGCGCTGCCCAAACTCTGAGAGGGGAAAACGGCTCCTCTGGGGTCTGAAACAACCCCGGGGGGGTGAATCCCAAAGGAAGGGAGGAACCTGACATTCCAGCAGGGTGGGGAAGGGGCTGCCTTGGCAAGGCTCCTGTGCCAGGGCAGGGAGCAGCTCCAGCAGGGCCCCCCCTCTCCAATCTGTGTCCAGAGCAGGGAAATCCATAATAAACCAAAATCAAGGAGAGATAGAGACTGAAAAAGTGTCCTGAGAGAGAGAAGAAGTTGTAGGGAAAACCATCCTGGGCAGCTGGAATTGCTCTCCCAGAGCCAGGAATTGGGACAGTGACTGAGTAGGGCTCAGTGTCCCCCCCCCCCCCCCCCCAAAAAAAAATCAACATCAAAACCTTCCTGAAACACCCAAACCAGCCCAGATGCTCTTGGAAAAAAAACCCAAACCAATCAAATCACCGAAGTGTCGCCGCCCCGGTGCATTATTGCCACTGTATAATTAATTACTACACAACTAATTACTCCCACGGAATGATTAATTCAGGGTTCAAACGCCGTGGAGCAGCACGGCACGGGGGCTCCTCCAGCTGCAGGATGCCCAGGGATGGATCCCGGAGATCTGGGCTGCAGCAGGGATAGGAGGAGATGGAAAAGTTTGGGAATTAAAATGGGGAGAGCTTCAGAGGGTGACCAGGAGAGCCCCCGGCTCTGTGGTGAGGAATTGGGTTAAAAGTTCTTCCTGCTGGTGGAAATAAATATCTAAGGAATGGGAAAAGGAGGGTGAAGGGGCCTGGTGGGAAGGGAAGGGGAGAAAGGGGAGAAAGGGATGAAGGAACACAAGGGGAAAGCCCTGAGCTGGAGGGTCCCGGGGGCTGGGACTGGAAATTAGAGGAGAATGAACCAGTCAGAGTTTGCACGGAAAAGGAATAAAGTGGGTGAGGAAGGGATGGTGGAGCTCCTGGATCCCCAGGGAGCCGGTTCCATACGCCCTGGATGCCCGGCCGGGCTCACGGGGGTGTCTCCGGGCAGGAAAACCGAAAGCGGGGCCGTTCTCGGTCGTTGTGACAGCGGCGGTGACCGGGAGGGTGCGGGGGGGTGACATCGGCCGCGCTGGGACACGTCAGCGGCCGAGGAGGCAGCGGGGAGGCTCCGGGAGGGGAGTGGGGTGTGGAGGGGTCTCCAAAGTCGGGATCACCCCAATTCCAGGGGGTCTGGGGGGCGAGGAGCCGCGTTCTGCTCCCCAAAGAGCCCCACCGGGCCCGGCCAGCCCGAGCGGGGTTGGAAAGGCAGCGAGGCAGCCACGGAACACGCCGGGAAATCCCCCCGGGACTGAGCCCCCATCCAGGACAGATCCAGCCCCGATCCAGCCCCCTGTCTCAGACAGGACCCCCCCAGATCTCAGACAGGCCCAGCCCCCTGTCCGGGGTGGACCCCGCGATCCGGGATGGCCCCCCTGTCCCGGGATAGCTCCAGCCCCCCACCCAGGACACGCTCCCTGTTCTCCAGGTCCGGGTGGGACCCCGGGACGGGCCCCCTGTCCCGGGTGGGATTGGATCCCCCCAGCCCTGGACGGAGCCGTGTCCCGGGGCAGCCCGGACTCTCCCCCCGCTCCCGGACTGGTCCCGTCACCCCTCCCCGAGCAGGACCCCAAAACCCCGAGCCCGGGGGTCCCCGGGGGTCCGCACTCACTCCGCCAGGGCGGTGGCGCCGGTGATGCCGAAGGCCACGGGGATGGAGAGCAGGGGGGCGGCCAGGGCGCCCGGCCCCGCCGGGAGCTGCATCCCCGGCCCCGCCGCCGCAACGGAGCCCGCGGACTTCGCCCCGACGGCGGGGACCGAGCCCGGGCAGCGCCCTTAAAGAGCCAGAGCCGCCCCGGGGGGACAGCGGGGACCGGGGAGGGGGGGACAGGGGGAGGACGGGGGGGCTGGGGAAGGACAGGGGGGCTGGAGAAGGACAGGGGGGCTGGAGAAGGACGGGGTGACAGGGGGAAGGACAGAGGGTCTGGAGGGAAGGACAGGGTCCCAGAGGAAGGATGGGGGGTCCTGGGGGGGAAGAAAGGACAAGGGGTCCCAGGTGGAAGGACAGGGCTTTGGGACTGGGGGGTTCAGGGGGAAGGATGAGAGTCCCGGGGGGAGGACAGAGGTCCTGGGGGAAGGACGGAGGGTCCTGAGGAGGGGAACCCCCCCGGTTGAGCGCGCGCGGCTCCGTGCGGGGGTCGCTGCCTCTGCACTCAAGGGCTGCCTGGAGAAACAGCTCCAAGGGCTGCGGGGAAGGAGAAAACCACTCCGAGGGGGCTCTGAAAGCTTCAGAACTGCAGGTTTCGGCGTTTTGTTGGGGGTGGGTTTGTGTGTGGGTTTCTTTTTTTTTTTCTTTTTCGCTTTTCCAATTCATCCTGGAACTCTTAAAAAAAAAGAGCCGAGAGGACGCGGCGGCTGCTCAGAGCTGCGGGAGGGGGAAGAGAGGGAGCGGAGCTGATGAGAGGCAGCGCTTCATCCCCGCCCGGAACGAGGGAGCAGGAGCGGGAGCAGGAGCTGCAGCCCCGAGGTCTCTGCGCTGCCCCGGCCCCCTCCTCTGCTCACACCCCACCACTGACCCCCCGGCAGCGCTGGGGGAGCCCCGGCACAGCCGCGCCGAGCTGGGAACAGAGGGAAAACCTCCCGGAGCACTTTTACCAGCTCCAACCCCCCCCCACCCCGAGGCGGTCGCTCAACCTTTCCCCTCCCTCATAAAACTGTCACCGAACGTGTCACCGGGTCACTGCTGCGCCCTCGTGCCCCACAGTCCGGGGGCTGAACCTGCACTTTGCCCCGGGCTCGGTGCCGGTTCCCCCGGGGAGGAGCTGGGACAGCACAGGGAGAGGGGAATGACCCGGGAATTCCAGCAGGGAACACGCCCGGGAGCAGAGGAGGTTCAGACTCGGGGCTTGGGCTGAAGAAACCACCCAGCAGCGCAGGAAAAAGGCACAAAGAGCAGCACAACAGCCCGCGGTGAGGATGAGAAAAGGGGTCAAAGTGGGCAGTTGGAGGTGTTTTGCTGCAATCACCTTCAGCTCCTCCCAAACACCGAACTCTCCCTGCAGGGATGGGGAGAGGGGGCTCAGCAGGGCTGGGGAAATAAAGGAATCAAACCACTTTTGCCAACGGGACATCCATGGGATGCACGGGGCTGGCTGAAGTGTCCAGTCAGCTTTAAATGCCCACCAGGAACAGCAGGAATTCCCAGTGATTCCACACTCCTGGTGCCAGAATCCTGCTGTGCTGAGGACACTTGGAATGAAAGTGGTTCTGCAAACACCTCCAGGCTCCCACAGAAAGCCCAGGAGAGCCCTGGGGTTTCTCCAGCCTCCGGTCACCCTGGAAAACCAGTTTGTGCCAGGCAGGAATAGGGAGGGGACAGGGCACAGGGGTGTCCCAGCCCCCCCAGGTTGGCACAGTGACCTCAATGCCTGGCAGATTTCCCACCTGGATTTCCCAATCTTCCCAAATTCCTGACTGGAACCAGGCCCAGCTCCAGGCTCCCACACCTTGGATTCTCTCTGAATAAAACCCCCTTGAACCCACTGAATGGACCACTTGGGGTGTTTTTATTGAGAGCCAAGTCCTCGACTGGAGGGAAGTCAAACACAATCACCCCCCAAAGTGTTCAGAGAAGGAACCAAATCAACCCACTCCAACGTGGTTTTCCCCAAAATCCTTGGAAGAAAGAACTCCAGAGCAACCTCCCGACCTGAGAAAACCCACAGGAGCCCCTCTCTTCCCGAAAATCCTCCCATTAAAAATAAGGAACAAACAAGTTTTATTTTATTTACAGACTCGACGAAGAAAATTCGTTATTTCAGAGGTTCGTTTTGGTTTTTTTGTGTTTTTTCTTTTAAATGACAACAAAACCCAAATTAATGGCCTTTGACAAACTGTGGTTGAGGGTTTGGTTCCTCTTCCTCCCCCTCCAGAGCATGGGAGGTGTGTTGTTGGCAAAGTCTCTGGTAGTGCTCAGAAAACGAGGGGGTTGGGACTCCTGGGGTGGAGTAAACTCACTCTGCACCCCCTTTAAAATCCTGGAATCCATGATCCACCCCATGCAGAGGGAAAACAGAGGCACTGGGGTGCAATGTCAGCTGGAGGTCAGACCTCTGGCACCGTCAGAACAACGTCCTGACCCTGCTCTGGGTGGGGGGACACAATCCCTTGGGTGGGAAATTTAAACATAAAATCCAGGGGGAGAACAAAAAACAACCCCAGAGCAGCACAAGCTTCGAGTCTGGACAATGAAAGACCAGCTGTTATCCCAAAAAAACCACCCCCACGCTCCTTGGGAAGGCGGGAGCACGGACGGGGAGTCCCCTGAACTCCTCCTGTGGGATCTTTGGTGCTGCCCTGCCACGTTCCCTCCCCGAAAACCCCCGTCCTTGTCCCCTGTGCGGGCACCTGGGAGGGCTCCCAGGCCTTTCCCCTGGGATGAGGGGGGTGCTGTGGCCTCGGGGAGTTGGGACAATACCGGGAAAGAAGGGATGGATGAAGCGGTTCCATAACATTTCACAGTCAGGGAGCAAAACTGTTCTCCCAGAGCCCGTCCCTGGAGCCTCCTCAGTAATAAGGTCGCCGTGGGTTGTTCTGTGGGGAAGCAGGAGGAGAAAAACCATCACAATTGGGGGTTTCTGCCCAGCAGCTGAGCCCGACCGCCCCCAAAAAAGCCGCTGAAAATGTGTCATTTCTGCGCTGCAAACCTGAGCTTTGCCCCGAAATTACAGCTCAAAAGGTGTCCCTGTCCCTGTCCCTGCCCTGATTTTGGGACCCTCCCTCACCAGTGGATCTCTCCCTGTCCTTTCCCTGTTCCCTGCACTCTCCCCCACCAGTGGATCTGTCCCTATTCCTGTCCTGGTTTTGGGACTCTCCCTGCCCCCTGGATCTCTCCCAGCCCTGTCCCTGGTCTATCCCTGCTCCCTGGATCTCTCCCAGCCCTGTTTCTGGTCTCTCCCAGCCCTATCCCTGGTCTCTCTCTCACCCCTGGATCTCTCCCAGTCCTATTCCTGGTCTCTCCCAGCCCTGTCCCTGGTCTCTCCTTCTCCCCTGGATCTATCCCAGCCCCATTCCTGGTCTCTCCCTCACCCCTGGATCTCTCCCAGCCCTGTCCCTGGTCTATCCCAGGTCTCTCCCTCACCCCTGGCTCTCTCCCACCCCTGCCCCTGGTCCCTGGCAGCCCCTGGCTCTCTCCCATCCCCAGTTTGGGTGCCCCCTCACCAGGGGGTTGGGTCGGAAGCGATAGGCCAACATCATCCTCTTGCGGAAGGCCTCGTACTCGTCGTCCTCCTTGGTGAGCTCAGCAGGGCGGTCGATCCCGAATCCAGCCCCATCCACGGCCGTGGTTCCCCTGGGTGGGAAGGGGGAAGGGAGGGAAGCAGGTGAGAGAGAGCTCCTTCCCCCAGGAACAGCCTGCTGCTGTGGGATTCATCCTGCTGCTGTGGGATTTCATCCTGCTGCCGTGGGGTTCATCCCACACGGAGCCGCTCCGGGCGCTGCCACATTCCCGGATCCCCTGCCCAGATCCAGGAGGTCTCCTGTTGTCACAGGGAAGCAGGAATGCCCACAGAGAGCAGGAGCAGGAAAAACTCCCTCCCTGGAGGGGCAGGGATGGGGAAGCCACATTCCTGCCTCCTGCTTTGTCACTCCAGCGGGATCAATTCCTTCCCTCCCCAAAAACTCTGAGATGGTCCACGGTCACATCCTGCCTTCCCTCCAGGAATCTGAGCCTGGATTTTCCCACCTTTTACCCCAGGCAACACCTCTGAACCAACAACCACATCCCCAGAGCTTTGCACAGACATTTCCTACCGTGCAGCAAACAGGGAACTTATTCCCACTGGGATCCATCCCTAAAAACCAACTCAAGGAGTGTTCCCCCTCCCCAGTGTTCAGCTTTGAAGCCCAACATATGTCACCAGCAGATGAATCCACCCAAAAAGAGACACTCTGCCACTCCCAGAGCTGTGTAACACACAGAGTGTGATCAAACCAGGACATTTCTGGGCACAAAGAGCAGTGTCAAGGTTTGTCAGGACCCCACAGAGCTCTGAGTTGGGTTGAGACCCCTCACACAGAGCTCTGGCTGGGTCTGCCACTGCTCTTTAATACCTCAGGAAATTTATGCCTTTAAAGACTTAACCCTGGAGGGAAGGGAGGTGCAGACAAGTGTTATCTTTATAAAAGGTGTTCTGTTCTCTTTCCAGCTGGGGGAGGCACCTCCCTGTGCAGGCTGGGATGGGGAACACAGCCTCTGTGGGCTCAGCCCACAGCTCCAGCAGCAAAGCCAGGTTCTGTGGGGGGAAAGAGAGCCCAGAAAAAAGCAGGAATTCCCTCCTGTGCCCAAGAATCCCCACGAGATGCATCCCAGGGCAGGAGCACCGACCCCGGGGAGGGAAGGAGGGAAGGGACAGGAGGAGAGGAGAGCAGAGCTGTGCTTACTTGCTGACTGGGTTCTTGATGCCCTGCCCCTCTGATCCCAGCCCCTCTCCTTCCTTCCAGCCCATCTTCATGAGCATCTGGTAGCCAATGTTCTCCACGGTCAGCTTGAACTCCTTGTACTCCGAGTAATCCGGCTCCCGGCCCTCCTGCAGGGGCACAGAGGGAGCCTCAGTTTTCCTGGGGGTCATTTCCCACTCTGGAGGGGGGGTAAAGCAGCTCCAGGCACCCAAAGCCAGGCTGGTTTTGGCCAACAACCCCTGGGATTCCCTGGGATTCTGGCTCTGGAGCAGCACAGGGGAGGGAATCAGGCCCTGCCCGGAGCTGCTGGGATATCAGGCTGGGGAACAATTAGCTCCTGAATTTTAAGCTGCTCGATGGATGAAGTTGCAGATCCAGTTCTTATTGAAGCCTGAACCCTCCAGGGATGCAGGGAAACGGGGAGGGATGTGCCAACATCAAAGAGTTCTGGGCTTTGGGAAGAATTGGCAGGTACTGGAGTGCTTTGCATAAGTTCTTTGCAGGCTTTGTATTTCCACTTTGCTGCAATCATCTGGATAAAAATTCAAATTTCCCTTGGCTTGGCATCAGCAGCCACTTATCCCAAACAGGAACTGCAGGAGGGTGGTCTGAGAGCTTTTGTCTGGAATTCCAGAGCCCCCCAAAAACTGTCAGATTGTGGAATGGTTTGGGTTGGGAGGGACCTTAAAGCCCACCCAGTTCCACCTCCTGCCAGGGGCAGGGACACCTTCCACTGGAGCAGGGGTGCTCCAACCTGGCCTTGGACACTTCCAGGGATGGGGAATCCTCTGGGAAATCCATTCCAGGGCCTCCCCACCCTCACAGGGAAGGATTTCTTCCCACTATCCCATCTAATCTTGCCCTTGTCTCACATCCCTCTCCAGCTCTCCCAGAGCCCCTTCAGGCACTGGAAGGGGCTCCAAGGTCTCCCTGGAGCCTTCCCTTCTCCAACCCGGCCTTAGAAGTGCTGCCACCACCCCAGGAAGTCTCTGCTGTGTCACCTTCAGCGCCTTGAAGGTCTCCATGAACTTCTCCAGCTCATCGGGCGGGAGGAAATCCCCGATGAAATGTTTCCCTCTGCCCATCTGGGTCAGCTGCTCGGCCCACTCTGCCAAGAGACGAGAGGAAACAGGGATAGCAGGGTGTTCTTTGGGGTTCCAGGGGGGCTGTGGAGCACAGGGATGGACATTTGTCACCCCCACTCAGGGAAAGGTGACCCTGCAGCTCCCGATCCTGCCGTGGGAAGCTGGAGCTCTCCCCAGGGAAGGTCCTGACCCACCCACCTCGTGTCTTGTCCATCTCCATGCGCCTCAGCTGGTGCTCCCAGGTGCCCAGCTCGCTGTCCACCTCCTCGTCGCTGTCGTAGCCGTGCTGGTGCTGCTGGATGGCCTTTTCCCACATCAGCTGCATCTCCTGCATGGCCCGTTTGTGCTTCATGATCATGTCGTACATCTGCTGCATCTGCGGGGGCACCGAGAGCTCAGAGCCCTGCCCTGCCCAAAGCCCTGCCCAAAGCCCTGCCCTGTCCTGCTCAGAGCCCTGCCCAGAGCCCTGTCCTGAGCCCTGCCCTGCTCAGAGCCCTGCCCTGCTCAGAACCCTGCCCTGCTCAGAGCCCTGCTCTGCTCAGAACCCTGCCCTGCTCAGAGCCCTGCCCTGCTCCCCAAAACACAACCCAGGGCAGCCCCACATCCCCCAGGGCAGAGCTGCTGCTCCCCCTCCCCTCAGACAGCACATTCCTGGGCTGGTTCCTCCAGCAGAGCCCCGGGATGTTCCCACTGTTCCCCTGAGCATCCCCAAGAGCCAGTTCTGCTCCCATCCCCCCCCAATCCTGCAGGAATCCCCTCATTTCCCCCTCCCTTCCACTGCTGAGCAGCTCTGATCCAGCTGCAGCTGTGACACCACAGACCTTATAGATTTTGGGTTTAGGTGGGGAGGGCAGCAATTGGCTGCTTCCACCCTTATTCCCCAAAGCCCCAGGGCTGTTCCTGCTGACTGCAGCATCCCGTGCTTCCCAGGCATCCAGCACAAATCCCACAGATTTATCTGTGGCTGCTGCAAAAGGTTTCTTTTTGCTCTCCCCTCCACCTCCCACGAATTTTGGGAACCGTTTCGGGGCTTCACCTCCTGCTGCTCCTTCAGCTGCTTCTTCTGGGCCTCGGAGAGCTCAGTGACCCCCACCAGCCCCACGGGCTTCCCCTTCTCGTAGCCAAGGCCCTTCAGGTCCTGAACTGTGACAAACAGGGGTTAAAAGGCTCGTTAGAGACCCGAGAGACCAGGGAGAGCAAATCCCAAAGCCTGGTTTGGGCTGGAAGGGACCCAAAGGATCACCCAGTGCCACCCCCTGCCCCGGGCTGGGACAGCTCCCACCAGAGCAGGTCACCCAGGGATGGGGGTGTTCCCAAGTTTTTACACTCATTTCATGGTTCCAGCATTGGAGAGGCTCGATCCAGAGGGATTTGGGAATCACAGGAGCAGGGAAGTCACTGGGCAGCAGCTCCTTTGCCTCCCTCCCCCTGGCCCACAGCTCTACCCAGAGGTGTTGGGAGACTCCCAGGAGGGTCACAGTGTGTGGAAATCTGCTTTAAAAATCCCTTCTCCTTAAGATCCTTCTCCTCAGAAGGTTCTTGGTGAACCCCAACCATCCCAAAAAGTGATAATTCATCATCCAAGTGGAGCCACGAGCCCAGGACTCCCAACAGCAGCTCCTCCCCAGATGAAAAGCAAATTCCCACATCAGAACGAAATTCCCACATCAGGACAAAATTCCCACATCAGAACAAAATTCCCACATCAGGACAAAATTCCCACATTATCCTGCCCTTGGAAGGTTCCATCCCCCAGGGAGGTTTCAGTGTCCATGTCCAGGCTCAGCAGCAGCACCCCCAGGGATGTCACCCCTGCTCCCAAAGAGGGGCACCTTTTCCCTGCAGCATCTCCCGTTGGAAGCTCCCCCTTTGGAATTATTTCTGCTGTTTCATCAGCTGAACCCCCGAAATTAGATCTTCTCATTACCTGGGCAGGGCACTCAGTGATTTGAGGTGACCATACCGGGTTCAGAGGGCAAGTTAAAGGGAAGAGAGGAGGGGGGAAAGGAAAGGAATCCTATTTATAAAGAGCTGCAGCGTGAAGGGAAGTAATAAAAACACTGCTGGGGCTGCAAAAAAAAGAGATTTCCAGGAGAGATTGCCTTGCAAACTTGGTTCATGTATCTCCAGCAGGGCTGGCAGCTCCTCTCCAAAGCACCTCCGAGCTCAGATGCCACCGGTTAAAATATTTAAAGGTTTAAAAGAAGCCTCAGAGCTGCATTTTTCAATACAAGGGGAAGGATTTCTTCTTCCTAACGACCTGCCAAGCCCCCTGTGTGTGTGTGTGAGCTGGGGCCAGCCTCCAGTTAAGCGATGCTTCATTCATTATTCACGATCTATTAATTATGAAGCCCCAATTAGAAGAGGATCGTTGTTCACTGCCCCGTGGGGGGGGGGGGTCGGTGTCTCCCTCCCTCTGAGCACTCTGAGCCCCCTCCCCTTCCCCACAGATCTCCAGGAGGTTTCCTGAACTCCAGGAGTTCCTGAACTCCCCCCTCCCAAGCTCCAGGCCCTGCACACTCGCCCCTCCTTACATAAAGAGGTTTTCCAGGAGCAGGGGATGGAGTGTGGCGCTGGGAAGTGCACTGTCAGCTCCCAGGAAACGGGAGCAAACAGGAGAATAAACCTATTTCTCGCTGATAGCCAGCCTGGTTCCTGCCTGGGGGAGCAGGGAATGGGTTTAATGGACACACCAGGGCTGATCCAGGGAAAGGATCTGGCCCCACATGTGATGTGTGGGCACTCTGGTATCACCCCCCGGCTCAGGGCACGGGAAAGCTCTCCCTGAGTGCTCCAAGGAAAGCTCTGCCCTTCACAGAGGTCACAGCAGCTCCCTGTGAGCTGCAGGAACACCCAGCTGGGAGCTCCAGAGGCTCCAGTGCCTTCCCAGCAAACCTTAAAGGTGAGGCTGAGCATCCTCCTCCCCTTGCCAGGAATGAGATCCCACTGCTCCTTCCCTTCCCAGGAATGAGATCCTGCCACTCCTCCCCTTCCCAAAACCACCCCCTTGGGCTGTCTGACTGCAGGAATTCAGCCCTGGGAGGTGGTTTTTTTTTTTTTTGTGGCCTTGGCCCAAAGGATCACGATGGGCAAAGTTGGGAGAAAAAAAAAAAAAAAAAAGGGAAAAGCTCCACCCCGAGCTCCGTCTGCAGATGGAAAAGTGTCCATAAACAGCACCAAGGAATTTGCATGGAAATAGATAAGGTTTATAAGCTCCCCAAGCTTTCTGGCACCAGGTAAACACTGTGCAGAAGACGAGGGGTTGCTGCTCAGCCTCAGGTTCAGCAGGGTTTGGGGGAAAAAAATCGCTTTTTTTGCCTGGAGTGACATCAGCTTTGCCCACGGGGTTAATGGTGCAGTGTGTCTGCAGCGTTGGCAGAGCAGCACCCGAAGCTTTATCCCTCTCCCAGATGCCTGAGGAGCAGCAGCTTGTTACAGGAGAAGGGAACAACGTCCTTGGAGGACAGCAGGAGAAACCCCAGCTCAGAGTGCTTCCCTCCTTCCCAGCCTGGAGATCTTAATCCAGGCTAATCAGACCCAAAGCCGGGTTTCAGGAGGTTCCAGTGACAGTCTGTGATTTGTCACTGACCCCCAGAGTTCACCAATCACACATCTCTGGCTCAGCTTTTGGGATCCCTCAGCCCCTGCAGGGAGCCAGGGAAGTGTTTGGGTATCAATATATTGAAGAGGAGCCTTGTCTCTCTCTCTCTCTCCAGAAAGGGCCACACTTTCTCCTCTCCACCCTCCTGATTTATCACCGAGGGAGGACAGGAAGAGAATCCTCCCCCAAATCCCAAACAATTGCTAAGGATAAAGGACTAAGACACGGACATTTAGGTACCAGAGCAGCTCTCCCCTTCCACAGGAGCAGCAATTTGCAGCTCCCTTCACCTGTCAGGTCGAGGCTGTTAATTCCAAAAGGGATTAGTCCAGCTGAACTGATAGCAGGAATTAATCCTTCCCCCTGCAGAGCACTAAGGGCTGATTTGTTCTGCCTGGCAAAGTGGCTGCTGTCCTTTTCTCCTGCCTGACACAAAGCCCTGAGCAAAGGCAGCAGCAGCACCAGGAGCACGTCCCTGTCCCATCAGGGGGGGGCTGAGGGAGCCAGGGGAATTCCAGCACATGGATACCCCTGCAGCCCCCCCCACTGCAGCTCTGAGAGCCCCTGCTCAGCTTCAGCCACGTCTGAGAGGGAAAATTACTGGAAATACAACCACCAGGAGAGATTTCTGCATGTGATTCCTGCCCTGCAAGGAGCAGCAATCCCAGGCCAGTGACTCCACAGTGGGAGAGGCACAGCCAGGGTTTCTGTGCAGGGCTGTGATCAGAGGGCACAGTCACCAGGAACTCCCCTCCACCTGCTTTGGGAGTGCTGGATAAGGGGCAGGATCCCTCCTTCCTCCTCCCTGAGCAGGCCCAGGGCAGCAGAGCCCAGCCAGCCTGATCCCAGGATTAATGCTGAGCAGCAGTTCCAGCCCCAGGAGCAGTGCCAGGGACTCGCTGGAGAAACGAACCGCAAATTATCTGAAAATTAGAGCTTTTCCCATCCCTTGTCCCACTCCAGCAGTTCTGCTACTGCTCTTTCAAGAGGTCCTTCTTGCTCTTCCTGTGGCTCCACCCTGGGGCCATCAATCCTCTCAATTTGCCTCATGGCTTCCCTTTCTTCTCCCATCTGCCTTCCCATTCCAGGCTAATTGGGCAAAGATGCCTTTGGAAGTGTCTGTGTTCACCTGTGACTGGTTCTGTGCCCTCCCCAAGCACCCAATTACTGCTCTGCACACGCCCAGGTGGAGCTGAGCCTCCAGAGCTCCCCAGAAGTGCCTCAGCTGGAGGGATGATATTCCAGCACTTGGAAAGAGTGGGAATGGACTTGGGCAGGTGGAGCAGCACGAGCTGGGTGAGGCCTGTGAGCCTCAAACGAGCCAAAACAGGTCAAAACCCCAAGTTCTGCTCGAGTCCAGCCCCACCCAGGGAACAGCCATTCCCAGTGAGTAGTGAGGGGTGGAAGTGCTTCCAGGGATTCCATCCCAGGGATCCCATCCCAGGGAACAGCCATTCCCAGTCAGCAGCAAGGGGTGGAAGTGCTGCCCAGGGATTCCATCCATCCCATCCCAGGGAATGAGCTCTGACAGCTGGTTCCTGGGAGTGGAACAGCCCCAAGCAGTGGCTGTGAGAGCACAGCAGGGCTTCCAGACAGCAGGGGAATGATGGGAAAAGATGGGATCCAAGCCCTGGTGCCGGGAAGGCGAGGTGGGTTATCTGGGATCGCCCCCAGGGAAGAGCTGGCAACCAAGGAGATCCACCAGGAGAGAACTGCCCCCACACCCAGAGCTCGGGCAGAGGGACAAGGAGGGTAAATCCAGGAGCATCCCCCGGCCCCACTGACCTGAGAGAGGGGAGGGAGAGTCCAGCTGCTGCACCAGCTGTGGCAGGGGCAGCTCCACCTTGTCCTCCTCCGGCCCCCACCGGCTCTTCCGCTTCTTCTTGGTGGTGCCCGGAGTGGCCGTGGGGGTGGTCGGGTTTGGGGCCGGGTTTGGGGTCGGGTTCGGGGTTGTCTGCTCAGGGGGGGTTGTGGAGGAGGAGGATGGTGAGGGGGAGGAGGGCACGGGGAGGGCTGGGGGCACTGCCAAGGGCACGGGCAGAGGGGAGGGGACGGGCAGGGGAAGGGGCAGAGGGGAAGGGACGGGCATGGGGAGGGGCAGAGGCAGCGGGGAGGGAAGGGGCAGGGGCAGGGAGGGGAAGCACAGAGGGGAGGGCGAGGCCTCGGGGCTGGTTTTCCTTTTCAGGCTGGGCTCTCCAGGGAAAGGGGCACAGCCAGGGCTGGCCTTGGCCTTCCGGAACTCCTCCAGCTTCTGCCTGTAATACTTGTAGCCTTTGCTGTTTGGCTCGTACAAAAACCTAAAAAAAAAAAAAGACCCCAAAAGAAACAAGAGTTGAGCCGTGGCAGCCACACACGGGGCCGGGCTCCAGCACTGTGCTCAGGGCTCTCCCTTCCCGCAGTGCCCGGAGCCTTCCCACACAATTCCCGGCTCTCCAGCACCTCCCCGTGTGCACCCGCGGCCAGTGCAGGGCTTTTCCCACCCCCTGATCCCACATATCCCGTGGGTCGGTTCCCTGTTTTTGGTGCCAAACGAACCCCGGGGTTCTGCAAAGGTTTGTGGGAAGGCAAAGCCCTCCCCCAGAATCCACCTGCCTGGAAAACCTGCCAGGTTTTCCAGAGCGTCGGGTTTCAGCTCACAGGAGAAAACAAACATTTTACTGGTGGGAAAGTCAAATCCCTGCCTGAGGAAACTGCTCCCAAGCTCTCTGTTAAAGCTGGAAGCGTTGCCATTACCAGCCTGCTTAATTACACCACAACTGCTCCCTCTGTTCCCTCATCCACAAAAAAACATGGATTTATTTGCCAGCCCTGCCAGAAATAGGTACATCTCCGAGCTTTTTGGGGAAAACAGAGCTCCTGGGGGTCTGTGGGAAGAGCAGGAAGAACCCTCAATCCAGCAGCCAGGCGAGGGAAGAGAATCAACATGTTTGCTACAAACACGTTGGGTTTTTGGGGCTCACCCCAAATCCTCCACACGGGAAACCTGCCTGTTCCCAACTCCCCTAAAATCCTCCCTTTTTGGTGGGATCAGTCTAACACTCCATGGGTTTAACACTGGGAAAACACGAGGGATGACAGACCCTTCCCACCTGTGGCCACACAAGAGGCAGCAAAAACCAGCTCTCTGAGGGGCTGCAAAATTCCCTAAACGTGGTTTCTAACCCCTCTGTTTGAACACCACCACCAAGGACTGCTCCAGAGGGCAGGATGGGGCCTTTCCCTGTGGAAAACCCACTGGAATCCCACCAGGGGGGTGGTGTTTAACCTGACCCTGCTCAGCTGGGACCACAGAGGTTGTTTTGGAGCCAACACTGAGGCAGCTCAGGCACGAGCACATCTGCCCAGGGCAATTCCCAGCCCCAGGGGAGGGTTCCAGAGGGCCAAGGAGGAAGCCAATAAAATGCCAAAAACATCAGCAACAAACCCAGGGCTGCCTTCCCTGCCAGGGAATGCTCCAAAGTGTTTGTGAGGGCACAAAACCAGACGTGGATGAGACCAAGGGGAGGCATCAACCAGCTGCCAGCGAGCACTGGAGGGAAGAACCCTCCCCTGGAAGGCTGGGAAGGACACTCCAAAGGGGGATCTAAAGGCTCTTCCCATTAAAGGGGGATGGAATTCTACCTGCACTTAGTGAGGGCGCTGGAAGGAGCAAGGCAGGAGATGAATTAATTAATTAATAGACAGGAGCTGTGGATGGAGCCCCCAGGAAACACTTATGGGGAGCAGTGTGAAGGTTCCAGTTGTCCCAGTGCAGCAGGGAACTGGGCAGGGGTGCAAGTTGTGTTTATTTTGGGGGGAAAGCAAGTTTTCTTCTCTCCATGCCTCGCTTTAAATTGTGGATCTCGGAATCCTGGGATGGTTTGGGGACCTCAGGGACCATCCAGTCCCACCCCCTGCCCTGGGCAGGGACAGCTCCCCCTGGACCTGTGGCCTTGGGCACTCCCAGGGATCCATCCCAGCCCCTCCCCACCCTCCTGGGAAGGAATTCCTTCCCACCATCCCATCCAACCCAAGCCATTCCCTGTGTCCTGTCCCTCCATCCCTTGTCCAAAGTCTTTCCACCTTTTGTTGGCTCTTTGGGGTCACAGCCAGGCCAACCCCAAAGCTTCTCCTCCCTGAGCTGAACAATCCCAATTCCCCCAGCCTTCCCTTTTTGGGGAAGCTCCTCTGAACCCCCAAATCCAAGCTCAGGAAGAGGTGGCTCTTCCCAAGGCACGGAGAAGGCACCGACCAGGGAGATTTCCAGGATAAATCCAGTGTTTATAAGGAGCTAGGGAATAATTTAAGGATCCAGGACAGCCTCCTGTGACATTTGCTGCAGACATCACCCAATC
>NW_020884962.1:986291-993195 GCF_003945725.1 Corapipo altera
TTAAAACAGGATTTTCAGGCAGCACATTAACATCCAAATATCCACCCCAAGTGCTCCCAGGACGGACCTGACACAGTCACAAGGCAGCAAAACCAACCCAGCTGAGCCCATGAAGTTCATCTCCCCCAGCTCCCAGTGGGAATTACCTTTCTGGGAAGAGGATGCCTGAGAGCTTTGAGTCTCTTTTCTTATCTCGGCCACTTTCTTCCTGTAGTAAAGGAATTCTCTGCTGTTCTTATCGTGCAAAAACCTGGAGATGGAGGGAAAAAAAACAGCTAAAAAACACCCCCACAGATCAGCAGCTCCTAAATATTGATATTCTGGGGTAAAGAAACAGCTCAAATCCCAAAGGAAAAACAGGGAAATCACTCAGAATGCCCTTAAAAGGTGGATTTAGCATTTGTGGACACACAGAGCTCTGATCCAAGGACTTGCATCCAGATTCACTTGAAGGGAAATAAGGAACAATCTGTGCTGATACAGGAGGGAACCCTCTGCCCACCACTCCTGGGATCCAATCCAGCATTCCCACGTGCTGGAAGTGCCACAGGAGCTCTGTTCCCTCCTCAGCACCACCACGGGGGCACCTTCTGCCTCAGCCACAAAACAGTGACTCCCAACAGAGCTTAAATCCACCAAGGAATCATGGAATGGTTTGGGATGGAAGGGATCTGAAGGATCATCCATCCCTGGGGGACTCACCCCCAGTGTCACTTACCCTGTCAGAGGATTAAAAAAGATCCCAGAATAGTTTGGGATGGAAGGGATCTGAAGGATTATCCATCCCTGGGGGACTCACCCCTGGTATTTTTTACCCTGTCAGAGGATTAAAAAAGATCCCAGAATAGTTTGGGATGGGAGGGATCTGAAGGACCATCCATCCCTGGGAGGGGGACACTCACCCCTGGGGTCATTTACACCTGTCAGAGGATTAAAAATGATCCCAGAATAGTTTGGGATGGGAGGGATCTGAAGGATCATCCATCCCTGGGGGATTCACCCCCGGTGTCACTTCCCCTGTCAGAGGTTTAAAACCCTTTGGAAATAAGTGATGCAGAATCATGGAATCCTGGAATGCTTTGGGTTGGATGGATCATCCCCTTCAGGGGGGGACTCACTCCCAGTGTCATTTCCACCCATCAGAGGCTTAAAAAACCCTCTGGAATGAAGATCCCAGACAGGTTTGGGTTGGGAAGGATCCGAAGGATCATCCAGTTCCACCAAATCCCAACGGGTAGCGACACCTTCCACTACCCCAAGGCTGCTCCAACCTGGCCTTGGACACTTCCAAGGACGGGGAATCCCCCCTCCATCCCGGCTGGACACAAACTCGGACACAAATCCTTGGATCAGAGCTCTGCCCACAGATGCCAAACCCACGTTTTAAGCTCCAGGGCCTCCCCACCCTCCCAGGAACCAAGGATTCACCCCAAGGCCGCCGTTTCCTCCCTGGGGAAAGGCAAAGGTTTCCGCTGGGAACGCTCATCCCGGACTTACGAAAAAGCCGGATTATCCTTGTAGTCCTCCATAGCGACCTTCTCTAACTCGGGGCCCCCTTCAGCCACGAACCTGGCCAGCTTTTCCACCACCTCCCGGGTCTCCACGTCCTCTGGGGGCAGAACTTTAAGCAGGCTGTCAGTACTGGGGCCAACCCACAACCACACAGGAACAGCAACCTCTGCCACACCCCTGGAGCGGGAGCAGGGAGCAGGGAATGGGGCAGCCATCGGACACGGGCGTGGAATCACCATTCCCAGCTCACCAGCGGGCTCTGGGACCCCCGTGGCAGGGAACAGGCTGGGTTGTTCCCGCCAGGAAAAGCCCGAAATGCTGATCCCAGACTGGGTTTGGGTCGGGAGGGAGCTCAAAGCTCGCCCAGTGCCACCCCCTGCCAGGGGCAGGGACGCCTCTCCCAGTTATCCCAGGCTGCTCCAACCCGGCCCTGGGCACTTCCAGGGGTGGGGAATCCACGGCTCCATCCCCGTGGGGAGGTTCAGCTCAACCCAGCTGAACCCAAACCCCCTCCAGCCGTGGCATAACTGGCTCCTGCCCGTTTATATTCCATGAAAAACACACCAGGGAGGGCCAGGAATTTGGGCTGAACCGCCACGTTACTCACTGGAGATTCCAGGTTCCAGTTCCCAAGACATTCCCTGTCCCCAGCTCGTGGGCACAGACACTGTGTGTGGCTGGAGCAGCAGCTCTTCCTGCTGGCACTGCCCACATCCTGCTCCCAAAAAACCTGGATTTTGGCTTCTGGGCCAAGGAAAAAGCCCAGGAACTCCAACAGGGATGATGTTCAGTGGGAACCAAACACGGCCTTTTGTCCAGGAGAGGGTATTTTTTGGGAAGGGCAGTGGGAAGAGCAGAGTCACCCCCACTGAGCCCATGGGATCAGCCCCACCACCCTTAAATTCGGGCTCCATGACCCCCCTCTGCTCCCCACAGCCCCTCCTCCCAGTTCCTCCCGGTGCCTTTCGTGCTCCAGCTCAGAATTCCCAGGATCCTGCTTCTCCAAATCCCACCAGGAATAGGGTTTTGGAGAAGTGTCACAAAATAAATGATGGCACAAAGCTCGGTGTGACTTATTGGGCAACTCCAAGCTCGTCTCAGGCTCGATTAATTAACACACACCCCCATGAAATTCAGATTACAAGGCAAATCTGCCCTGGGTTATCCAGATAAACTTGGATAAGTGCTGTAATATCCCTGTTTTTCTATCCTATTCCTTGGGTTTCTACCCCACTTCAAGCACTCAGGACCTTGAGGTGAGATTTTTTTTACTGAAACTCAGGAAAACAGGCAGGAATTTGGGTTTTGCCTGGTCCCACCTCCCTGTAGGATAAATGATTTATTTATTAACAGCCACCATTTCCCCTTTATGATCCCAAACCCACAATTTCTCACTTTTTTACCCCTGAAAACCACTAAAATCCCGTTTTAAACACAAACATCAGGATTTTCTGGAGAACTCAGCCCTTGGCCCGACACATTCAAACAGCCAAACTCAGAATTCTTATGACTAACAAACCACCCAGGGCCATGAAGAGCAGGTCATTTTTATTCTCTGCAATTTATTTTCACAGATCATGGGCTGGTCAAGCACCTGGGCTGATAAATTAATAATAAATATTATAAATAATAATAATAATAATAATAATAATAATAAATATTTCTAGGTCTGGTCTAACTACTGAGAGTGACACTGAGCTCAGGTTGGGTCAGAAATACCTGAAATATCAGTATTGGGTTGGGAGAGACCTTAAAGATCCTCCAGTTCCACCCCCTGCCATGGGCAGGATTATAAAACAGGGAACAAGCAGCAAGCAGAGGAAAAACAGAATAACAAGCTGTTATTAAAATATATAAAAATAGGGTTGCTGTTGAGAATCATGTCTGTTACACAGGTAATGATGTAGAGATAAATGTGGCCTAAATTTCCCCTAAATCAGGAATATCATCCTTCAGACCTTGGTTTCTCTGGTGAAGTTGGCTTTGGAGGGGCCCCCCAAGCATTAATTGGTGTAATTTACACTCCACAACACCCAAATCTGCCCCAAAACTGTGCTGAAGTATCAACCCAGGGAATAAAAAACTCCAGCTCTCCACTGGGGATGAGCCCTGAGGGAATTCTGTCTTGACACTGAAGCCCTGCATCCCAAACTGATGGAGCACAGGGAATCATCGACCTTTGACCTCCAGCCACTGCTCATAATCCTGTCCCTAAACTGAACCCCTATCCCAGGGTGGGTGCTCCTGCATCCCAAATGAAACACAGGTCCCTACACTGACCCTTCTCCCAGGATTGGTGCTCCTACATCTCAAACTGATGGAGCACAGGATCCTACACTGAGCCCCTATCCCAGGATTGGTGATCCTGCATCCCAAATGAAACACAGGTCCCTACACTGACCCTTCTCCCAGGATGGGTGCTCCTACATCCCAAACTGATGGAGCACAGGTTCCTACACTGAGCCTCTACCCCAGGATGGGTGTTCCTGCATCCCAAAGCTCTGGAGCACAGGGAACATTGACCTTTGATCTCCAGCCACTGCTCGTAGTCCTGTCCCTACACTAAACCCCTATCCCAGGATGGGTGTTCCTGCTTCCCAAACTGATGGAGCACAGGGAATCACTGACCTTTGATCTCCAGCCACTGCTCATAGTCCTGCCCCTACACTGCCCCTTATCCCAGGATGGGTGTTCCTGCATCCCAAATGGAACACAGGGAATCACTGACCTTTGATCTCCAGCCATTGCTCGTAGTCCTACACTGTCCCTACACTGAACCCCTATCCCAGGATGGGTGTTCCTGCTTCCCAAACTGATGGAGCACAGGGAACATTGACCTTTGATCTCCAACCACTGCTCGTAGTCCTGTCCCTACACTAAACCCCTATCCCAGGATGGGTGTTCCTGCTTCCCAAACTGATGGAGCCCAGGGAATCACTGACCTTTGATCTCCAGCCACTGCTCGTAGTCCTCGTCGTCGTCCTCGTCGGGGCCCTGGAAGACGCTGTCCAGGGCCAGGCCGGGGCCGGGCCGGGGCTGGGGGAGGCTCCGGGCCTGGTGCAGCATCCGGCTCAGGAGCTGCCGCTTCCCGGGGAGCCGCTTCCCAGAGCTCGGGGCCGGAGCGTGGCCGGGATTGCTGCTGCTGGAGCTCGGGGGGGGCTCTGAGGGGGGACAAAGGGAGAGGATTCCTGGGGTCCGGGGCTGGTTGGGGGGGGGGGGGGGGGGGGGGGGGATGTGAGGTGCTGAGGGGGAAAGAGGTGTAAAAGTAGTGGAGTTTTGGGTTTAATTAAGTGAATTAATTAAATTTATTATTAGGTAAATTTAGTAAAGGGAATTTGAGGGAAATTTGAGGGAAATTTGAGGGAAATTTGAGGGAAATCTGAGGGAAATCTGAGGGAAATCTGAGGGAAATCTGAGGGAAATCTGAGGAAAATCTGAGGAAAATCTGAGGGAAATTTGAGGAAAATCTGAGGAAATTTTGAGGGAAATTTGAGGGAAATTTGAGGGAAATTTGAGGGAAATTTGAGGGAAATCTGAGGAAAATTGAGGAAAATCTGAGGGAAATTTGAGGAAAATCTGAGGAAATTTTGAGGGAAATCTGAGGAAATTTTGAGGAAAATCTGAGAAAAATCTGAGGAAAATTTGGAAGGAAACAACATTGGAAGGAAACATTGGAAGGAAACAACATTGGAAGGAAACGTTGGGAGGAAACATTGGAGGAAAACTGCAGGAAAATTTCTTCCAGTCAAAATTCTTGGAAAGGAACTGGACTCCAAAAACTGGAAAAGAATTGGACTTCAAGGAACTGGACAGGAATTGGACCCCAAGGAACTGGACCCCAAGGAACTGGGCTTTAAGAAATGTTAAGAAATTTTAAATAAATATCATTAAATTCAAAACATTAAAATTCAAGCGATCTGTTATTATTCATTTAATTTAAATTTAATTTAATTTAAAACACAAGCCAAAAAAAACCCCTGCTGATGACTTTTCACAAAGTGAGATTCAAGCCAGAACAGAACTGCTCGACTTCACAGCACAGGGAGGATGAAAAGAAAGAGGGAAAAACCTTCCCGGAGCATCCCAAATCCAGGCTTTAACCCCAATTTTCAGGGATAATCATCGCCTCAGAACCTCCTAGCAGGGGTTTAGGCAGGAGCAGGGACTTTTCCCAGAGCTTGGAGCTCGGGATGGACCTACCAGCACTCGACTTTTCCTTCTGGAGCTTGAGGAACTGCTGCAGGAAACTCCCGTCGTTCACGAACTTGTTGGACACGGAGGCGTCGCCTTCGGATCCATCCTCGCTGCTTGGGAGAGAAAAAAGGGGGAGATGGAGCTCAGGAGCCTCCCCAGACCCTCCCACATGGGGATTTGGGGGCAGAAAACAGGATAAAACCCCCAGGAATTATTAATAAAAGGGGGAGATGGAGCTCAGGAGCTTCCCCAGTCCCTCCCACACTGGGATTTGGGGGCAGAAAACAGGATAAAACCTCCAGGAATTATTAATAAAAGGGGGAGATGGAGCTCAGGAGCTTCCTCAGCCCCTCCCACACCAGGATTTGGGGGCAGAAAACAGGATAAAACTCTCAGGAATTATTAATAAAAGGGGGAGCTCAGGGGCCTTCCAGCCCCTCCCAGATGGGGATTTGGGGGTAGAAAACAGGATAAAACCCCCAGGAATTATTAATAAAAGGGGGAGATGGAGCTCAGGAGCCTTCCAGCCCCTGGGGATATTAAATCCATATATAACTTCTATCATGAATGTATCATAATTATATCAATACATTAATAAATCACATCCATAATCCTTATGATAAATATATCCATATATAATTCCTATCATAGGTATGTAATATATCAATATATTGATAAATCACATCCATAATCCCTAGGATAAATACATCCATATATAATTCCCATCATAGACATATCATGACATATATCATAATATATCAATACATTAATAAATGCATTAATAAATCACATCCATAATTTCTATCATAGATATATCATAATATATTTAATAATATATCAATACATTAAGAGGTTGAACCCATAATTTCTGATAAACATATAAATACATATGCATATATAATTTCTATAATAGATAAGCCATAATATATCAATATATTAGTAAATCTATATATAATTCTGGACTATGTCAATATTTAATCTCTATCACTAATATATCAATGTTAATACATCATATATATAATTTATAAGCTAAATATATCATAAATATATCAATACATTAATAAATCACACATAATTACTGTAATGAATATATCAACATATAGCTTCTACCATAAATATATCAATATGTTAATAAATCATATATAGAACATGATGACTGTAAATTATAATATATAAGGTTATAAATTATATATAAATT
>NW_020884962.1:993205-993506 GCF_003945725.1 Corapipo altera
ACATTCCCAGGAATTCCCTCCAGGTGCAGAGCTCCTCCTTTCCCTCCTCCCTTCCCAAATGCCCCTGGAATTGCCCTGGGGGTTCCACATACTCTCCGAGCAGGGGGAGCTGGGGGATGCTCAGGGAATTCTGCCTCGCCTGCTGCTCCAGCCGGGCCTCGATCTCCCGCTTTTTCTGGGCAATGAGCTCCTCCTGCTGCAGGATGTTCACACTCGTCTTGGCTGCCTTGGACTGGGACACCCCGAACCAGCGGCTGGCCTTGCCTGGGGAAAACACTGGGAATTACTGGGGATTGTCCTG
>NW_020884962.1:998506-1016524 GCF_003945725.1 Corapipo altera
TGCCTTGGGAGATGTGGGAGGGGGAAAAGGAGCAGGTGAAAGGTGTCCAGGGAAAATTACTGTTCCTGTTCTGGACTATGCTCCCAAGTGTGTACAAAATAAATGTATATATATATATGAGTGTATTTATATAAAAATATATATAAATTGAATTCCTGTTGTGGGATATGCTCACAAGTGTGTATAAAATAAATATATATATAAAAATACATGGAAATTGAATGTATAAGTAAATTATGAAGTGTGACTGTCAAGTCTGGGGGTTTATGTTTTGGCACATGGAAAGCACAGGGATAGTGACACTGGGAGAGCTCAGGAATGGGTTTCATGGAGCAAACACCGACCTTTTGGGTGGTTTTTTTTGTCATTCCAGCAACTCCACACCCTGGAGAAGGACTTGGTGTCTGCCTGTGACCTGCTGGGAGTGGGAGCAGAGTATGCCAGGGTGGTGGGATCCGAGTACACCAGGTGAGATCCCTGGGATCCCCTCCCTCCCCATGGAAAATATCCCGCTTTCCTCTGCTTTTTATTTAGAGCTGTTCTGGGTTTTATTTAAAGCTGTTGGTTTGCCACTAAAATCCACTTAGAAATCACGTTTCTGAGTTGGTTTCTCCAGCTCTGGGGGTTTTTTTTTCCAGCTCTTTCCTTTCCCTGCTCACGGAATCCCAGAGTGGTTTGGGTTGGAAGGGCCTTAAAGATCCTCCAGTTCTAACCTTCCACCACACCAGTAAAACCATTAAACCCAATCATGTCCTTTCAAGACTCTGGAGGGGCTTTTTAAACTGAATTCTGTCTGGTTTGAGCTCAGAAACTTTTGGAGCTGGAACTGCCCAAAGCTGGGATCCAAAGCTGAGGCTGGAATTCTGATTCCTGCAGCTCTAATTGACCTTTTCCACATCACTTTGAAATGGGTTTCCTGTGCCAGGTCCCTTAATACTCTTTTCCTTCTGCTCTTCAGGGGGGGAGAAAAGCAAATCCTTATTTTTTCCTCTTTATTTTTTAATATGTAATTGTGGTTTGAGCAACTCTCTGTGAGCATAACTTTGTTTTGTTCCATTCCAGAGCGTTGTTCCTGCTCAGCAAGGGGATGGTGAGTTGGATGTTCTTTTAAATAACCTCTTCACTCGTTTAATGCAAGTTCCAGAGCAAATGAACAAGACTTGCCTGGCCATAAACTGATTTTTTAAGGTGCCTTGTGTGCCTTTTTGTGCTTTTTTATCTTCTTGTTTGCCCTGTGAGCAAGCAGGGCACTAAAATATATTTGGGATAAGCTTTGAGTCTGCAGGATTGGTGTGGAATCCTCAGGAATAGGTTTGAGGGGTTTTTTTTTTTCCTCCTCAAGTGTGACGTGATTTTCTGGGAGGGAAAAGGATAACTGGGAATTGTAAAAGGATTGTAAAAGGATTTCTGGGAGGGAAAAGGATAACTGGGAATTGTGAAAGGATTTCTGGGAGGGAAAAGGATAACTGGGAATTGTGAAAGGATTTCTGGGAGGGAAAAGGATAACTGGGAATGGTGAAAGGATTTCTGGGAGGGAAAAGGATGATTGGAAGTGGGAAAAGGATGGTTGGAAGTTGGAAAAGGATGGTTGGAAACTGTCAGTGGAGGGAGGGGAAGCTGTGGCTGTGGGAAAGGGCTCTTGCAATGAGATGAATGTGCCTGGAATGAGAATCCTGGAATGGTTTGGGTTGGAAGGGGCTCAAAGCCCATCCAGTGCCACGGGCAGGGACACCTCCCACTATCCCGGATTTCTCCAGCCTGCCCTTGGAAAATTCCAGGGATGGGGCAGCCACAGCTTCCCTGGGAATCCCACCCCACTTCCTCCCAGTGCTGTGGTTCAAGCTGTTCCTCACCAAAGCCACGGTTTTCCTTCTTTTCCCTCTGGAATTGCAGCTGCTCCTGATGGAGCGGAAGCTGCAGGAGGTTCACCCTCTGCTGACCCTGTGCGGGCAGATCGTGGAGAACTGGCAGGGGAACCCCATCCAGAAGGAATCCCTGCGGGTGTTCTTCCTGGTCCTGCAGGTCACACACTACCTGGATGCTGGGCAGGTAGGTGGGAGATCCCAGGGAAATGCTGGGAAGAGCAGCACTGCTTCCACAAACACCTCTGGGGGGGGGGGTTTTGGGGAACAAAACTGAATTTCTGTCGATTTTCGTCACAAGGGAAACCAGGGGGAAAAATTACTTGAATTTCTTCCTCCAGGGAAGGTTTTCTGGGATGTTTTTGGACTCTTTGGCCTCTCTTGCTTCCATGTTGTGCTGCTGGGGGGGAAGTAACACCCACCAGCCAAAAAACTGTAATTTTGGGAAACGCTTTGCTCAGATTTTCCCCCACAAATGGCAGAGTGTTGCTCATCCTGGAAACAGTCCCTGTTACACTTTGGGCACAAAGTAATTCCCTGACTCGGTGGAGGGGGGTTATTTGTCCCCTGGGAGGTTTTCCCCCCCGGAATGGTGCCTCTGGAATGTGTGCTTTGCCAGGTGAAGAGCGTGAAGCCCTGCCTGAAGCAGCTCCAGCAGTGCATCCAGACCATCTCCACGCTCCACGACGACGAGATCCTGCCCAGCAACCCCGCTGACCTCTTCCACTGGCTGCCCAAGGAGCACATGTGTGTGCTGGTCTACCTGGTGAGAGCTCTGCTTGCTAATTAGTTGCTAAATTAATGAGGGCTTGGGTAAAAACTGCTGGGGTGGATCTCAGTGCTGCACGAGCAGCTGGATCCTGCCCACGGCATCCCTGGCACCACCAGTGTGGGGAAAAGAGGGGAAAGAAGCCCAAAAACTGAAATTAAACTCTATTAATATCCAACTCAAAGAAAAAAGAGATTAATTTGTGGAAGAGGAGCCACCTTGGCTCAGTTTTTACCAGTGTTGTGACAGTTGGACTCCAGGTCTCTGGAACTGGTCGTTCCACTTCTTGAACGTGACTCAAAATCCTAAATTTTGTCAAGAGTGAGCTAAAAAAGCTCAGTTGTGAGGACTCCCAGGCCTCGTGGGAGCTGCCAGCCCTTCCCTCTTGGCACAGAGGAATTTTCAGATAATCCTGGAACAGTTTGGGTTGGAAGGACCTTAAAGCTCATCCAGTGCAGGGACCCCTCCTGCTGTCCCAGGCTGCTCCAGCCTGCCCTTGGACACTTCCAGAGACTGGGAGGTGCCCAGTTTGTCTGGGAATCGCATCCCAGTGCTCCTGGGAAGGCTGAGGGAGGTGAGTGAGCCGTGCTGTGTCTCCCTGCAGGTGACAGTGATGCATTCCATGCAGGCAGGGTACCTGGAGAAGGCCCAGAAGTACACAGACAAAGCCCTCATGCAGCTGGAGAAGCTAAAAAGTAAGGAGAAGGCTTGGAATTCAGCTGATGCTGCAAAACTGCAGTATTTGTTGCTAATTTAAACCAAACACAGCCTTTTTTGGCTCCCTGGTCAGTCAAAGACCAGACTGAGACTTTTGTTCTGTTTTAAGGCTGGGTGGTTGCTTTAAATACAGAAATACTACTGAGAATAACAACTTTTCCCACTGTTTGTTCCCACTGTTTGTTTCACTGCTTCCACTATTATTCTTTTAGCTGATTGCTTTGAGTACAAAAATTAGTAGTTTGTTTATTGTCAGTAACAATATTGTGAATAAGATTTTTACTGTTAAAATATCGAGTTTTGGGGGGTGTTGCTGTGACTCAGTGAACTGGGTTGTAGATTCCTGAGGTGACTCCACTTGCTGTGCTCCTTTCCCTCCCTCTCCAGTGCTGGACTGCAGCCCCATCCTGTCCTCATTCCAAGTGATTTTGTTGGAACACATCATCATGTGCCGGCTGGTCACGGGACACAAAGCCACAGCCCTGCAGGAGGTGAGGGTGGGGTGGGATTCCAGCATTCCCTGGGATGGGGGTGGCCTTTAAAATATGAGAATTTCAGTTTGGGGGGAGATATTTGGGCTCAGACAGGAATTCCTGCTGAGTTATTGATGGATACAGCCAGGATGGATGGATGGAGCTCAGGAGCTGTGGGATTGGCTCCTCTGCAATATTTTCAGGACACTTTGGAGTTGAGCAGTGGTTGATGGTGCAGCTGACACCCTCCTGCTGTATTTACAGCCTGACTGGGTGTCCTTCCCCTTCCCAGAGTGGCTCCTTCCTCTTCCTTGTCCAAGCATTTCCCAGCTTTCAGGCTTCCTGCCTTTCTGTCCTTTCCTCCTGCACAGTGGAAGGAGAGCAAGGGAGGGTTTGTGTTCTTTAGTGCAAGAAAGGACTGAGCCTTTTCCCATTTTTCCAGTCATTTTCAAATCCTGCTCATCCTGTTGATGGGAGGTGCTGGATCATCCCAAGCAGGGAGGTTCAGAACTGGTCATTGCTCCTGGCCCGTTCCCTGGAATATTTTTATCCCAGTTTTTCTGCAGAATTTCAGGTTTGGGGTCTGTCAGGAGGGATCTGTGACTTGGTTTGCAGGTGGTGGAGCTGCTGGAGCAAACCATTCCAAAGCAGTTGGAATGGTGGGGCAGTGCCTGTCCCTGGGCTGGGGGCACATCCAGCCTCCAGCTTTTACCCAGGAGCGTAATTTGGGATCCTTGGAATAATCCCTGAAACCTGGAGACACGTGGGGGTGGGAGGAGGTGGATTTGGAGCAGGAAATGGAGGGAAAGCGTCCTAAAATGTGCTTCTCTGTGCTTGTCCCAGATCTCCCAGGTGTGCCAGCTGTGCCAGCAGTCACCCAGGCTCTTCTCCAACCACGCTGCCCAGCTCCACACGCTCCTGGTGAGTGCCTGGAATTAGCCCTGGGAGCTCCTGGAAGCACCAGATCCCGCTCTCCTGCTCATCCCCAGGAACTCAGGGCAGGCAGGGAATGGAGGAGCAGGAATCCTTTCCTGTGGGGACTCACCCCTGGTGAGATTCCCACGTGTCAGAGGCTTTTAAAACCCTTTGGAAATAAGTGTTGGGGAATCCTGGAGTGGGTTTGGTTTGGAAGGACCTTAAATCCCATCCCATCCCATCCCACCTCCTGCTATCCCAGGTTGCTCCAGCCTGGCCTTGGACACTTCCAGGGATGAGGAATCCACAGGTTTTCTGGAAAAAGATTTGTATTGGATTTTGTATCACAAATAGTCAGTGAGGTAAATTCAGGAGGTTTAAAACAGCTGGAGATGGTTTTTTATGGGAATTGTCACGTAGGAAATTTTGAGCATTGTGTGACATTTATGAAGGTTTCCTCAGCTAAATAAAGCTTTATTCACGTGAATGAACTTATTTTAAAGGGCTTTCTGTAAGAATTCCTTGTTTTTCCCAGAGCCAAGCACATCCAGGGCTTGTTGGTGGCTTTTCCCTGCCGATATCCCGGGATTTCTGTGGGTTTGGGGGGTGCCTTTCTTCACTGTGAGGATCATAATTTACATTTCTTCTCCTCCAGGGCCTCTACTGCATCTCTGTTAACTGCATGGACAATGCAGAAGCACAATTCACTACAGCACTGAGGGTGAGATTTCTGTTCCCAGGCTTTCCTGTGGATGCTCCAGGTGGGAGTGGGACTGTTGGAATTGTGTGGGAACAGCGAGGTCGGAAGGGAAACCTGGCAATAATCTGTATTTAGCTTCACTGCTCTCTTAATTTGTCCTGTGCTCCCAGTCTGGAGGGTTTTGCAGCCTCACAACATCAGGTGTAAAACGTGGGATTTTTATGGGATGAGCAGATGCCAGGGGAAGCTCTGGAACATGTGGAATTTGTGACTGTGCTGTTGTTGTTCTGTCCCTCCCAGCTCACGACACATCAGGAGCTCTGGGCATTTATTGTCACCAACTTGGCCAGCGTGTACATCCGGGAGGGCAACAGGCACCAGGAGGTAAATGGGCCCTGCCTGCCCCCAGAACCACCTTCCCTGCAGGGAAAACCCCTCCTGGCCTTGGAATTCTGCTTTTCCCTGGGTGTTTTTGCAGTGGGAGCCTTGCCTGGCAGCAGCTCCTTCACCAGGCAGTTGGAGAGGAATCAGCTGGATCAGGGTGTTCTGGATCAGGGTGTTCTGGATCAGGGTGTTCTGGATCAGGGTGTTCTGGATCAGGGTGTTCTGGATCAGGGTGTTCTGGCTCATCCCCAGAATTCTGGCTCATCCCCAGAATTCTGGCTCATCCCCAGAATTCTGGCTCATCCCCAGAATTCTGGCTCATCCCCAGGATTCTTCCCAGCTTCCCATGGGAATCGTGGCTTTACTCCCACCTTCCCCCACCCCACCTTTTGGCTCCCCCTGTCCCTCTGCTCTGGGGTTTGGGGAGGTTCCATCAATAACTGGGCAGCCACAAACAGGTCCCTGCAGGTGTTGTGTTCCTTTGGCTTCACCCTGAGGCCGTTCCCAGTCCCCAAATTTCCCCCCAAAATCCCCCATTTCCACCCTCTCAGGGGTGTGAGGGGCCCTCAGAGGTGTGTTTGCAGGAGTCTGGTGAAGAGGCTCCACGTGAACTTTGCCACAACCCACAAAAGGACTTTTGGGGAGGGGGGAAGAGGCTCAGAGAGAGAGAGAGAAAAATGATAATTAAAAATGGACCATTTTTTTCCTTGGCTGAGTGGAATTCTGGTTGGAATCTAACACCAGGTCTGACCCAGCACTGGTTTGGGGTTATGGGACAGCTGAGACACAACAGCCACAAGTTTCCTGGGGGAGTAAAATCATTGTCCAGAAAATCCCCCGAGGTCTGAGGGAGGATATTTTATCCAAAACTTGATTTTGGGGATCAAAACAGGCATGAAAACTCCAAAGGTTGGAGTGTGTGTGCCCTGATCCCACCGGAGGGAGGGAACTCGGGTGTGTTTGGGATGATTTGCACCCTTCTGGTTCGACTTACACTTCAAAAAAAAGCACTTTCTGTTGGGGTGCGTGTGAGAAATGCTGATTATTCCCTCTCCTCTCCCACTCTGCAGCTCTACAGCCTGTTGGAAAGGATAAATCCAGACCACAATTTCCCTGTGAGGTGAGAATTCCGGCGGCTCCGGGGACGGGAACGGGGGATTTGTGGCAGGGTTTGGAAGAGGGAGCAGAACACTCCACTCATTTCCAAGGCAGAAGTTCTGACCTGAAGTGTAATAATGAGTTGGGAAAATGGATTTTTTTTTTTTTGGGGGGGGGGGGGGGGAATTCCCAGCAATCCATGTGGAATTCCCTGATCCCTGCCCCGGGCTGAGATCCCAACCTGTGTTTTCCTCCCCAGCTCCCACTGTCTCCGAGCTGCAGCTTTTTACATCCGAGGGCTCTTCTCCTTCTTCCAGGGAAGATACAACGAGGCAAAGTGAGTACAAATCCCTTGGGGATCCAAACCCAGCAGCTTCCTGCTGTTCCTCCCCTGAATCAAGCAGGAGAAACCCACAGGGAGAAGAGGCAGAAGTGAGGCCTCGGGGTTTCCACTTCGATCCCAAAAAGCTGGATTAATTCCTCTTTTCCCCTAATCCCTGCCCACCCATCCCACAAAAACTGAACCCAGAACTCATGGAGAACCCCAAGCCTCTCGGAGTTGGAGCTATCAGCTGAATTCCCAACTCCCTCCCAGGAAATTTAGTTAAGGGTTGTGCTTTTCCATCATTTATTGCATGTTTTTCCCCCCCTTTCTGAAGTTTTAAAGTAGTTTTGATGTACTTCAGCCTGTGTTGGGTCTGTCCCACTGAAAATCCGGCTCTCTTTCCTGTGGGATCCTTTGGAATCTCCTGTCCTTGGTGCAGTTTTCCAAAGGGGGGAGCTCTGCCACAGCCTTTTTTGCCAAGTGGCAGCCGAGCTTTGGGAATTCAGTGCTTTAAGATCACCTGCAGCAACGTTCATTCCCGACTCCTGATGTTTTCCAGTTAATTCAGCTCTTGATTCAGCTTTCCAAGGATGTTTTTTCTCTGCTGGGAGGGAAGGGATGTTGTCCAACCCCCTTTTTTTCCCTGTTTTCCAGGAGGTTCCTGAGGGAGACCCTGAAGATGTCCAATGCAGAGGATCTGAACCGACTCACAGCCTGTTCCCTGGTGCTGCTGGGGCACATCTTCTACGTGCTGGGCAACCACAGGGTGAGAAATAAACCTTAGAGCATTTTTTTTTATTACTATCCCACAAAAAGTTGGCAGTTTATTGCCTTGGATCTGGGATTTGCACGTTTAATAACTTTAATCAGGTGTTTGAAGTGCCTGAGGAAAAGGGGCTGGAAAAGGACAAGTTGTATCATTCCACTGGATTGTCCAGGGAGGAATTGTGGATACAATCCTGAAATCTGACCGTTGTGCTGGAGCACAGGGAATATTTCTGCTGTGCTGCACTGGAATTCCCAGGATGGAGCAAATCCCAGGCAGCTCTGGGATGAGTTTTTGAGGGGGGGGTTGTCCCATCAAAGGCTCCCAGCTGGGAGTGACAGAACGTGGCACGAGTTAAAGGAGGCAAATTTTTCCTGGCAGATTTGACACCTGTGTGTTTGCAAGGGGGGGAAAAAAATCCCAAATATCCCGTTTATTTTGTTTGCTTTGCCCTCTGCTCTCCCCCAGGAAAGCAACAACATGGTGGTCCCAGCCATGCAGTTGGCCAGCAAGATCCCAGACATGTCTGTGCAGCTCTGGTCCTCAGCCCTGCTCAGAGGTGAGGGGGAAAAGAGCCTTCCTGGGGATGGCTGGGAATGCCCAGAGGTGGAATGGGATAACCCAGAGTCCCCTCTGCTCTGGAGCCAGGCTGGGAGAGCTGGGGGGGTTCTCCTGGAGAAGAGAAGGATCCAGGGAGAGCTGAGAGCCCCTTGCAGAGCCTAAAGGGGCTCCAGGAGAGCTGGAGAGGGACTGGGGACAAGGGATGGAGGGACAGGACACAGGGAATGGCTTCCCACTGCCAGAGGGATAGATGGGATATTGGGAAGGAATTCCCCCTGTGAGGGTGGGGAGGGGCTGGGATGAATTTCCCAGAGAAGCTGTGGCTGCCCCATCCCTGGGAGTGTCCAAGGCCAGGATGGATGCTTGGTCCCTGGAATGTGTGTGGTGGAAGCAGCGAGTCTGTCCCGGTCCCACTAGATGGGGCTGGAAGGCAAAAAATCCCAGCCCAGGCTGCTCAGGGGCTTCCAGTGGTGTCAGGAGTTTCCTTCCTCCTTGTAGGGCTACTTTGATGTTCCTTTGGATAGCTGGAAGCTGAAACAGCAGCAAATCCTGCTGGCAAAGGGAAGGGTTGGGGTTTCCTCGGGAGGTTTTTGCTCTGGAACGATGTGATTTGGTGTTGGAATGATCCCCATCCCACCCAGGGATCGGTGTTTGGGGATAAAGGGAGCTGCTCCCTTGGCACTGGGGTGCAAAGCAGTGGGGTTATTTCTTTCCCCTGGTGTCTTGCAGACCTCAACAAGGCCTGTGGGAATGCCATGGATGCTCACGAGGCAGCTCAGATGCACCAGAACTTCTCCCAGCAGCTGCTCCAGGACCACATCGAGGCCTGCAGCCTCCCTGAGCACAACCTGATCACGGTGAGGGCACAACCCCTGCCTCCCCCTGCCCCCTTCCCACTCAGCTCCCCAAAATTCAGTCAACTCCCTGCAGTTTAAACTGCTCTGAGAGCAGGAAAATGGACAAAAAGTGATTTTTTTGTGAGGGTTGGTTGGTGGCACCGACAGCAGGAGAAGTGACCCAGAGAGTTCATTCTCCTGCAGGTTGGTTGGTGGCTCTGGGCTTTGCTTCTCACAGGTGTTTTCTTGCCACCCCAGAGCTCCTGTTTGGTTTTTGAAGTGGCTTTTGTGGCCATTGGATGTGATCAAGTGGCCTCTTGTTTTGGGGGACAGCTGTTGCTTTTGATCTAAACTTAATTGGAGGCTCTGGGCCATCCCCTCTGCCCTGTCCTGGGAATGCTTTGCTGGACACAGCTCAAAGGGCAGTTTGCACTGGGACCTCAGCATTCCCAGGTGGGGTTTTCCTCCCCTTCTGGAAGTCACTGAGTTGCAACAACTCAGTTTTTAAGCCCCCAAATGCTTTTCCCTGCCCTTGGCAGTGCCCTGAGCTCCTGAACGAGGAGCAACTGGAAAAGAGGGGCTTGGAAACCCAGTCCCAGGCAGTTTGCACTGGGACTTCAGCATTCCCAAGTGGGGTTTTTTCCTCCCCCTATTTATCTATAAATATCCATCTTATTTATCTGTTTTTCCTGTCAGAAGCATTTTAACACAGGTTTAAAAATGTAGAATAGTTCCCTCAGCAACAGCAGGAGGTGATTCTGTTGTGAAATAACTGAGAGAACATCCAAGGGGGAAGGTGGGATGTGAGGAACTGGACATCTTTTGGCAGGAAAAGGAGAGGGAAAGGCCAGTGGGGAGGTGCAGTTTGCTGGCTTTGCTCACAGGGGGGGAGCCTGAGAGCTTTGAGGGTCACGGGGTTTGTGAGCAGCAGTTTTGGGGGATCCCAGAGCCAGGTGCCTCCATCCCTCCCTCCCTGAGCCCCCATCCATCCTGAGCCAGGCACAGAGATGCCCTGGATTAAAAACCTGGGGGGGGGGGAAAAAAGGATTAAGAAATAAATACCCAATTTTGGAAGATTTTTGGCCAAGGGGAGATAAGCAACGAAATGAGCCCCCTTTGCCTTGCCCTGGGAGCCTCTGGCACGTCCAGGTGGGTCCCTGCTTGTGCTTTCCTGTGTTCAGGGGTCCAGTTTGTCCTGGGAAGAGCAGGAATTGCTTCCCCTGGGTTGGGAATGGTGGCTGTGTGGAGGGGCTCCCAAAGAAACACCAGTTCCAGGGATGTGGAAAACCCAAACCTGGCGTGTGGGGGGTGAAACGTGGGATCCCCCAAGTTTCAAGGAAGCTCTGGGTGGCCAGTCCTGCTTTTCCCAGGGAGGCTTTTCCCGGGAATTTCACGGTGTGTGTTCTTCTTGCAGTGGACAGATGGACCCCCCCCCGTGCAGTTCCAGGCCCAGAACGGCCCCACCACCAGCCTGGCCAGCCTCCTGTGAACCACAGTAACTATTCAGGACAAACCTCCACCAAACAAAGCCAAAAAAACAAACAAACAAACAAAAAAAAAACCAACAACAAAAGGAGAAAAAACACACACACACACAAAAAAAAAAAAAAAAATCCATGCAAAACCCTTTTCTTCCATGAAAAGGCAGCAGATTCCTCTGGGAGGGAGGCCTTGCTAGGAGAGGGGTGGCAGGAGAGAGGTGGCAGAAGGACAAGAGGAGCCCTTGGTGGGAAGGGCAGCAGGAGCTGCTCCTTCCAGGTGGGAATGTCCTGGTGTGTGTGTGTGTGTGTGTGTAGAGCTGCTGGTTTGAGCTGCTCCCCCTCTGGCTGAGAATTGAGGTTTTTAGTCCAAAGGACTCGTGTTCCTTCACTCTGTTCAGATCCCTCCTGGTTGGGAGCTCCCGGGAAGCGAAGAGGACTCGACTTGGATCCACGTTGGATCCACTCCCCCCTTCCCCTGGAGTGTGATCCTGCTCTTGTGCCCTCCCTGGGGGTGATGGGGGTGAAATCATGATGGATTTTGGGGTGCCCTGAAGTTCCCAGTGTAGTTTCTGAGGTGGAATTCTCCTGGGGTTTTTTTTTTGTGCTGTTGTTGGGGAAGGAGGAGCTGGGGCAGGTTTTGGTGTCCCAGGGCAGGTCCCACCAGAGTGGGACAAAGAGCCACCACTGTGTCCCTGTGAGGGCCTCCCTTCCCTCTCCCTGGCCCAGAACCACAGCTCTCTCCGTGGCTTTGTGGGTTTTGTGGAAGCAGGAACGTTCCTCTCCTCCTGTCTGATCCCTTCATGGGCCAAACAGCTGGGACAAAAACCAGCCTTTTGCATCTTTGCTGCAGCCTGGCAGTGAAGGCACCTGTGCCTTAAGGATTTACAGAGTTAAACCAGGTGGTTAAACCCAGACCCAACCTAAGCCAGAGGCTTAACATAAACCTACAGTCTTGCCCTGGGCAAAACTGCCCAGTTTCCAGGCTTTCCCAGGTGAGATTCCCTGTTCTAGCTCAGTTTTCTGGACTCTGCAGCTGTGAGTTCTCCCTCCCTGTGCCTCTGCAGCCTCAGACCAGGACACAGGTTGGGCCTGCAGAGAGCTGGGAGGAGTTAATTCCAGGTTTTGCCAGGGAGGTTCCTGGGGTTGAATAAAGGTGTTTTTCTCCGTTGGTAGCTCTGGATATTCATCTCCCAGCTTGAACAGGGGAGGGCAGAGGAACGTGTAGGGCTCTCAGTGATTCAGTCAGAGAGGGAACTGACCCCCTAAACCTTTTCTTCAGTCCCAGATGGGTTGGAAGGGACCTTAAAATCATCTCACTTCAGCCCCCAGGGCTCATTTTTCCTTCCCAGTTCCCATCCCCTCTCTCTCTCAGCAGCTCAGAGGTGGTTTTTTTGCAACCCAAACCCTTCAGTTTTCCCCTCTGAAGGACATTCCAGGGACAGGGTTTTGTGCAGTCACCAAAGCAGGATTTTGTGGTTGCTCTCCCATGGAGATCCTGATCCCAGACCTTTGGCTCTGGTGTGGTTTAGGCCTTGTTAAATCTCCAAAGGGGAAAACGTGGCCTTGACACCACCCCAGGCAGGGAATCTTGTCCCTGGCATTGCAAGGAAAACCCTCAGGGCTGTTTAAACTCAAAAAGTGGGAAAGAAATGTGTGATCCAGAGGCCCCAGTCCGGGGAGGATCCAGCTCCTGGGGTGTGCCTGAGGCTCTGAATCCCAAGGCATTCCCATGGGAGCTCCAGGCCAGTGGGGCCCCAGTTTGGGATGAGTTTTGGGGTCCCACTGCTGCACTTGTGGAGACAGAACCCCCCCCAGGAGCTCAGCACCCACCCTGTGCTGGGACTGGGGTCAGGAGCGATCCCCCCTTGGGAATATTGATGCCCCATGGACTGCTCTGCCTTTCCCTTGGATGGGAAGCAGGATCTCCCATTTTTTTCCTCCCCTCTGGAAGTCACTGAGTTGCAACAACTCAGTTTTTAAGCCCCCAAATGCTTTTCCCTGCCCTTGGCAGTGCCCTGAGCTCCTGAACGAGGAGCAACTGGAAAAGAGGGGCTTGGGAACCCAGCCCCAGGCAGGGGCTCCAGGCACCCTCTTGTCTGTCTGTCCATCCAACCTGAGGCTGTCAGGAACTGGGTCCCTTCCAGCTCAGAATATTCTGTGATTCACTTTAATCTCAGCTCTTCATAAATTGGCTTTTAATTTCAGGAGCAGATTCCCAGGGTGGGTCAGGATCCTTAAAGATCATCCCATTCCCACCCCCTGCCACGGGCAGGGACACCTTCCACTAGACCAGGCTGCTCCAAACTGGGCTTAAACCTTTCCAGGGATGGGGCAGCCAGGGCTTGAAATGTTGGCAGAGTCAAAGTGCTGCTCCTGTAGGGCAGGATTGACAAAACCCTGACCCCAGAGAGCTGGGGCTGAGCCTTGGGGGGAAAAAAAAGCCTCTTGCAGGGAGATGTCCAGCAGTGCCTGTTGGGGAAGGCTCATTTCCCAACCTCCTCGTGCTGCTCAGGGACCCCCAGAGCTGGAGATGGGGGGGGCAGGGACACAAATTCCCAGTGACAATTCCCAGGGTGGCTTCTCCTGGTCCTTGGGGGGGGTGGGTTGATCCAGGCTGGAACAAAAAAGGAAGGGGAGAGGGAAGGAAGGACTGGAGGGAAGGCTGGTGCTGATCTCAGGGGTTTGGGGCAGGATCCATGTGCTGCCACATGAGGAGGATCCACCTGGGATCGCCCTGGGCTTGGCTTTGAGCCCAACAAAACCCTCCCCCTGTCCCAGAACTCAGCTCCAGAGCCCCCTTCCCACCCCCAGGACTCCAAGCCCTGTGTAAATTTGAACATAACCCGGTGATTTTCTATCTCTCCAGCCCCATGTACATCAGTGACAATGTACAGAAGCTTTTTAACTACACTTGTATATTAAATTATTTAATAGTTTGTTTTTTTTTTTTTTTTTTTTTTGCTTTTCAGTACCTTTTGTATTGTTAACAGGGCTGAGAACGAGGCCCTCAGCTGAAGTTCTGCTCATTTCCAGAGTGTGTAAAGTTGAACAGCAAAACTAGAAGTTTACAAAAATACTCTGTCGAAGTGCTTGGTCTGTTTGACTTGATTTGAACAAATTTCTAACCTGTCTTGTCCAATCATTTAATTCTCTCTCTCACCAAACGACCCCTGAAGTGTTTTATGAGCTTCTAAAACACACACACACACACACAAAAAAAAAAATTATTCTTCTAAAGATGTAATTTAGAGAAATGTACAGGTTTGGGGTTTGGGGTTTTTTTTTTTTTTTTGGTTGGTTTGTTTGGTTTTTTTTTCCTCTGGGTATTTTTAAAGGAGTAGCAGGAACTTTAACCCATCTAATCCCTGGTTGTAGATAGTGTAAAAAAAAAACTGATATATGTATAGAGACTGCAGTCTGGAGATGTGTTTTTGCCCCTTGTATCCCATTCCCTGCAGCAGGAATAGCAAAGGCCCAACCACCCAGGGCACCTGGATCAGGCTGGGGAGTTCAAAAGAGATCAAATCAAAATAAAATAAGAATAAAACCCATCAGGAGCAAAAAAAAATTGCCTGATAAACGAGGGCCTGAAGCTGCCTGAGCTCCCCTGCTCCCCTCCCCTGCTCTGATTTCAGCCAGTTCTCCCAAATTCTGAGGGAACTGAGGGATGTCAGGGCTCCCTGAGCCCTCCAGCCCCGTTCCTGCCATGGACAAGGGGGTGAAGGGAATCTTGGGGAGGTGTTTTTTTTTATTTTTGGCTGTGCAGAAAAAGGGGGAGCAAAGAGGCTGCGGTGCCCCCTGTCCCTGCCCCCCCTGTGTGTATTTAATGTCCCCCTGAGTGTCTGTGGGCCCCCAGGAGCAGGACAGGGATCCCCAGCCCCTGCTCCTGCTCCCTGTAAATACACCTGAACCCCTGCAATGAGAAGGGGCCTGGCCCTGTCCCCCTTCTCGTTTTCTATATTAGAAGAATTTTTAAATAAAGTGAAATTTTACTTCTTCTACCGCTTTGTAGAATTGATTCCTTCAGCCCAGCCCCACAGAGGTCACTGCTGGGCCCACAACCCGGATTTTCCTGCTTGGAAATGCTCCCCTGGGCAGGGAGGACGTGGCTGGAGCTGCTCTGGGATTGCTGGAACATCAGCAGGTGTCTGGGATAACACATGGATTCATCAAACACCGGGAATTGTGAGTGGTTTTGGGCCAGGACACAACTGTTCTTCCCTGCCCTGGATGAGGCTGTGTTTGATCTTCACCAGTGGATCAGTGGTTTCCTGGGAGAAATTTCCTCTCTGTGCCTTTTACCCCCGAATTTTCAAGCAGGTGTTTTTTAACATTTTCAGCTTTTTAAAGTTGTTGGGGTTTTTTCGAGTTTGTTTTTCAAGTTAAAAAAAACCAACAAAACAAAAACAACAAACAGAAGAAAACTGCTGAATTCTTTTGAGAGTAAAACGTGGAAGGAACTAAAGGTACAAGACTCAACTGCAGCCTGTCCCTTCCCAGAGCACCACCTGAGCTGCTGAGCTCCTCCCTGGAACTTTCATCCAAGAAGCTGAGTGGGTTTTGCTCCAAAAACGAGAATTCCAGCCCGAATGGCAGCTTCCTTTTTGCTGGGAATGGGATTGGACTGCGCTGCCTCTCCCTGGGAATCTGCACCTCCTTCCTCAGGGAAAAGAGCTGAGCTGTTGGCACCTTCTCCTCTTCATCCTTCCCTCTGGAATCTCGGCAGCTCCTGCGGGAAACACCTGAAACCCAGTGGCTGCAGGTGCAAAGGTTTGATCCTGACAGGTCCAGAGCCACATCCAGAGTCAGTTTTCCTTGTGTTTGGCCGTGTCAGGAGCTGACACAGGGCAAAACAAAGCTCCAAACCTGCTGCACAGGTGGCTGGAGATGGTTCTGCCACGCTCCCAGCTCGTCCCACCTGGATTGGAACGTGGCAGGGAAAAGAGCCCTTCCCACCAACCACAGGGAAAAAAGGGAAGGAGTCTGGGCCTGACTTTACCTGAGTTTTAGGGAATCAAACCCAGCTCAAGGCTGTTCTGAAGCTCTCCTGGGAGAAGCAGGTGGAGGTGCAGCAGCTCTGTGTGTGTTCCCTGGGGATTAAAGGATTGTTCCCGAGGCTCCAGCCCTCCCTGGGTAACCAGGAGGTTTGGAATGGCCTGAGGTTTGGAGCCAGGGGGTTCTGGGGAGAAGTCACTGAGTTAAAACTTCTCTGTGCCCAAAATCAGGCCATGCAAAGGGGGGGAGGGAGGGAGAAGGTGCTTTTTAACAGGAAAACGTGTTCATGGAATCCTGGAATGGTTTGGGTGGGAAGGGACCCAAAGGACCATCCATTCCCACCCCCTGCCCTGGGCAGGGACACCTCCCACTGCCCCAGGTTGCTCCAACCCAGCCTTGGACAATTCCAGGGATCCAGGGGCAGCCACAGCTTCTCTGGGAATTCCATCCCATCCCTTCCCCACCTTCCCAGCCAGGAATTCCTTCCCAATATCCCATCCAACCCTCTGGCAGTTTGAAAGCCCTTCCCCCTTGTCCTGTCCCTCCAGGCCCTTAATCACTCTCCCAAAGGATGCTGAGCACAAAGTTGTTCCCAGAAATTGGGAATCTTTGACCTGTTGAGTGGCAAAAGTGAAGTTTGTTGGAGCTTCCCTGCCCGGCTCTGGATGCAGGGAGGGAGGAGAGCCCTGGGTTTGAGCTCTGGTTCTTTCCTTGCAAAAGCCTCGACTTGGTGCCTCCCCTGCCTTGGTAAAACGGGGAAACATTCTCCCCTCGTGCTCCTTGACGATTATAAATGGAAATAATCGGCATTATCAGAGTGAAACCAGCACCCCAATAACCTGCTGGGAGCCGCCTCAAATCCCATCAGCTGCACGTGGAAAACACTCGGGGAAAGCTCCGTGCTGGCCTTGGAAAAGTGCAGCCCTGGCACTTTATTCCCCCTTCCATTAGAAAATTGCTTCACCCAAGATTTATTTCTTTTTCCCTGTGAAGCACAACCTCCCTTTCCAGGTGTCTGGAAACGCTGGATACCAAATCCCGAGGGCTGTGGCAGAGCCGGGCTGATGGGGGGGGTGGCGGCTCAGCACACGGGTTTTTTTAATGTATTAATCCAACTGTTCAGGGAGTCTCCCGAGGAAAATTCGTTTATTAATTCCTTTGTTCCCGGCTCTGCGGCGCCGACTCGGCCAGGTGGGTTCGGCTCCTGCCCGGGTTCGTCCCCGCAGCCCAAGGGTTAAAAATCCCTGCGGGAACATCCCGGGGGAGGCGCGGCCGGGGCGGGGGAAGGGCCGGGGAACCCTGACCCACATCGGGGCTGAGTCACCGAACCGGCACCGGGGGACGGGCCGGGACCTGCCCCGGCACCCGCTGGAGCTGCTCCGGGAGCGGCCCCTTCTGATCCCCGGCACCGGCTGGAGCTGCGACCGCGGGACCTGCCCCAGCCCCCGAGATCGGTACCGGAGGGTCCCGGGGCTGCCCCCGCCTCCATCCCACCCCATCCCACCCCATCCCATCCCATCCCATCCCATCCCACCCCCGCGCCGCTTCCTCCCGCCGCCGCTCCCCGCCCCCCCCCCCCCCTATCTGCGGCCCCAGCGCGGCCTGCGCGGGCGGATAAGGGCGGCCGCGGCCCCTCCCCGCGGGCAGCGCCATCACCTCAGCCGGCCCCGGGAGGAGCCGGCCCCGGCCCGGCCCCGGGAGGAGCCGCTCCCGGCCCCGGGGGGACCCGGCGGGCGGAACCGCTCTCGGCCCGGCCCCTCGGGACACGCCCCCTCCCCGCGGGCCGCGCTCCCATTGGTCGCCGCTGCCCGCGGCGTGGCGCTCACTGGGCAAACCGCCCGTCAATCAAAGAGGCCGCGCCTCTTTCCCCTGGCGGGGGCGGGGCTCACGGCGTGTCAATCAAATAAGTGGCCACGCCTCTTTTCGTCTCCGCTTACTACGGGGGCGGGGCGAAGGCGGGCTCCGCGCGGTGATTGGTCGCGGCGCAGGCAAGCCCTGTTCTGATTGGGCGGTTCACCCGTCAGTCACGAGTTTAAAGATAAAAAAACCCCAGCGCAGCGCCCCAGGCCCGGCGGGGGGCGTGGCCAAGGGCAGGGGGGCGTGACCAGGCGCGAGGGTGTCCCAAATCTGCCTGGC
>NW_020884962.1:1021524-1025220 GCF_003945725.1 Corapipo altera
CGCGCGCGCGGGGGGTCCCGCCGGGGGCCACGTGGAGCGACCGCGGAGCCGGGAACGGGATCGGGAACGGGACCGGGAACGGGAATGGGAACGGGACACTGCGGGAGGGGGTCAACCGGGATGTGTGAGCGCCCTCCGGCCCGCGGGCGGCCGTGGAGGAAGCGCATTAACGGCGCCCGGGGCAGGGCTCTCCCGGTACCGCTACCGGGGAAGACCCCGCGGAGCCGCTCCGAGCGCCGCGGGCTCGGGACAGGAGAGACCCACCCTCGGGGGAGACGCTCCCCCCAGCCAGCAGCGAACTGTCCCCGCGCGGCCCCAAACCCCCCCCCCCCCCCCCCCCCCCCCAAAACCCCCATTTAAAGCCCCCCCCGGAGGCAGGTCCCGATCCCCCGGGACGGGAGGGATTCCCGGGATGGGGCAGGGAAGGGCGTTCTGGGAGCGGTGCTGCCTCTCTCCCCTCCTGCCCCTTCCCGGGGAAGCTCCGGAGGGTTTGCTGAGGGTTTGCTGAAGCCACGTTCGCCCGATCTCAAATCCAGAATATAAATTATTTTAGGCCGAGTCCACAGCAGAAGGAACTCTGAGCTGTATTACTACTACTTCTACTACTACTACTACTATTATTATTATTATTATTCCCGATCCCTTTATCACATGCAGATCTCTGGTGTGGTTTTCCAACTAACTCCCATTTTCCCCCTCACCCTCCCATTCCTTTGCTCTCTCACTGTCCCCAGCTCTAACCTGCCCAAGGGGGGGGGGGGGGGGGATGTAGAAATAACCTTTACAAGTTACCAAAAGACCCAAATTCAAGGATTTCTTTACCCAGAGCCCTCGTTTTCCCCGATCTTGGAACGACAGGTTATTTTTGGGATGGGGGCTGTTGGCTCCCAGATCACCACCCTGACCACAAGACCTTCGCTAAACCCGGCTTAATAATTCCCATCCCATTCCAGGCCCTTCTTCCTCCCTAGAGGATGAAACTTTGGGCTCCACGCTCCTGTTTCAGACCTGTCTGGTGAAAGCTGAAGCAGGAAGGCACAAACAGGAGGGATGTGACCAGGAATCAGGGAAGGAATTCCCCCCAAAGGCCGGGATTCCAGTGCTCCCCACAGTGATCCCGGGGATTGGACGCAGAACAATTAGTGCTGATTTTTTGGGGATTTTATGACGCAATTCTGAGGCTGAGAGTGAATTTATAGATCCTGTGGAAAGACAGGGACCCTCTGCTGCCTCTCTGGGGGTCACATCCCCTTGTCCCACCCCACATTCCAGCCCAGAGGAATTCCAGCAGCGACACCCCCTTTTCCCTCCCGGTCAGCACATCCTCCAAAGTCTTGCTGAGTATTTTTTGACATTAAAAACCCACGGAAAACCCCTGTCAGAAGCCACAGGTGCCTCTCCAAGCTCAGGGAAGGGAAGGGAAGTGTCACCACTTCCCACTGGGACCAAGCCACGAACTTCCCCCCCATCCCCTCCCACTCAACGGGTGCCAGGGAAAATCCAGCTGGACTTGGGATGGAATTCTGTGGGCAAAGCAGACATCAGCCACTAATTAATCAATGGTATCCGATCCCTGTTTTAATATATCAACACCCAGGCCAGGCAGGAGAGCACAGCTAAAATATGACTGCAGAATCCCTCATCCCAGCTAAAACACAATCCCAGGATGGTTTGGGTTGGAAGCACCGTGGGCAGGGACACCCTCCACTCCAGGCCAGTCCTAGAAATAGCACCTCAAATGCTCCCAGCCCAGCCCCTGGGCACCTTTAATCTGAAAATCCTCCTTTTTGGGGGCTCTGGACCTTCCAACCAAACCCCAGCTTCATTAAAAAAGGGTTCTGTTAGTCAGATCACTGGATTTCAATCTGAATTAAATATATTTGAGTTAAACCCCAGCTGTTGAGAACTGGAGGGGCTGTTTCTGTGGGCAGGCAGCAGCCTTGTCGTGACTCGGGTGATGATGCACAGAGTCACAAAATCCCGGGATCCCTGGGGTTGGAAAGGCCCTCCAAGGTCACGGAGTCCACCCTGTGCCCAGAGCACCCAGTGCCACCACCAGGAGTTCCTTGGACACCTCCAGGGATGGAAAAGCAACCCCTGGACCTTGTCACCTCAGCACCTCCCACCTGGGCCTGGCTTAAAGCTGCTCAGTTGAGCCGAGGGAAAGAGGGAAGGCTGGAATCCTCCAGGGAAGGTGGCATCACCAGGGTGACAGCTCCAGGAGGGCATTCCCTGGAGCCCCTGGGGGTGGTTCCCTCCTCCCCACTGCGTTTGTTTGGATCAATTTTTATACTGATCCAACCCCCAAAGTGCCCTCGGTGCTCGCCTGGGCCTGGCTTTCCCTTGGGAACGTGGCACAAAGGCAGGAAACCCCACAAACGTTCCTTTGGTGACCGGGGTTGATGTTCTGGAGCCTCCACTCCCCAACGTCTCATCACCAACTTTCCCGGAGCCACAAAGGCCCCAACGCAAAGTTTTTGTTTCTCCAAACGCCAAATCCATAAATACCACGGATCAAATCATCCTTCCTGGGCGTTTTAACACCCTTCAGGAAACACCCCCCCGGCACAACACCCAACACACGACACGGGTTTGGCGGGAGCGGGATTTGGGATTGGGACGGGAGGGAAAAAAGCCCTGAAAATCCAGGAGGAATTGTCCCCAGAGGAGGAAGGACAAGGGAGACGAAGCCTCCCCTCGATGCACGTCCCAGTGTGGGTCAGGCAGGAGCAAGGAGCGGAGCTGGAGCCGGAGCTGGGGGCCTTGGTCGCCGTCCTGCGGCCACGGGAGCCTGGGAAGCTGCCAGGGTTGGGGTGATGAACAGGACAAACGGGTTCCGGAGCCCGGGAAAGGTTTTGGCAAAGGCAGAGGCAGCTCCCGGGTGGTTTGATGGTCCAGGGCACCGAGGGAGGGGGAGCTGGGACACCCCCAGGAGCTGCTGCGCTCCCCTCGCTCCCGAGAACAGCAAACCTCGTGAAGGGGCTTTATCCGGAGGAATTCCCTCATGGAAAGGGTGCTCAGGCACTGGAAGGGGCTGCCCAGGGAGGTTTGGAGCCCCTGGAGGTGCCCCAGGAAGGACTGGAGGACCTGGGGGACAAGGGGGGAGTTGGGCACGGGGTGGATGATCCTGGAGGGCTTTTCCAACCTCAGTGATCCCGGGATTCTGGGATCTTTCACATTGCTGGGGAGAAGTCTGGAATGAACCGACCACATCCTTAAATAGTTCAAGGAGAAAAGGGGAAACCCCTCGGAATAGGATTTTAAGATGGCTTGTGCCAGGAATGACAGGAATTCCATAGGCTCCACACCGAGGGATGGTCCTGTCCTTGTTTTCTGGCCAGACTATTTTCCCACAGGTGCAACTTGCAGCGGGAATTCGATGAGAGGGAAAAGTGGTGCTTTTTTGGGAAGGATCTGAGACCCCTGTCACTGTGTCCCCCACCTCCCACCCACGGGGGGCAACACTTCCATGAGGGCAACACTTCCATGAGGGCAACACTTCCATGAGGGCAACACTTCCATAGGGGGCAACACTTCCATGAGGGCAACACTTCCATGGGGGGCAACACTTCCATAGGGGGCAACACTTCCATAGAGGGCAACACTTCCATGAGGAGCAACACTTCCATGAGGGCAACACTTCCATGGGGGGCAACACTTCCATGGGGGGCAACACTTCCATAGGGGGCAACACTT
>NW_020884962.1:1025320-1025434 GCF_003945725.1 Corapipo altera
AACACTTCCATAGGGGGCAACACTTCCATGAGGGGCAACACTTCCATAGGGGGCAACACTTCCGTGGGGGGGCAACACTTCCATGAGGGGCAACACTTCCATGAGGAGCAACAC
>NW_020884962.1:1025444-1034006 GCF_003945725.1 Corapipo altera
TTCCATGAGGAGCAACACTTCCATAGGGGGCAACACTTCCATGAGGGCAACACTTCCATAGGGGGGCAACACTTCCATAGGGGGCAACACTTCCATGAGGGCAACACTTCCATAGGGGGCAACACTTCCATAGGGGGCAACACTTCCATGAGGGCAACACTTCCATGGAGGGCAACACTTCCATGGAGGGCAACACTTCTGTGGGAACCCTTTCCCTGCAGCAAAGTGGGATTGGCAAGTGTCAAAACCCCATGAGCTAAAAGCGAGGGGAAGTGACCCAAAAGAGAAATGAATCCTCCTGGAGCAGGGATGGAAGAGGAGGAGGCTCCAGGTGGAGGCCCAGGAGGTGCCATTCCATGGCCCTGCCTCCAGTGAGCAGTGGGATGGCCGGGAGGGGATTTACTGGGAGCTCTGCTCCCGTTCCATGAGTGCTCCATGGACTATCTCCATGGACTATCGATTGTGCTGGAAGCGGGAGGGGAGCAAAGTCCAGCCTGCAGGGCTGGCCCTGGGGGAGCTGCCAGAGCCCATCTCAGCCCCCCCAAAGCCCAGGGCTCCGATCCCTCCCGGCCCGGGACAGGCTTGTTTTGCTGGCAAACAGTGAGTCAGAGCCGGGGAGCCATTCCTGGAGGGGAGGGATGGCTGTAAACAAGCACCTCTGTCACGTGGCTCATCAGGACCTGACCCTGATTAAAGGGGGAATTAACCAGTTGTACAAACCAACCCCCCCCAGAGTTCCTGCAGTTTGGGTCTGGGAGCTTTGACTGATCACACACGTCCCCCCCTTTTCCCTGCTGCCCACCGTCCAAATCCCGGGATATTCCCGAGAATCCTTTCCCACCTGGACCCCCCAGGCCTGTTTTCAGCTCCTCCAAGTGTGATCCACCCAGAGGGAACCAGGAGCCCTCGCTGCTGTTATCACCCAGAGATAAGAGCTCCGTGGGGCTCTTCCCCTTCCAGAACACCCCGGAATCCTTTTCCCAAGGGATGCTCAGCCCCAGGGAATCTGCCCAGAGGAATCCTGCCAGCCAGCAGCACCTTGCTCTGTGTGCAGCTCTCTGGGCCATTAAAATGGCAATTTCCAAGAATTAATTAGTGCTTCCCAAGTGCAACAACAAACACTGTCACTTGTGCCTAATTTCTTTTTTTTTTTTTGTTGGCTCCTGACTGAAAAATATTTAAATTATTAATCCACGCTGGTCCCTGTGCCCAAGCTCTGACACCCCAAAACAGAGTTACATTATTATTATTACACCATTATTATTATTACAATTAAATAGAATTAAAACATGCACCAAACTTCCTCCCTCATGGAGCGTTTTGGTCTTTCCTGCCTCCAAATTACCAGGGATGGGGGGAAAAATATAAATATGAGCTCGCTAACTGAGAGCTTTTACCACCTGTGGAAGAGAAGGGACCAAAAACTCTGTTTGGAATCACCCAATTTTCTAGAAAACCAGCAGCAGTTTGGGCTGAAACGCTTCGTTTCTCAGCATAAAGCAGATCCAACAGTCTTATAACACTGGGGATGTCACAGCTAAAGCTCTGCTCTGTCCCTCGGGCACAGGGGGGGGGGGATGTCCCTGCTCAGGGATTCCAGGAATTGCACCAGAGGTTGGGATTTGAAAGGCCAGACTGTGCTGCTGGGCCAGGCACAGATTTGGGATTTTTTTAGGTTGCCCAATTGAAAGGCTTCAAAGCCCCTTTTCCAGCAGGGTTTGTGTTTGTCTCCAGAGAGCCCTGGGGATGGCAGGAGGTTGTCCCTGACTCGGGGTTGTCACTGCTAATTACCCCTCGTCATTAATCAGCCCTGACCAACCCCCAGTTGCCGAACTGGGCCCAGAGAGGCTCAGCTCAGGCAGGGTTTGCTCCCCCAGATCCAAACCCTGGGGTTCAGGGGGGGAGCTGGGAATGTCCTGCACAAGGAAAAGGGTTCAGAGCCTGAGGGGCTCCCCCTGAATCCCACAGCTGGATTTGATTCCCAGGAGCTCCTTCCCCAGGGAGAGGAGTGTGGCACAATCAGGGCTCTGTGTGTGTGGGTGCCACGGCAGCAGCACTTCCCCGTGGCTTGACAGACAAATCCTGGCTGGAGATCCTTAAGGACGAGGGAACCGAGGGATAAAGAGCCCAGGGAGCAGAACCTGCCTTAATCACAAGTCCTGCCTGTGGAAAACCTTCTCGCTCCAACCGAGATCCAAACGGTGCAAGATCCTCCAAAGCCACTGCCAGGCCTCACTTTGGATTTCTTTGGAGATTGAGGCCACTGTTCCCGTTGCTCCAACCCCATCCCTGTGCCCAAACACCGAGGCTGCTCGTGGACAAAGTCACTTTGGGACTGAACTAGCTCTTTTTTTTTTTAAACAGAAGGTAAAATCCTTCTTACCCCTGAGAGTGGGACCGAGGTGGGGGATGGACAGAAGCATCGAGCAGGGGGTTAAATTTCAGCCTGTGGTTAATCTCAGCACACTGATAATCTCCAGGACCAACATCAAGGTCCTGGAGGGAGGGAGGGAGGGAGCCTTGGAGGGAGGATTTCAAAGGAATCAGGCGTAGGAATCTCCAAGGGAGAAGAAATGAACTCGGCACAGTTCTGGTTTAAAAGGGGCAGATCAAGAGCGAAAAGTAGGAACTCGGAGCAAAACACACAGAGAATAAACTAAAACTCTGAATTCTCCAGGCCCTGGAATTCCCAAGGAGCTGGCTGGGCATCTGGAAGGTGCCAGCAGAGCTTTGAAGTTCCAGCTGAAGCACCGAAGCCAAAGGTTTGGGAGAGCAGAGCCGGGTTTTCCGGATCCCACTGAACCCCCACTGGAGGTTGTTGGTGTTGGGTGTTCCCTGTGTTTTTGGAAAACTGTTTTCCTGAGGATTATGAGACTCTTTGCCCTGTTTACCAGAAGCCTTTATTGACACTGTTCCTTCTGGCAATAAGATGTTTTGTTACCAGCACATAAAAATGCCATTTTTTTTCCCCTTAATCCCCCGCTAATTCCAACTCCAGGTCCCTGGAGTTGCCTCTCTTCCCCCAACACTCCATACTAGGTCATTCCATAACCTGCTTTCCTGCTCAAAAGCCAGGCTCAGAAATTAGATTCATTTCTAAATTTAGGATTGATGGGATCACTCATTGCTGGTGGTAATTTATTTTTTTTTTTTCTTCCCCAGCAGATTTCAAGGGAAAAGAATTCCTGAAGCAACTGCTGCTCCTTGCTTGGGAGCTCCAGATCCCAGCACTGGGACCCCCTTCCCAGAATTAATGTGGAGTTTCTGGGAGAAGCCCAAGACTGGGGGGGGTTTCTCCTTCCAAAACAACCTTGTATTTCACTGGGGCTTCCCAAATTCCAGGAGGGGTTTTTTCCCTGGTGTTTATGTCAGGAATACAGGCTGTATTCCCATTCCCTGGGAATGGGAAGAGAGGAGGAGAAGAAGGAGAGGGAACCACCCTCAGCTGTGCCAACGGGGAGACTTTGGGAAGCTCTTTTCCAACCTCAAATCCGCCCTGGACAATGAATCCAAATATTCCTACTGGGGGAAAAAAAAGGGGGGAGGACCCTCCCAAGGGATGGAGGGATCCCAGGGATGCCACCCAAAGCTGAGGCACCCGTTGTTTCCCTGGGAGGAGGAGGAGGAGGAGGAGGAGGCTGGTCCTTCATCCCATGGAACTGAGAATTCCAGGGAATCGCGTGGGCTCCTCGGAGCTGCTTAACGAGTGCAGGGAAAGGACAGCCCAGCTCTTCCCAGCTCGGGGGGTTTGACATCCTTGGCATTGTATCCCAGGAGAGGAAGGAAGTTTCTCACTTCCCCAGCTATTCCAGTTACATAAATCAACCGCGGAGGGGAGGCTGGACTGGGATCCAAAGGGATCCAGCTCTGGGCTCGGAGGGGCCTTGGAGACACTTATCCAGAGATCCAAAGTATCCAAACCTTTGCCCCTTAGCAGTGATTAGATGGGAAAATGCTGAAATCCAACAGCTGGGAGAAAAATCTCCGTGATTTTGGCCCCGATGCCAAGAGTGTTCCCAAACGTGAGGCCTTCGGACCCAAATCCCAGAGGGTTTGCACCAAAGGCTGACATTTTTTCCAGCCTCTCTGGAACTCCCAGGTGTCACCTGTGGGCTCAGCTCCACAATTCAGCTCAGGAGAGGCTGTGGAAGGGGTGGGTTTTACGAGGTGGAGCTTTCCTGGCACGGGGAAAGCTGCAAAACCAGTCAAAGATGGGAGAAGCCCGAGGATCCCACTGGGAGCTGCGGGACGGGCTGTGCCAGGCACCCAAAGGCAACACTGCAGGGGCCCTCCTGGGATCCCACCCTGCAGCTAACGCTGGATATCCCCTGGGAGCAGGGAATGCTGAGCTGGAGCCGTGGGGACAGAGGGAATTCGTGTTTTCCACGGGCTTCCCCTCCCAACCAGCACTGGCTCCTCGTGCCACTCCAGGAATCTGTTCCATTAAAAGCAGTAAAAAAGTTGATGGAAGAGATTCTGTGCCAGTCACAAGCCCTGCCTGGGGAAGAGGTTCTTTTTCCAGGGATAGGGATTTAGATGGAGATGGGGATGAGATGCTCCCAAACACTGCCAGGACTTCGGATTTCTTTAACTGCTCAGTGATTCCTCCCTGACCTGAGGCAAGAAGTCCAGGAGGAACAGCCACGAGGGGACCTTCTCCTCCCCTCCCCGCTGGATTTTAGGCTTTCTCCTCTCCCCTGACTGAGGCAGGTGGAGGGGGTTTGGTCAAGATGGTTTTCTCTCTTCTGGGGTGGAAATGTTTATTATCCTGCTCTGAAATGAACTTTTCTGCATGAAACCAACCAAACAGGTCAGACTGCTGGGCTCTGGAGACACCCTCAGCCCACCTGGATCCGAGCTGGGGCAGCTCCAACGCCTTCAGCTTTCCCACCCGGAGCATAAACCACCCTGGAAAGGCTTCCAGAACCATCACAGCCCCCTGCAAAGCCAAGGGAATCACTCAGTAGGAGGGGGGGGGGGGGTTTATGGGGTGTCTCCTCTCGTTGTTCTTTGGCTCCAACATCCTCTGGGATTTTTGGGTGCACTCCAGGGAAAGGAGACCCTGAGTCAGCCCTGGAACGGGGGGGACAGGGAAGCCCCCCCAGCCAGGGCAGGGGAATGCTGTCCACACATATTCCTGGAGCTCTTCCCTAGGGAAGGTGCCACAGAGCTGTCTTAGAGACTCACAGGATCCCGGGATGGGTTGGGCTGGAAGGAACTTGAAGATAATCTGGATCCACCCCCTGCCAGGGGCAGGGACACCTCCCACTGTCCCAGGTGGCTCCAGCCCGGCCTGGGACACTTCCAGGGATGGAGCAGCCACAGCTTCTCTGGGAATTCCATCCCAGCCCCTCCCCACCCTCCCAGGGAGGAATTCCCAGAGCAGCTGTGGCTGCCCCATCCCTGGAAGTGTCCGAGGCCATGGAGCCACCTGGCCTATGGAAGGTGTCCCTGCCCATGGAGCAGGATGAGCTTTAAGGTCCCTTCCTTCAGCCCAAACCATCCTGGGATTGTGTGAATAAATCTCCACTCTTCCTGCTGAATTCCCAACGTGCCTCTGGCGAGACCTGGGACAACACACTTTGTCCTGCAGAGCCTCCTGGGGCTGCCCAGGTTGGAGCTGGGAATGTTGGGGTGGGAAGGGACTGCTGCCCTTCAGCCCTTCCCGAGGTCACAGACACCCAGTGACACCCAAAACTCCCAAATCCCTGGGATTTGGGGGGATTCCGTGGATTTTGTGCAGCTTTAAGGAAGTTTTAACGCTCCGGTTCCGCCTCTCCCACAACCCCTCACGATGGAAAGGGGATCATTCACTCTGGAGAGAACCAATCCACGGGCTCCCAGCAGCTTCCAGAGGCAAAGCCAGTGGGGTTGGGCACCTTCTGAACCCGAATTTTGTTATCTCCAGTCCCCAGCTCGCTGTTTAGAGACAAGTTCCGTCCTGCAGGACCCTCTGGAATCGCTCCTGGCAGCAGGAACGAAGGTGTTTCAAGGGAAGCCAAGTGGGAAAGAGGGAACAGCCTGGAGCACTCTGCCTGCTCCGGGTGCTGCCCAGCAGACAGTGGGATTTAGGCACCAGTGGCACAAAAAAAAAGGGGGAATTTCAGCTCTGTCTGTGTGGGAACATCAGCTGATTTTCCCTCTGGAAGATTCAGGCACTGTTTGGACGGGGCTGGACTCAGGCTCAGGGAAGATTTGCCATTAAACTCTTGGGAAAGCCTGAAAAAAGGAGTTTTCTGCACCACTGAGACGAGGGGGAAAAAAGCCAAATCTACAGCTTGAAAGACAACTGCCCACTAAAAATACAAGTTTTCTCTGGAAAAACTCTGTGCTTGGAACAGCAACGAAAAATACTGAAGTATTTCACACATTTTCTTGGCATTTGCTGGTACTTTGTACTGAGAAAGTTCAAATAAATACTTCTACCACCGATTTCTAAGTTTTTTTTCAGAGTTATATTTAAAGCTCTTCCTCAAGTTAAAGCCAGGAGAAAAACTTTTTCTCAAGTCAAAGCAAAAAAAAAAAAAATAAGAGAAGCTTTTTCTTCCCCTTGCACTTATTTTCCTGCTTGGAATTTGCTCCCGAGCGAAAATCTGTGCAGTGGAGTCTCTTCTAAACACTCAAATTCCCAATATTTTACCTCCAGCAACTGGCAGAGTTCATGCACAAGCCTCCCTTGTATCCGACTTTTCCCACCACCCACAGCACGAAAAACGGGGAGAAAAAAAAAAGCAAAAGCGGAAAAGACCGAGAGAAAAAAAGAGGCAGAAAATTAATAATTAATTGGATTTCTCTGAAGCCCTCCAGACACCGGCAGAGAGTGGAGCCCGGCGGAGCTGGGGGTGAGCAGAAGGTGGCAGACCACAGACAGGATATAACTTTATTTTCGAATAGAGCTTGTCTTACAAACTAAACCCACCCCCCCACCCCTCAGAGAAAACTGCCGGGAAATGAGAAATAAGAACCAAATAAATAAATAAATAAATAAAATAAATAAATAAATAAGCAGACCGGCCGGGGCAGAGGGAAGAGCGGGTTAAAATTGGGGGAAGGACGAGCCCGTTCCCAAATCCCGGCACCCCGAGGAGCTCCCGGGGGGGGGGACGCGGCCCCGCGCTGGCACCACCCCACCCCCAGCTCCGGCTTTAGGCCCGGCTTTAGTCCAGCCCACTTCGACCCGGGTTTGTCCCTGCCCACGTGTCCGTCCTGCCTTCCCAGGACCACCCCGGCCAAGCCAGACCCCCCCCCCCCCCCCGCGATTTGGGGGCGGCCCCTCGGTTTTCCCAGGGTTTTTCCCAGCGGATCCCTGGGTTCTGGGGCGGGTCCCCCCACCCCCTTCCCGGGTTTTGGGGCAGCCCCTCGGGGTTATCCCACGGACCCCCCGAGTTTTCCTGCAGCCCCTCAGGTTCCTCAGGTTTTCCTGCAGACCCCCGGGTTACCCCACAGACCCCCGGATTTTGGGGCAGACCCCCCGGATTTTGGGGCAGACGCTCGGGTTTTCCCTCAGTTTTTGGCGCAGCCCTCCCGGGTTTCCCTGCAGACCCTCAGGTTTTGGGGCAGACCCCCAAATTTCCTCCCAGACCCCCAGGTTTCACTCAGACCCTCAGGTTTTGGGGCAGACCCCCAGGTTTCACTCAGATCCTCAGGTTTTGGGGCAGACCCCCAGGTTTCCCTGCAGACCCCCAGGTTTCACTCAGACCCTCGAGTTTTGGGGCAGACCCCCAGATTTCACTCAGACCCTCAGGTTTTGGGGCAGACCCCCAGGTTTCCCCACAGACCCTCCGGTTTCACTCAGACCCTCCCGTTTTGGGGCAGACCCTCGGGTCTCCCTATGGACCCTCAGGTTTTGGGACAGACCCCTGGGTTTTGAGGAAGATCCCCAGGTTTTCCTGCGGACCCTCAGGTTTTGCCCCAGACACTGGGATTTTCCAGTGGACTCCCGGGTTTTCCTGCAGACCCTCAGGTTTTAGGACAGACCCTCGGGTCCTGCCCCAGACACTCAGGTTTCCCAGTAGACCCCCGGATTTTGGAGCAGCCCCTCGGGGTTTCCCCACAGACCCTCAGGTCTTGGGACCCTCGGTTTTCGGGACAGAGGCCTGGATTTTGGGGAAGACCCCCGAGTTTTCCTGCAGACCCCCGAGTTCTGGCACAGACCCCCAAGTTTTGGGGCAGACCCTCAGGTTTTGGGACAGAGCCCTGGATTTTGGGGCAAATGCCCAAGTTTTCCAGCAGACCCTCAGGTTTCAGGGCAGACCCTCAGGTTTGCTACAAACCCTCAGGTTTCCCTGTGGAGGTTTTGGGACAGAGCCCTGGATTTTGGGACAGACCCCCAAGTTTCCCTACAGACCCTCAGGTCTTCCAGCAGACCCTTGGGTTTATTACAAACCCTCAGGTTTTCCAGCAGACCCTCAGTTTTTGGGACAGATTTTGGAGCAGAACCCTCAGCTTTTCCTGCAGACCCTCAGCTTTCCCAGCAAACCCTCAGGTTTCAGGGCAGACCCTTGGGTTTATTAAAAACCCTCAGGTTTCCCCGTGGACCCTCAGATTTTCCAGCAGACCCTC
>NW_020884962.1:1039006-1055532 GCF_003945725.1 Corapipo altera
TTTTTTTTTTTATTTTTGTGTGTGCTTTCCCCTATAAGCTCAAGATCCACTTCATTCCCCCCCCCGAGCTGATGGATACGTTGGGATTCCATTTTCCCAGCTCCCCCTCTCTCTCTCTCCCAGGTGTTTTCCCTCTGAGAGTAGCTGGAAGTAAGAGAGGAGCTGCTGGTGGAGAGACAAGTCACACAGGAAGTGAAAGCAGAGGGGGCCTTTGGGAATAAGGCATGCCAGGAGGCTGGAAGCTGCCATGGATCAGCGGGATCAGCGGGAGGGAGAGCCCTGCTCTCCCTCCCAGACAAACTATTGACTGGCTGGGAGGAGGAGCAGGAGCTGGTGGAGGTGGTGAAGGGACCAAGGCAGGGAGGAAAGTAAGGAATGAAGGGGTGTGTGGTGCTTGGAAGAAGCTTTTTTTTTTTTGGAGGGCTGGGCTCGTGGCAAACATCAGTGCCAGCAGCTCCCCTGGGATGTGGGGTGATCCTGCCCTGGAGGAGAGGCCAACAGCCCCCCCAAAACCCACGGGTGGGGTGTGGGCAGAGCTGGGGGGTCACCCCTCCCCTCCTCAGTGCCATTCCCTGCACATTCCAGTCCTGCACACTCCAGGGTTCCTGCTGGCATCGCCCAGGGGGGTCTGGAGTGCCAGGTTCCAGGCAGGAATATGAAGGGGGTGATATCCCGGGGCTGGGAGCTGCTGTGTCGGGGTGTTCCTGCCCCAGACCCCCCCTGGGCGATGCCAGCGGGATCCCTGGAGTGTGCAGGATGGGAATGTGCCGTTCCCTGCGGGATGGCACTGTTGGGGGGTGACCCCCAGCTCTGCCCCCACCCCACCCGTGGGTCTGGGGGGCTCTTGGCCTCTCCAGGGGCTGGGATCTGAGCTGGGAGCTGCTCTGTCGGGGTGTTCCTAACCCAGACCCCCCCTGGGTGTTTGGCAGCCTGGTGGGGTGTGGAAGCTCCCAGCTCTGCCACCAGTTCACACCAGTTCACACCAGTTCAGGTGTGATCTGTGGGCGAGCAACAGGCTGCTGCTCCTCTGGCTTCTCCCAGTGCCAGGAGCGGATCCCTCCCCAGTGGGATGCTCCGGGTGTGGGAAGCACCGAGTTCTGTGCTGGGAAGGAACAACCCCCTTGCTGAGCGTCCCCTGGGCAGGGGGAGCTGCCCCTCTGGGGTGACTCAGTGCCCGGCAGGACTCAGGCAGGTGACTGTAATTCCCTCTGCTCCCGGGTGGAAGCTCAGAGGAGCAGCTGCTCCCAGCCCTGGCAGCCCCGTGAGGAGGTTCCTGGGTGGGTGATGATGCAACAGTGCTGGTGTGTGAGGCAGTGTCCGTGTGTCAGGGCTGGGGCCCATCCAGCTGCCAGGCGACTTTCTGCACTAATTACACCCTGACAGTCGTGTGTGGAGCAGCTTCCAGCCATCCTGGGATCACTCCAGGATCATGGAGTCCCTGTCCCCCAGCCCAGAGCTCTGAGTGCCACCTCCAGTCCTTCCTTGGGCAACTCCAGGGGTGGGGACTCCAAACCTCACCTGACCACCCTTTCCATGAGGAAATCCCTCCTGGTGTCCAACCTGGACCTCCCCTGGCACGGCTTGAGGCCGTTCCCTCTTGTCCTGTTGTTCCCTGGGAGCAGAGTCCAACTCCCCCCAGCTCCAGCTGGTTCCAGTTCAGGCAGTGCTGGTGTGCTCTGGGATGTTGGTGGGGTTTGTGCAAGGCAGGGGAAGGGTTTGGATCCCTTATTCCCACACCCGTCCGTAGATCCAGCCTTTGGTCCTCTCAGGGACCTCAGGTGGGAGCTGGAGTTATCCCTGTGCTGCCAGAGGAACTGGAATTGTGGGAGGAACTTGGGCTTGATCTTCTGTTTCCTGCTTATCCCGCTCCCTCCATAGGGGATCTGAGCATCCCCACTCCTTCCTGAGCCACCTCTGCTCTGCTGCTTTAGGGGGGAAAGAGAGGGAATGATGCTTGGGATGAGGGGAATCCCCTCCTGGCATTCCTGGGGTGGTGCTGGAAGGGTTTAAAAATCAAGCCCAAAGTTCCTTGGGGTGTGATGAGGCCACGTTTGGGGTCACCTCCCACTTCCAGGGATACCTCTGGCAATGGTGGAGTCCTTGGCCGGTCCCCAACCATCCAAAAATCCCGATATCTGGCACAAAACTGGGGAAGGAGAGAAGTGTCCAGGGGGGGCCAGCAAGGCTCAGCTTTGCTCTTTGGGTGGAGCTTTCCCTTTGTGTGGAACCTGTGCCTGGAAAATGCCCTTTTGCCCACCAAACTCGGGGGGTTTGGGGCATATTTCAACCCACCAACTTCCAGGTGGGATGCGTGGCTGTCCCTCACTGACAGGAGCCACTAAAGGGCACTAAATGCATTTAAAACCTCCCAAATCTTTGAGGTCAGAGGCTTTTTTTTTTTAATTTTATTTTATTCTGAGCTCCTCCCCGGGCTCCACTCACCTGTGACACTCCAAATCCTCGTTTGTTCTGCTCGTGTGTCGCCGCAAAAAACTCGGGAGGGGAACACGTGGTCCTGCCCGTTCCCCCTTTGGAATGGAAACCCTCACGCTGAGCCCTTGTTGCAAAATTAAAAGGGAAGCTGAGTGATGGTTGTGGAGGTTTTTCTATCCCTGTGTGACAATGGAAACCTCCCAGCCCTGCTCCAGGCATTCCTGCACTTCCAATTTGTGGCCTTTTCCTCTAATAACCTGGGTAATGATGGACTGTCTGCTCTGTGTGTGTGTGTTGTGGGGTTTGGTTTTGTTTTGTTTTTTTTTTTCTTTCACTCCAAATGTTCCCTGGGACTGTGGTGCCTGAAAAAAAAAATGTGGGAGAGATCTATTTTTAGGCTGAGGGGAAGGAAAACGTTGGGTTTGTGCAAAGCTGCTCTCGTTGGAGGGGTCACAGAGGGCCGGGATGGGAAGTGTGATGTGGTTGAGTTTTTTGGGGAAGGGGGGGGAAAAACACATGGGAATTCTTCCCAGTTCTGCCAAAATAAGTGTTAAAGAGGAGAAGGTGCCACTGGAAGCTCTAGGACAACCTTTGGGTTCTGTTTTTCCTTGGAATTCTGGTTTCCAGGTGGTTCCATCAGGCTGTCCCCCCGTGCTGCTGGTTTTAGGTTTTTGCCCTTAAAACCTCCAAGGGCGAGTTTGGCACTTTATTTATGGACAAGCTGCTCATTCCTGCACTCTGGGGTGATGGAGCAGCACAAAGACTTCCTTGGAATCCTCTTTTTTAGGCTTTCCTGTGTTTCCTTCGGTCTCTGCGTCCCTGTGGCACCCCTTCACCTGGGGGTGGGATCCTGGGATGGTTGGGTTTGGAAAGGGGGTTAAATCCCACCCAGTGCCACCCCCTGCCACGGGCAGGGACAAATCCCACTGTCCCAGGTTGCTCCAGCCTGGCCTTGGACACTTCCAGGGTTGGAGAAGCATCTTCCAGTGTCTCCAGCTTTGTGGATGTGTGAACAGGTTGGTGCCTGGAGTGGTTTTCCAGGCCGGGCATTGTCTGATTTCCTGGTATTTGCATCCCATGGAGTGGCAGGAACCAGGCACTGGAGTCCTGGGTCATTCCAGCAGGGAATGTGGGGGAGGTTCTGCCTCACCTGCTGGGAAGAGCTTCCACTCACTTCCCACCCCATCATTCCCAATTCTTCAGCAGTGAGTGTTTGAACTCGGGGCTCTGGCAAAGTGGGGAACAAAACCCTTCCAAAGGTGTGATGGTGCCTCAAAAAGCTGGGATTTCTTTTCCATCACATTTGCTGGAAGGTTGGTGCTGTAAGAGTGAGCTGATCTCTTCTTCCCCTTTCTCCATGAAACACCCCAAACAAACAGGAGTTCATGGTGAGATCTCTGTGCTGGAGTTGAAGGGATAAAAGTCTGATTTTGGAGCTTTTCAGTGGGGAAAAAAACCCGAAGCCTTGATTGAGTTTTCAGTGAGTCCTGAAACTGGGGCTGTCGTGACCCCTCTCCTTCACTCTGGGGTCCAACCAAGTCCTTCTGGGGCTGTTCCTGGGGGGAAATATCCCTGAGGACGGTCAGCAGTGGCTTTTCCCTTGGTTGGATTATCCTACAGAGACTTCCCAGGTGCTGAAATGAGGCAGGAATTGAATTCCAGGATCCCCTTCATTGCTGGTTTCCCTGGTGCTGGGTGAGGAGCAGCCGTGCCCAGGGGGCTCCTTGGCTGCTCCAGCCTCGTGATCCCGGGCTTGGGAATGCTTGGGAGAATTAGGGGAGCTGAACTGGAGCCATTCATGTTTAATAGGATCTCAGGAAATCCCCTGGGAATCAGGGCTCGTGGCCCCCGGACACGCCGAGCCACCCACTGAGATCCAGCCACAACAGAGACCTGAAATTCCCTGGGTTTCCTTGGAAAACATGGAAGTTACACCTCTCCAGTGGCAAGGTGTGGTGCTGGTGTCATATTCAGTAGGATGGTGTTGGGGTGGGAGGATCCAGAGGAGCTCATTCCACCTGTGGATTGTGCTCCTGGAAAGCTGGGGATGCTCCAGGAGCAGGGAGCTCCCTTCCCAGGGAGGCACCAGCACAGAATTCCCGGAGAAGCTGTGGCTGCCCCATCCCTGGAAGTGTCCAAGGCCGGGTTGGAGCAACCTGGGATAGTGGGAGGTGTCCCTGGATGGGCTTTGAGGTCCCTCCAACCCAGGGCATTCCAGGATTCCATGATTCCATGGTAATGCCTTGGTAAACCCTCGGAATGGGACAGAGTTTGGTGTCTCAGGCCTCTTTAAAATTCCATTTATTTTATTTAGTTTGGGGGGAAAAGGGAGACGACTGTGGCTCGTGGGATGGCTTTTCCCGAGGGGAAGGAGAAGGCATTCCCAAAAAACTTGGGAGCTGATCCTTGTGGGACTTGCAGAGGCTCAGCTCGACACTGATCCGGGCTGTCTGTGCCTAATAATTAAACAATTAAAGATAGTTGGGAGCGTTAAATCAACGTCTTGTAATCCCTGGAAAATTGGGAATGGGCAGTGACTGTCCCTGCTCCGTGGGGTTCAGCGGGGGGGGTCCCCAGGAGAAGCTTGGGGTTGTTGTATCGGCAGGTCTGGATGTCTTTTGGGAATGCTGATGGTGGGAAAGTTTGGGAATGGTCAGGAAGAAGCCGGATGAGTCAGTTATTCGTGGAATATGAGGTGGGAAGCGCCCTGTTTTCCAGGGCACACAGGGAATTCCGTGGTGGGAAAAGGTTGTCCCTTGAGTTTCTGTCCAAGATATTAAACATCCCTCTGCTTTTCCTGCTTCCTTTGCCAAGTGTGTCCAGGGAGGGATGAATTAATTCCCTGTGCTGGACCCAACCCTGCTCTGAGCCCCGGGCAGGGCAGTTTAACAGCCAGGCTGGGCTTTTCCAGGCCTGGCTTAAGGGATAGGGATGGCCTGGGGAACAAAACCATGGGAATGCTGTTGGCTGGGACCTGAGGGGGGACTTACTCCTGGTAGGAGCCTGAGGATGATGCTGAGGAAGACTAAGGAAGGAATTCAGTGAGCCTGATTTTGATATTGCACATGTCACGGATCCCTCAGGACACCAGGATCCAGGGAAGCAGGAGGGGGTGTTTGGGAAGTGCTGTGTGGCTGAGCTGGGACCAAAAATCCCCCGAATCTTGGGATGGTTTGGGTTGGAAGGGCCTTAAAGCCCATCCAGTGCCCCCCCCCTGCCCTGGGCACAGGGACACCTTCCCTGTGCCAGGTTGTTCCAGCCTGACCTTGGACACTCCCAGGGATGGAGTGGAATAACCCTGTGGAATAACCCTGTGGAATAACTTGTGCCAGGCCCTCACCACCTCAGTGCCTTCCCAGTTATCCCCTCTGGCAGTGGGAAGCCATTCCCTGTGTTTTTGGGGAGGTCCAGCCTCATTTCACACAAACCCTCCGGAGGATCCGGGAGTCTCCCATTCCCTCCTGCTCCTCCAGGGGTTGGTCACCAGTGGTTGGATCAATCCCTTGATCCCATCGATCCAGAGGGTGTTAATTATAACTGCTGTCCATGGCCTGCCCTGGGCGTTATCCCTGGCTCAGGAATTCGGGAGGGAGTGGGAGAGACTCTTAATTTGTCACCGGTTGGATTTGGCTCCGAGCAGGGGGAGCCCTGGGATTAAGGAGCTCCTGGAAGGAGCTTTTTTCCCCCTCCCTCCAAGGTGGCACCGGGAGAGGCTCCTCGGGCTGAGGGAGGGCTGGGCAGATCCCTCTGGGATTTTTGGGCACTTGGATATCGGGAGAAGCACCGGTGGGTGGCACAGGATGGATCAGGACCCGTGAATCCCCAGGGAATTGCTTTCCCACTCCGTGTTTGCGCCCTGCAGGGCTTCCCTCTATCCAGTGGCTCCTCCTGGAATTCTGTGGAGGTGTGCAGGGAGGAATCTGGGATTTCTGGAGCGTCCATTGCTTAAAAACCCTCAGTTTTGACACTTGGAATTCTCCTCCTGGACCGACCAACCCCTGGGAAGTTTTTAACTGTGTCCAGAGCTGGTCATGGCAGCAAAAGCCAAGGAATAATACTGGAGTGGAAATGGGAATTTTCTGCTCACCAGGTCGCTCAGATTCCCAAAAAGGGCAGAAATTCTCTTCCCTGGGTTGTCTGAGGGGGTTTGTGCAGAATTTGGAGACTCCCAAGCCTGTCTTAGTCTGGAAATGTGATGCTTTAAACCCCTGTTTTGGGGGGTAAATCTGCTGGGTTTTACTGGATCATTGTTCTTCTGGGTGATGGGAGTCGGGAATGTTGGTGGCAATGAGAGTTCTGATGTAGAAATTCCAGCATTATTTTAAGGGGAAAAGAAAAAAAAGAGGAAAACTTGGGAGTGCAAGAGAAGGGTCTGAGCCAACGGAGCTGATCCTGCTCCAGTGGGTGCTGGATCCATGGAATGTTTCACTTCTCAGGGGTTTAAAAGTTGCTTGATGAGAGTGAGACCCAGAAATCCTCCGAAATGAAGCATCCAGGCTCTGGAATAAGGGGCAGGGAGAGGATTCCCAGGGCTTGGCTTTCCCGGGGCAGGACCTGCAGGGAAGGGACACAAACTGGCCTTGGACACCCAGGACCTGCACTCAGGGCTTCCTGCAGCTCCAGTTCCTGCATCCCAAAGCTTCCCAGCCACTTTTCTGCTGGAAGAGCTGCTGCTTTGGCTTCCAAGGATTAACTCTTTAATCCCCAGATTCCCTGAAGCCGCCGCTTCCAAAGGAACCCTCCAGACTGTTTTTCCTCTGGATGCTGGTGTGTTTTCCTTGGTCGCTTTAGCTGCAAACCGAGCCTGTTAAATTCCAAATTCCCACCTTGGAGAGGCGGGAGGAGGCCTGGGCAGGGCTGGAAGAGGACGTGGAGCCGGGAGCTCCCCGTGGAAACTTCCAGGCCCGGAATGTGGGTCAGCGGGAGCGGCGGCTCCGAAGGGGTTAAACGGCTCCTCCGGATCCCTGGAGGAGGAAAACTATTTTAGTCCCATGACAGGGACACTCTGGGAGTTCTGCCCTGTGCTGATGGAGCCTCGGGAATACAGGAATATGGTCTGGGAGGGAGTGATCCCTGCTGACCCCCCAGCACAGGGAGCACTGCCCAGCTCATCCAGGGAAAACTCCTTGGGAAAGCTCAGGCTCTGAGCTGGAGGTGCCTCCTGTGCTCCCTGGAGGATCCTCCCTTCCCACCACCAGGACCTTTCCCGGTCCCCTCCGTGAAATGATCCCTGCCAGGCAGGAGAATCCCCCTTTTTTAACTTTAATTTGGATTTTTATTTACCCCCCCTTTCCCTCCCCCCCAGCAGCTTCCTGCTCCAGATCTCCAATTCCTGTGGCTGTGCTGGAGTTCAGGGCTCCCAGTTCCAGTGCCAGGGCTCCCAATTCCAGTGCCAGGGCTCCCAGTTCCATTGCCAGGGCTCCCAGTTCCATTGCCAGGGCTCCCAGTTCCACTGTCAGGGCTCCCAATTCCACTGTCAGGGCTCCCAATTCCATTGTCAGGGCTCCCAATTCCGGTACCAGGGCTCCCAGTTCCAGTGCCAGGGCTCCCAGTTCCAGTGCCAGGGCTCCCAATTCCATTGTCAGGGCTCCCAGTTCCCATGTCAGTGCCGTATTCCCAATTCCCGTGGTCCTTGGCACCCCCCAGTCCGTGGAGGGGGGGCTGTGTGTGCCTGTCTGTCCCTGAAGGAGGGTTTGTTCATGTCCAGGATGCAGGAGGAGCCCATGGAATTGCACCCTTTCCATGGGCTTTTCCAGCCCCGCCAGAGTCACTCCCACCGAGGTTTTCAGTGGGCTCCTAATTAGAAAAGCATTGGATAATAGGATGAGCTATAATTAGCCAGACCTGCCCTCTGGAATGCTGACCCGGATCCATTCATTCCCTCTCTGTATCCACACTTTTGTAGCAGTTTGGTGAACCTTTGGAATCCTTTTGGGATTGCCTAAGACAGGAAAACAGGGAAGCTGTGCCGGGCACAGTGTCCTGGCTCTGGGGACAGAGTGACCTTGGGGATCCATCCCAGGGTGACCCTTCCCAGCCCTTGCCCCCTCTCCAGGGAGGAGCACTGGGAGCTGGGCAGCTGCTCCCCTGCCTTTGGGATGAAGGGAAATTCCCTCTGGAACTTTGGGAGGGGGGAAGTGACTCAGTCCCTGGTGGCTGCCACAGAAAGGAGAGGCCAAGCTGGCAGGGAGGAGTTTGGGCAGCCACTGGGCAGCAGTTATGGGGCTGCACCCTCACCCTGATCCCGGGAGCCCACCCCGATCCCGGGAGCCCACTCTGATCCCGGGAGCCCACCCTGACCCTGGGAGCCCACCCCGATCCCAGGAACCCACTCTGATCCTGGGAACCCACCCTGATCCCGGGAACCCACTCTGATCTTATGAGCCCACCCTGATCCCAGGAACTCACCCCGATCCCAGGAGCCCACCCTGATCCCGGGAACCCACTCTGATCCCGGGAACCCACCCCCATCCCAGACAATCCCAGGGCTTCCAGGGGCACTTCCTTTCCTTAAATCCTGGGATGCGGTTCTTCCCTCCTTCCCTGCGGGTTCCAGAGGTCAGGCTGAGTGTCCCAGCAGGGTGTTTGGGGTGGTTCCTGTTCCAGAGTGTCCTGACCCTCCTCTCTCTCCCCTCAGGATCCTCAGCCACGTCCCCCTGTGCCGCTCGGCCCCGTCGGGATCCCCGTGGGAACCCATGACCTTCCCTGCCAGGTAGGAACCGGGAATGCCGTGGGATGGGAGGGTCTGGGACGTGGAATTCCAGTCCTGGGAACGCAGAGCTGGGCTGGGATGGGGGGGAAATGTGTCCTGCACCTGCAGCTCCCACCTTGTCCAGGCCGAGGAAGGATCAAACTCAGTTCTGTGCCTTCCCCAAAACTCCCTTTTCCCGGAGCATTTCGTGCTCCAAAGGAGGGAAATGTCCCGAGTTTCCTGAGGGACAGGGAGGTTTCACAGCAGCTGCTGGATGTTGTTGGTCTGGGGCAAGAGGAGAAGCAAAAACAAGCAGGGAAATTCCCTCCTGGAGCCTCCCTGCGTGTCCTGGGTGTTCGTGCAGCCCCCGGGAGAGAAACTGGGAATGGGAGTGAAATCTGGGAATGGGAGTGAAATCCAGGCAGGGATTTTGGAGCCCTGGCAACGCTCAGGGAGGGAACAGCCGAGCTCTGTCCTGTGCTGGGGCTCCCCTGTCCCAGGGGGTGTCAAAGGAAGCGTTTTCTAAGTAGGAATTTAGGGATTTATCCACTGTGTGGGGGATTTTTCCCTCCAAAAAATGGGGATGAGGAGCAGCTGAGGGCACTTGGGATTGTTCAGCTGGAGCAGGGAGTGAGGGGAGAGTCCTGGGGGGTGATCCCTGTGGATCCCTCCCAGCTCAGGACATTCCAGGGTCAGTGCTCAGCATTCCTGGTCCTCACTTCTCCTCCAACCTCACCTCTTGTTGCTGTTTGTGACCCAAATCCTGCCGAGTGATTCCATCCTGGGGACCGAAAAACAGGGAATGGAACCGTGGGAACACCTCTCTGGGTGACCTGAGCCAGAGGTGAAGGGGCAGGAGCAGCAGGAGGATCCAGCTTGGATCATGGGAATTCCTCCACCTGCTCTTTTTGGGTGAATTATCACCTGGAAATGCCCCCAAACCCCTCGTGCAGCTGTAGAACAGCACATAAAATATATAAATACCTTTTTTTTTTTTTTTTGGTGCATTGAGCTTGTTACCACAATCCAAATGCTTGTCCCACACTGAGGGATCTCCACGATTTCCTTGGATAACACAAAGCCCGGGCAGTTGTTGCCAGAATTCCTGCCCAGGGATTTCTAAGTAAAACTTCAGGGAGAATTCGGGTCCAACCCCTCCTGGGGTGACTGTGAGCAAAGCCCTCAAAAGCATCTCTGTAACACCAGAGCAACAAACCTTCCAGTTCATCTCAATTTCCAAGTCCTCCTTAGGAAAATGGGAATGTTGGTGGGGAGATGAGAAAATTCCTCAGTAACTTAAATTTTCCTTTTTGCATCCACTTATCCCAGTTCCCTCTGTGATGGCACCAAGGGCAAGTCCAGTGATTTTTCTGTGGGATTGAACAGGAATCTTTGTTTTGGGAGAGGGGGCTGCAGCCAGTTCCAAAAAAATCCAGGAATCCCAAGGAATTTGCCCCTGTTATCCCGTGCCCAGCGTGTGGTGCTGGGGTTGTGAGGGGCTATTTAAATATGCAAATTTTGCCCCGTTAAAATCAATGAACCAGCTCAGGATCCCTCCTTTAATAAACATCAGACATTAATTGGGGAGGGGAGGGTTTGATTGCAGCCCGTTGTTTAATATTTAAATTGAATATTTAATATTGAAATATCCCATTAAATAAAAGTTGCAATCAAAACCGTGGCCCCTTTAAGCAGAAGGTTTTATTTTGGAGTCCCAAATAAATAGTTTTTAATGATTAATTAATATCAATGTGCCTGGAGAAATCCATACCTGGCAGGAAGGGTTGGGAATTCTGCTCCTGGCTTTGTCCTTCAACAAAACCCACTTGGATTTTAATCCTCTGCTGGGAGGGGGGGGGATTCCCAGGGGTGACAAAGAACCAGCTCCATCCCCGCAGCTCATCCCTGAATCCTTGAGTTGGAACCCGTGTGGTTGTGGCAGGGGTTGTTTTGAGGCTGGATACTCCAAAAGTGAGGGACAGCAGCACCAGGAAAAGTATTTAACAAGGGGAAAAAAAATCATGTTTTAATGGATTTTTAGTTGCTTTATTAGAATTTTCCCCTCTATAGTGGAAACTCCTCCGAATTCCGACAAAATCAGCAAAATTCTTCCATGATTCCTGTCGTTTCCCCTCGCCTCAGTTGCCTCAAAGTTTTACAAAACTCAAGCAAGTGGTGGTTTTTCCAGGCAGCAGCTATTCCCATTTTTCCAACTCCATCTCTAGTAGCACTTTGGGATGCTCCTGTCCCTGCCCAGAGCCCTCGGGCAGAGCTCAGAGCTCAGGCAGGGAGCTGGAAGGTGGGTGCACACGGATCCCGTGGGAAGCTGGGATCCCAGCTCGGTGGGATTCCAGCTCCCAGAATCCCGTTCCTGGCTGTGTCCAACCCCGAACTCCGTGTCCAACCCACGGCTCCGTGTCTGTGCTGCTGGAGCTCAGCCCCAGCTCCAGACATTCCCTTTGGGAAGTGTTTCCCCTGGGTCGCTTCCTGGCGCTCCACAATTCCGGAGGGAGCAGCAGATCCCTGGGGCTGGAAGTGCTTCCCGAGCTCCCCTCGGAATCTGGCACCACGTGGGGGCCCCGTGGCCTCTCCAGGCTCTTCCAGGCTCCGTCGTATCCCACGTTTTCCCCTCTGTTTCCTTCCTCTTTTCCCAGCGCTGCCAATCCCTGCCGGTGCATCACTCCGGACAACTTCCCGCTCCTGGCACGGGAGGGGACTCCCGTGGGCTCTGATCCCTGGGAATGGCGAGGATTTCCCAGCCCTCAGCACCCCTCAGTGTTCCCCTGGAGCAGTGGGAGAAGGGGGAGACGATTCCAGCGGGGCCGGGGAGGGGTTGGGGGTGGGGGATCCCGGGACACGGCAGATCCCGGGAAGCAGCAGCGGGAGCGCGGCCAGGGAAGGGTTAAGCGCTGCCATTTTGTTATGTAACACCCTTAATGGACACATCGGGAATGGCACCGAAATGGCAGCACTTAACCCTTGGAGGGCCGGGCCGGGCCCGGCATTCCCGCCGGGAGCAGGGATGGAGCCAGGATCCCCCGCCCGGCTCAGCCCCGGCGCTCCCAGGGCTCCTCTTTTCCCGGGATCCTGAGCCCCAGGCACGGCCTGAGCCGCCCCAGGGACCCCCCAGCCCTCCCTGCCCTCCTGCCTCGTGCCCCCTTCACCTGGGAAAACCTGGATCTGTGGTTATCCAGGTGGATCCCGGCGTGGGATGACCCAGTTTTCCAACCTGTGGCGTTTTCCCGCTGCCCTGGCGTCGGTTCAGCCTCTAAAAATCCAAGATCAGTCCCGAATTTGGCGCCTTAAAGTTCATTTTTTTAAAATATCTGCATGACAGGGTCATGAACTTTGCGTGCAGGTTTATCCCTGGGTCATGTTTTCCATGGATTGTTGTCAGCCATGGACACAGGGATGGCACTCCATGCCTTAGAGATGGATTTTATTAATTTGTGTCTCGATTTTTTTAAGGACTTTTCCCAAGTTATTTCACTTCTGGCTCTGTGCCCCAGGGTGGGGGGAAAGAAAAAAACCACTTGTGGCAGAACTGGAAAACAAGCTCAGGTCAAACAGCGACTTCCCAGGGGAACATTCCACGTCCTGCTGGGAGAAAGGAATTCCCAGGCATTGTAGGGAGCGATCCAAGGTGGCTGCAAGGCTGGTTTGTCCATCAGCCCCTGCTGGATTCCAGTGGATCCTCAGGAGCAGCAAAGTTGGGATCAGAGCCGTAGAAAACACTCCCTGGGAGGCCTGGAATGTGTCTGACCCTCCTCTGGAACTGGGAATTTTGGGGGTTTTCCCCTTTTTTTTTCCCCTCCCTTCTCTCCCTTTTCCTGTGATTTCCCAGGTCGTGCTGAGGGAGGGGGTTGGTGGTGTTTGGTTTTTGCTCCCAAAGGAATTCCAGGGCTGGGAGATGGGGTATCCTTGGGAATTCGTGCTGGGAGGGAGGGCTGGAAAGGCTCATCCTGCATTTCCATCCGGGCTGTTGGTCTGTTCAGTGGGACCTTTGGGAGGACTTTGTGTCCCAGGGCTTTGTCCCTGGAGATGTTCCAGGGGGTGTGTGGGATGTTCCTGCTCCCATCCCTGTCTTCCCTGGAAAACAGGTACTCCATGGGGGATCCAGCATCCAGCACCTGCTTCCCTTCAGGATTTTGGGCTGCATTAATTGTTTCAGTAACTCAGTGCCAGTACAGGGCTCCGACCATTCCCGTTATTCCAGGATTACTGAGCCAGGCTCAGCTCCCCGTGGGATGTGTGGAATGTCCCGGGGCAGCTCCGGGAACTGCCTTCCCCCATCCCAACAAAACCCCAGGGGGAACAATCACAGCCCCCCAAAACTTTGGAGATGGAGCTGCTCATCCCAAAGGAGAATCCCAAAGGAAACCCGGCTCGGGGTTCAGGGAGGGCTGGAAGGAGCCGCTCCCGGGGATTGATGGCCCTTCCCGGCCCTTCCCGGCGGGATCAGCCCCGCCCCCGGCCCGGCCCCGGCTCCAGATGTGTCTGGGGAGGGATAATGGGAATGAGAGCCTTGGGATAATGGGAATGAGAGTCCTGGGATAATGGGAATGAGAGCTGGGATTCCCGGCTGGACACGCTCCACTCCGGGGGGAGATGCAGTTGTCAGGCTGCTGTGCCGGCAGCAGGGACGCCTGAATTCCAGGGAAAAGCTGCTCCCTGAGGGCTGCCAGGCCGAGGGGGGGTTGGAAAAGGTGGGAGAGGAGTTGGAAAAGGTGGGAGAGGGGTTTGGAAAAGGTGGGAGAGGGGTTTGGAACAGGTTTGGAAGGGGTTGGAAAAGGTGGAGGGGGGTTGGAATAGTTGGAGGGGGGAGTTGGGAGGGGTGGATGGGAGAGGTTGGAGAGGGCTGGAAGAGGTGGATGCAGGTTGGAAAAGGGTTTTGGAAGAGACGGGGGGAATTTGGAAAAGGTGGGTTATGGAAGAGGTGGAGAGGGAGTTTTGGAAGAGGTGGATGGAGGTTGGAAGAGAAGGGGTTTTGGAGGAGCTGGATGAGGGATTGGAAAAGGTTTTGGAAGAGGCGGGGAGGGAGTTTGGAAAAGTGAGGGTGTGGAAGAGGTGGAAGGGTCTTGGAAAATTTGAGAGAGGTGGGGAGGGAGTTGTGGAATGGGTGGGAGGGGGTTTGGAATGGGTGAGGGGGGTTTGGTATCAATGGGAGGGGGTTTGGGATTGGTGGGAGGGGGTTTGGAATCAGTAGGAGGAGGTTTGGGGTCAATGGCAGGGGGGTTGGGATCAGAGAGAGGGGGTTTGGGATTGGTGGGAGGAGGTTTGGGATCAATGTCAGGGGGATGCTCCCGGGATCTCCCTCCCTCTGCCCGGGCTGGGGCTGTTCAATCACATCCCAAACCCCCCAGATTCACTCCCCTGGGCTGGCAAACCCCATTTTTGGCCATTATTTGATGTTCTCTGTCATCACCAGCTCCAGTGGGGTCACTGCACACAAACCTGGGGGAGCTCCCCTTGCAAATAACATTAAATATATCGATATATTTATATATTGATATATTTATATATTGATATATTTAACCCAGACAGTGCAGAGGAACTTTCTGGGGTCACTTCCTGGGGTTTTCCCCCCTCCCAGCAGGAATTTCCCACCCTGACGCGGGACACAGTTAAAGGGGGGGGGGCTCTGGGGTTAATTATGTTGCGTAATTATGTTAATTATGTTAATCTCGGGCTGCTCCAAACATTTCCAACACTTTGGGGAACTTTTGTGTGCCGAGAAATCCCTTTTAAAAGGGGGAGAAAGGGGGAAAAAAATCTCTTTAAAAGAGAGGGGGAAATCTCTTTAAGAGAAAGAAATAATCTGTTTAAAAGAGAGGGGTAAATCTCTTTGAAAGAAGGGAGGGACACTGAAAATAAATAAATTAATGACATTAATTAGTTAAAAATTTAAGGGTGGGGTGGTTTTCTCATCCCACCTCGTTTGGCAGAGCCTGGAAAAAAAAGAGGAGAGGGGGGAAAAAATCCCTTTAAAAAGAGAGGGAACAAACCTTTTTAAAAAGACCGTGGGGGAAAAAGAAATCTCTTAAGAGGGAGGGGTGGAAAAAAATCTCTTTAAAAGAGAGGGAAAAAAAATCTTTTTAAAAAAGAGGAGTGGCAGAATTATCTTTAAAAGAGAGAGATAAAATCTCTTTAAAAGAGGGGTGAAGTGTCTTTAAAGGGAGGGGGTAAAATGTCTTTAAATGAGAAAGATAAAAGCTCTTCAAAAGAGAGGGATAAAATCTGTTTAAAAGAGAGGGATAAAATGTCTTTAAAATAGGGGTAAAATATCTTTAAAAGAGAAGGATAAAATCTCTTTAAAAGAGGAGAAGGGCAATGCAAATAACTAAATTAATACCATTAATTAGTTAAAAGTTAAGGAGGGGGGTGTCTCATCCCTCCCCAGTTGGCAGAGCCAAATCTCTCCAAAAGGAGGAGAGAGGTGGGAAAAAAATCTTTAAAAAAAGAGAGGGGGGGAAAAAAATCGTTTTAAAAGAGTGGCAAAATCTCTTTAAGAAAAGAGAGGGATAAAATCTCTTTAAAATAGAGAGGGGTAAAATGTCTTTAAAATAGGGGTAAAATGTCTTTAAAAGAGAAGGGTAAAATCTCTTTAAAATAGGGGTAAAATCTCTTTAAAAGAGAGGGATAAAATCTGTTTAAAAGAGAGGGATAAAATGTCTTTAGAATAGGGGTAAAATATCTTTAAAAGAGAAGGATAAAATCTCTTAAAGAGGAGGGGTAAAATCTCTTTAAAATAGGGGTAAAGTGTCTTTAAAATAGGGGTTAAATGTCTTTAAAAGAGAGGGATAAAATCTCTTTAAAAGAGAGGGACAAAATGTCTTTAAAATAGGGGTAAAATATCTTTAAAAGAGAAGGATAAAATCTCTTTAAAAGAGAAAGATAAAATCTGTTTAAAAGAGAGGGTTAAAATCTCTTTAAAATAGGGGTAAAATCTCTTAAAAGAGAAGGATAAAGTCTCTTTAAAAAAGAAGGACAAAATCTCTTTAAAAGAGAGGGTTAAAATCTCTTTAAAAGAGGGGAAGGGCAATGCAAATAACTAAATTAATGGCATTAATTAGTTAAGAATCCGGGTCGGGGGGTCTCATCCCAGCTCGGTGGGTGAGCGAGCTCCGTCCCTGGGGAGCAGGGGGTGGGTGCTGGAGGAGGAGGAGGAGGAGGAAGGGGAAGGGTGCCCGGGGTGAGCTGAGCGTGCTGCCGGCTCAGACTGGTTTCTGGAAAGTGCTTTGTCTCTCAGGCTGCATCCTGGGAAGGGTCATGTGGAGCCCGGTGATGTCATGGGATCACAGCCTGACTCAGCTCCGCGCCCGGGGCTGGGTGCCCGCAGGTACCCGAGGGCTGCCCTGCCCTGCCCCGGCAGCCCAGGGGTTAAACCCGGCTGTCCCTGAGC
>NW_020884962.1:1055542-1075444 GCF_003945725.1 Corapipo altera
GGGCTCTCCTCTCCTCTCACCTGGGCTGTGATGGTCCCTTATCCCCCTCCCTGCCCCCATTTCCACGGTGGGCTTTGATTCCTGGAATTCCCAGCCTGGGGAAGGCAGGGCAGCCCCCGGTCCCAGGGAGATCCTAATCAGGAATTTTGTAATGGCATCGATTTGCATGACAGGCAAACACATCCCAACACATCCATCCCTTCCTGCTGCCTCCGGGGGCACAGCCAGGCTCCCCTGGCCTGGGGGGGCAGGAGGGCTGGGATGTTCTCCTGGGATGGAGGTTTTCTCCTGGGTGATTCAATCAATGCTCAGGGAGGTTTGGGGGTGCTCAGGGAGGTTTGGGGGTGTTCTTGTTTTGGCTCCTCTCTTTGTTTTCGCCGACCATGAGGAGTGTGAGCGATGCCAGGGCTGGATCCGGGAGACACCACAGCCTGGCAGCGCTTTTATTGCTCTCCATGAGCTTCTTCTGCAGCAACTGCTGCACTTTGCCCTGTTTTGAAATGAAGGTGTTTTGTCCAGATTGGGTTTCTTTATTTTATTTTAACTCCTCTGTGTCCCCCTCCCTGGCAGGAGCTCACAATGACAGAGGAAACATGCAGGACTCGGAGTCAGAAACGAGCCTTGGAGCGGGACGTGACCCCCAACGATGTGGACAGTAAGAAACTCAAAATGGAGAAAGGACTCTTGGGGACGGAGCTGAACTCTGAGGGAGACATGAAAATCAAGGCAGAGCCCGGAGCTGGCAAAGTGCAGGGACTGTTAAAGGCTGGAGAGGTGAAGGCGACCATCAAGGTGGAGGTTCAGACGGGGGACGAGCCCGTGGACATGAGCACCTCCAAAAGGTGAGTCCCCAGCTCCCTGTGGGCATGAGCACCTCCAAAAAGTGGGATCCCACCTCCCTGTGGACATGAGCACCTCCAAAAGGTGCTCCCTGCTGTCCCTGGACACCAGGGAAAGCCCTGGAATGCTGCAGTGCTTCGGGTTGGAAGGGAGCTGGGAGCTCATCCCATCCCTCCCCCTGCCATGGGCACTGGGATGGGGTCCATGGCCCTGGGAAGGAGTTGAAGGGAATTAAACCAGGATGTGGATGTGCAGCTCTGGATCTTCTCCTGAGATCCAGCAGCTCCTTCCTGGCTTTCCTTTGGCAGCTGAGGAAAGGAATGTGGGTTTCAATGAGCTCACAAGTCCTAAAGGGAATCCTGGAATGGTTTGGGTGGGAAGGACCATGGAGCTCATCCCATTCCATCCCCTTCCATGGGCAGGGACATCTCCCACTGTCCCAGGTTCTCCAGCCTGGCCTTGGAAAGGGTTTGCTTTGAGCTCCTGGTGGAGGTTCCAGTGTGGAAGAGGGGTTTGGGTGTTTGGAGTTGATCTGGGAAAACAACAGGGTGTAATTGTACCAAGCAGAGAAGCTGGAATTTTGCAGTGGGATCCTTCCTGAGGGGATGGAAAAATGGGACTCGTTGGGTTGGAAGTTGGTGGGATTTGGCCCTGGGAATGCTGTGGGTGCTGTGCTGGAAAAGCCTCCTGGAGGTGCCTGGATTTTGACACCTGATGGAAGTTGCTGCTCCCAGTCCCTGCCCTGCTCCCGACCCCTCAGCGCCTGGGGATCTGTGCTCTGGGGGCTTCTCAACCTCCTTCAGTGCTTTTAGCACTGAAAACATCATATTTTCCTTGGAAAAGGTGGCCCAGCCCTGATCCCAGCGTGGCTGATGGGACAGGTCAGGCTCTGGAATCGGGTGGTTTTCAGGAATCCCGAAGGACAAACGAGCCTTCAACTGGAAAAATGGTTTTTGTTGGGTTTTTAAATTTTTGGTTTTGTTTTTTTTTTTTCTAAACCTTGAAGTGAAATTCAAACCCAGGGCCTGGTTTGGGCGGGGTTGCTGTGCCAGGAGGGGCAAGAGGTGGTTCTGGAAGGCTCTGGAAGGCTCTGCTGAGGGGTCACACGAGGCCAAACCAAAGCCTTGCTCCTGCTGCTTTTGGGAGCTGCTGCCGATTATCCCAAACCCCCTGGAGAAGGGATGGGGGGGAAGGAGAGTCTGCTCCCCCTGGAGAAGGACATGGCAGGCAGAGCAATGCCCCAAAGCTCCCTCTGCCTCTGCATTCCCTGACTTCACCCACATGCTGCCGGGGGGGGGAAGAACATTTATCACTCCTGGCTCAGTCTGTGTCTCGTCCTTCCCCTTCCCTCTGCTCCTTCCCCTTCAATCCCAGAGTTTCCCACGTTTTCCCTGTGTTGAGCAGCAGCCTTTCCACCTCAGGCTGGAGTTTTCCCCTGGATTGTGTTGGGGTTGTTGTGCTCCAGGTGCAGCTCCTTCCTCCACACAACAAACATCTCCTGGCCGTTTTCCAGGTGTTTTTTTTTTATCCTCCCCCCCAAAACTCTTCCCTGAGCCACAAAAACTGAGCTGGTTGTGAGCAGAGATTCCTGGGCAGAGCCCACAAGGATCCCTCTGGACACTGCTGGGCTCAGGCAGCTCCAGGAGGACAAGTTGTCCTCTGGAGCAAAAGCATCAGGATCCTTCCAGAGCCCAGTTATCCCAGTTCTTGGAAAACTTTGCTCCCGAGGGAAGCGTGAGGTGTTCCCAGGGGAGGTGCTCCTGTGAGCAGCCGTGTTGGGCTCTCCTAAATCCTCAAAATTTACAGGGATTCTCCAAATAAGGAATCCCAAAACAGGTGCTTCACTCCAGGATTCTGCAGAGTGAGGCTTTGGAGTGATCCAGGGAAAACTGGGAGGGAGGGAAAATGGGATTTGTCAGGGAGTGATAACAAAGCACAAATTCAAGGGTTGGCTCCCACCCATCCCTCCCTCCATCTTGTCCTCCCTTTGTCCTGTCCCAGTGCTGGGATCAACGTGTGCCCTGGAAAACTTCCAGGCACTTGGACATCTTGTCATTTTTCCCGTGTTTTCCCCGTTTTCTGGGATTGGTCAGTTAATCCTGGAATTACCTGGCGTGTGTTAAGGCAGTGCCTCGATCCAAACCAGCCCATGAATTATTCCTGTGGATTTCGGGGTCAGTTTGGGGCTTATTGGGAGAAAAAAAAAATATATATAAATAAAAAAATCCCCCTGGACAAACCCCCCCACTCCCAACCCACTCCTGGAATTCTGTTGGATTTTCCCATCCAGCCCCAGGCTCTGGGTTTTTTGGACCTTGGAGGAATCAGGTTCCTTGGCAGGGTTGGTGTGGGATGGCTGAGGTTTGGGCCCAGTCTGTGCCCTGGGTTTCCCTCTCCAGGTTTGGATGTGGAATTTCGGTGTTTTGAAGGATTTGAGGTCAGTTTGGGGGTTGTTTATTTTTTTGTTTTGTTTAATCTGGTCATCAAATCACCCTGAAAAGTTAAAAGAGTGACTGGACTTGAGTGGGACTGGGAGGTGTTGTTGATCCCATGGGATGAGCTGGGGTTGGCTGGCCCAGTTCTTCCTGTTCCTGGAACTTACTGGGACCAGTGGGCTCCTCTTTTCCATCAAAAACCCTGGAATTAGGGATTTCACTCCCCTCCCAGCATCTCTGTGCCTCCAGCCATGTGCTGTCCTGAAGGATATCGTGGCAAAACCGATTCCTTGGGGGGAATTTAACATTTTATTCCAACACAAGTGGATTTAAGCTCCTGTTCTGGTTCATTTTCCTCCTTTTCCCACCCCCGTCTCAATCCTTTGATTCCCGGAGATAAAACACCTCCAGGAGGGGGGGGGGAAGAAAAAAAATTCCCCAGTGCCTTGTTTTTGCTTTCCTTGTTTGTCTTCCTTCCCTGCCAAGTATTTTTGGATGAGACAACACGAGGGCTTGAATGGACTGAGGCAAAACTGCTGCATATTTGTGGATGCAGATGAAGCTCCAGGCTGGGAATGTGTTGGGATGTTCCTTCCTTCCAGGAGCTCTTCTGTGCATCAGGGAGAATCCCCTGAGCCAGGAATTCCTCAATGTCCCTTTTTTTTTAAATTCCCCCACACACTTTTCCAAGTGTTCAGTTTAAACTTCACCTTCCTCGGAAGTTCCTTGAAACAACTTTTCCTCTGGGAAAAGTCGTGTCCGGCTCGAGGTGGGTTTGGGGTGGAGAGGTTGGATGCACCTTCCTTTCAAAGGGAAAAATTTGATTTGTGTTGAAGGCAAAAATTTGATTCACCTTCAACAGGAAAATTTAATCCCACACTAAAATTTAACCCAACAGGAAAATTTAACCCAACAGGAAAATTTAACCCAACAGGAAAATTTAATCCAACAGGAAAATTTAACCCAACACGAAAACTGAATTAATCTTCAGGGCAAAACTTGAGTTCCTCCTCCTCCCAAGTGGAATCAAACCTCCAGGGCTGGATTCAGCCCCTCTTCTTCCCTTTGGATCAACAGTTAACATTCCCTGTCCCTTGGGAAAGGAGCTTTTGGACTGGGGTTGTTGTTTTTTCCTGGAATTGCCGTGGTATCCCGGGAAAGGCTGGATGGCATCTCCCTGCCAGGAGAGACTCCACGCCTCTCCTGGGACTCCTTTTCCCTCCTCCAGCCGCCCGTTCCCGGTTTCCTGGCCCTGCTCCGGGCGCTCCCGGTGCTCCCGGTTCCGGCCGCTCCATTTTCTCCGGAGGCACCTGATCCCGGAGCTGACAAAATGAAGGCCGGGCAGCCCGGCCCGTTGCCATGGATTTGGCCACGAGCACGTCACAGCCACGGCCCCACGTGACCCTGTGGTGGCCCCGGTGCCACCCTCGGGATCCGCCGGCTCCGGGCTGGCAGCTCCGGATCCTGCCTGGATCCTCCCGGGATCCTCCTGGGGAGCGGGACAAGGGTGTCCCCGAGTTGTCACCCGGAGCCAAGTGGAACCCTCCTGCTGGATCCCTTCCCTTGGATCCCTTCCCTTGGATCCCTTCCCTTGGATCCCTTCCCTGCTTCCCTCCCCGGCTCGAGGGTGGAGCTGCCGGAGCGGCCGGGAAGGGAAGGGAAGGGAAGGGAAGGGAAGGGTTCCGGGAAAGGGCTGGTTCATCCCGGGTGCCGCTCGGATCCCCCTGCCCGGGGGGTTCCCGGAGTGTTTAAGGAACTTTTAACTTGTCCCTGCTTTCCATGAGGGATTTAAGATGGAAGTTGGGGGAGGAGTGGCCAAGCTGGCTCCAGGTGGGGCTGGGTCCTGCTCCAGGGGGGATTTGGTCCTTCCTGCTCCAGGGGGGATTTGGTCCTTCCTGCTCCAGGGGGGATTCAATCCTTCCTTCCCCGGGTGGGGTTCAGTCTTTCTCCAAGTGGGAATCAGTCCTTCCTTCCCCAGGGAGGGCTCAGTCCTTGTCCCGGAGCCGCTCCATCTGTCATTGGAAAGGGCTCGGCTGCCTCTTCCCAGCGCATTCCCAGCGCATTCCCAGCTCTCCAGCCAGTCAGGCCTTGTCCCAGCCCGGTTACATCCCGGCTGAGAACAGCCTGAGCCCCCGTTCGGATCCAGGAAAAAGCTGGGAATCCTTCACCTGAGCCGCTGAAATTTGAAAACCCCTCGGAGTTTGGATGCCTGGAGTTCCCGGGCTCGCTGTGCCCTCTAGAGGACATTCCCTTAACTTATTCCTTAGTTCTTTTCCCACTTTCTCACCCCTAAAATCCCTGCCGTGGGGGCCCAGCACTGTCATTCCCTGGGTGCCACAGAAAACCTGGGTGTCCCCTTCCCGCCCCCCTCCCACCCCCGTGCTCCAAACCTCCCTCTGGAATGTTATTCCCGGCTTGAAATCCCAAATCCCGGTGATCCAGAGGTGATCCAACCAGTTCTCCTGGGATAATTGCAGGGAATGGAGCCGGCAGGTGATTTATTGTCAGGAATTCGGGTGGAAGGTGGAGCCATCACTCAAACATGGAGCTTTAAAGCCAAATAAAGGGATTTAAATCCCTGGGACACAGCCAGGATTTGATGGATTTCTGATGGATGTGTCCATCTGTGTTGAGGCTGTCACGGGATTCCCGTGTTCCAAGTGGGAAATAATTCAGGAGTGTTGATACAGAAGGAAAATAATGCCAAAAAAAAGCGGTTAAATTTGGGTGAAGTGAATTAAGTGTGGATGGTCGGTGTGGGATTTCCTTCAGATTCGGGAGCTGGGGTGGGAAAAGCCATAAATCACAAATACTTGGATTGGGGAAGGAAGAGGAAAACTGGGGATGTGGTTTTGCCTTTCAGCAGTTAAGGAGAAGCAGCGAGTTATCCCTGGATTTGGGGTGGGGTGTGGAAGCAGAGCCCTGGAAAACCTCTGTGTCCTCCAAGGGGGGGGGGGAATGGAAAAGCTCCTGTCGTGAAGGAATTCCCTTCCCCTTTTTCTCTGGGAATGTGTCCCTGCCCATGGGACTGGATCGTTTTAAGGTCCTTCCAACCCAAACCATTCCAGGGATCTCTCCGTGCTGTGGCTGCACCCGGGGAGCTTGGGGAGCTTGGTGTCCACAGGGAAAACGGGAATTGAGCTTCTTCCAACAGGTTTATTTGGGATTTGAGGAATTTGGGATTAATCAGGGACTCGTGGAGTGGTTTGGGTTGGCAGGACCTCGAGGAGCAGAGCAGGGCCACCCCACTATCCCGGGCTGCTCCCCTGGCACAAGGTGGTCGCTGACTCAGCCCTGCAGCCCCAAAGTCGTGCTTCCCTTGGTCTCATCCAACCCTTCCCTGTGTTTCTGCTCCGCTCCACAGCGAGATGAAGCGGGAGAAGAGGGTCCCCTCCCCAGACGTCATCGTGCTGTCGGACAACGAGCCCTCGAGCCCGCGCATGAACGGGCTCACCAAGATCGCCCTCAAGGAGACCAGCACCGAGGCCCTGATGGTGAGGCCGGGCTGGGAACACCCCCTGGCTCCTCCTGGGATCCCAGGGGCCCTTGGCACGTGGGTGGGTTTGCAGGCAGGGAAGTCCTGGAGCCCTTGGTAGAAGCCCTGATGTCTCCTGGTTTGGGCTCGGCCTCTGGGTTTTGGCCGGTTTTTAAGAGTTCAAAGGGGGCTTTTTAAAGGGCCTCACTCGGTGTGGCCCAGCACAGGCTTTCATCCAGCACCTCTTTTAACCTTTTTCACTTCTTTTGCCACTGAGAACGTTTTTTAAATACTCAAATACTCAAATATTGAGGGGTTTTTTTCCCCTCCAGATTCTCTCCCCATTGAGACACAGGTCACAGTGACAATGCTCTGGTGGAACTTGGGTGGTTATCTGGCTTTTCCCTCTCCCCCCTCCCTGTATCCCATCCTTTCCCTTTCCTTTAGCCTTTTTCACTTCTTTTGCCACTGAGAATGTTTCTTAAATACTCAAATATTTAAAATATTTAAATTTTTTTTCCCCTTTGAGCTCTCCCCCCACTGAGACACAGGTGACAGTGACAATGTGGAACTTAGTGGAACTTGAGTGGTTATCTGGCTTTTCCCTCTCCCCACTCCCAGTTTTCCATCCTTTCCCTTTCCTTTAGCCTTTTTCACTTCTTTTGCCCCTGAAAACATTTTTTAAATACTCAAATATTTAAAATATTGGGGTTTTTTCCCCCTCTCTGAGCTCTCCCCCCACTGAGACACGGGTCACAGTGACAATGCTGGGAGTTCCTGGTGGGACCTGGGTGGTTATCTGGCTTTTCCCTCTCCCCATTCCCTGTTTCCCATCCTTTCCCTGCAGAAGAGCAGCCCTGAGGAGCGGGAGAGGATGATCAAGCAGCTCAAGGAAGAGCTTCGGTTGGAAGAGGCAAAACTCGTCTTGTTGAAAAAGTTACGGCAAAGTCAAATCCAGAAGGAGACCACGGCTCAGAAGGTGGGATTCTCCTGCTTATCCCACCCCTGGAAATGGAGGGGAGGGGGGTCAGTAACTGGGGCAGTTGCCATTCCCTGTGGAACATGGAACAAACACTCCAGTCCTTAATCATGGAATGCTTTGGGTGGGAAGGGGCCTTAAAGCTCTTCCCAAGCCCTGTCCAGCCTGGCCTTGGACACTCCCAGGGATGGGGCGTGTAGGGATTGCTGGGATAGCTCAGAGGAGATCCTTGGAGGTGACAGGGAATCAATCCCAGAGTTTGAACTCCAGGCTGTGGGAGCTGGTGGCAGATCCCAGGTCTGGATTCCAGGTTCGGATTCCAGGTCTGGATCCCAGGTCTGGATTCCAGGTTTGGATCCCAGGTCTGGATCCCAGGTCTGAATTCCGGGTCTGGATCCCAGGTCTGAATTCCAGGTCTGAATTCCAGGTCTGGATCCCAGGTCTGGATCCCAGGTCTGAATTCCAGGTCTGGATCCCAGATCTGGATTCCAGGTTTGGATCCCAGGTCTGGATCCCAGGTCTGGATCCCAGGTCTCCCACAAGTGAGTCTGCTCTGAGCTGCACATCCCCCAGAGCAATCCAGGCAGGAAAGGCTCAGCCTTCCCACCCCGATTCCCTTTTCCCATCCTCCTCTTCCCTCTCCTCATCCCACACATCCCGGGGGGTTGGGGGATGAGGGGGGAGCTCTTTGCAGCACAAACCATCCCAGGAAAAAGGCTGTGGGGTGGTTTTGGTTTTTTTTTTTGGCAGAGCTGTTTTTCCCTGGGCTGCTCCCTGCTGGAGGTGGAGGTGGCAGGAGAGGAGCAGAGGAATTTGGGATGTGAGGGGGTGGGAACCCCCCACGCTGCTCCCGAGCCTGAATTCCAGTTCCCTGTAACAATGGCAACGACCCCGTTCCCTGTGGCTGCCGCAGGGGGGAATTTTGGGAGTGGGAGGGAGGTGGGGAGGCAGCTCCTGGCACTGCTTTGGGTGGGTTATTGGCACCTTCTCCCGGAATTCCAAGTGCTTCAGGAGGTGGGATTAAAACCAGAACTGAGGACCTGCATCCCTGAACCCTGAGCTGGGAGCTGTGGGGGTTTGAACCGAGCAGGGGGAGACAGATCCTGAACTTCTTCGCTTCCAGAGGCTCCTTCCCGAGCTCGTTCCCACTGTGCCGGTGCTGGATCCCGGTGTTGGATCCCGGTGCTGGATCCCGGTGGGAGCGGGTGGGGAGGGCTGAGATGGGCTCTGGGCTGGCCCAGCTGAGCCAGAGCTCCCCTTGCTGGAGAAACTCGTGATTTTCCTGCTCCAGCCTCATCCCTCCTTCCCTAATTCCCTGCAAACCCCCGTGTGGAGGAGCAGGGGCTGTGGGAGGGGGGCAGAGGCGGAGCCTTGGAGGATTCTCGTGCCGAGGCTCTTGGGGCTGAACTCTCTTCCCCCCTTTTCCCTGCTGTAATTCCTGCTTCCACCCTTATTCCTCTGCTTTTCTCTCTGGTTTTTCCTCTTCCAGCCCGCTGGTTCCTCTGGGAGTGCTGTCACCCCTCCGCCCTTGGTGCGGGGACCACAGAGTGTTCCTGCTGGGAAACCCTCCCTCCAGGTCAGTGGGGCGGGAAGGCTCCCAGGAACGAGGGCCCTGGAGCACAGGGAAAGGTGCACAGGGCAGGGAAAACATTCCCAGCCCCTGAATTCCCTGGAGCCAGGGGGGAATCCCCTCTTTAAACTCCCCCGGCCCCGCTCCGAGCTTTGTGGTGGGATGGGAGGTCTCACGTGGAAACCATTCCCATCAAGCTTTGTTTTCCAGCTGATCATCCCAGTCCACTCTGCTGATAATTCCTTGGGAGAAGGGATGCCATGGAATTCTGGCAGCCAGGTTTTGGGGCGGCCTCCAGAGCCTGAGCTGGGGGATGAGCTGGAAGAACTGAGGGAATCCCGGGATTCCCTCTTGGCTTCCTGGCTGGATGGCACACAGGGGCTGGAAGGATCCTGGTTCAGGCTGAATTAAATGTTGGGAATTCTTGGGAAAGGGAAAAAAAAAGCAGAGTCACTTGGCATCTGTCCTTCATCATCCCCTGGAAGCCAGTGACTCGTTTTGCTGCTGCATTTCAAACGTTCCTGGGTGTTTGATTGGAACCAAATTCCCAAACTTCTTCAGTTCCAAGTGTTTTCCCGTGGGAAAAGGCAGCTCTTCACCTGGAGATCCCCTGGAATTCCAGACCCAGGGAAAGGGGGGGGTTTGCTCTCCGTGGAGGAGACATTCCCACACCAGAGCAGTGTGCCAGCTGGAGGAATCCCTTGCTTGAGGCTGTTTCCTTGGATTCAGGCAGCACTTCCAGAGGAACTGGACCAGGAGTTAAACCTTCAACCAGGGAAACTTAGAGCAGAGACCTGGGAGCTAAAAATCCCAAAATTGAGCTTATTCTGCCTAATTTGGGGTGTTTGGGTGCATTGACCCCCCTCTGCTTCTGCTGGAATGGAAAAGGTGCTGACTCCTGTGGGAAGGGGCTGAGGGAACATTTGGGATTCAACTGGAAAGGGATAAAACTTCCCAGCTGCTCAGGGAAGCGGGAGATTCCCTGCTCTTTGTTCCCAGGGGATGCTCAGGTTGGGAAGGAGGGAAGTTGGGGAGCAGCACCCGTGGGAAACCCTGGGAATGGGATGAGAGGAGTGTTGGAGCCCCTCGGGCTCCTGGAGGGTGTTGGGTGTCCCCAGGAACATCCCTGGCGTGTCCCCACGTCCCCTGTCCTGGCACCAGGAGGAGTTTTTAGGGTTGCAAAGCTCAGGCAGCACATTCCCAGAAACCCCTCTAGGCTGATTCCTTTTCCTTTCCGTGATTTTTTTTTTCCTTAAAGCTTTCCTATTTTCCTGCCTTTTTTTCCTCCTTCCCAATCCACTCACTTCCTCCACCTTCTCCCTGAATCCAGTCTGTATTCCCCATTTCCCAACACTCCTTTTCCCACCATGGGGGGGGGGGGGGTTGTGGTGGTTTTTTTTTTGGACTCTCAGTGCACCAAACCCAGCCTGGCCACCTCCTACCCTCCAGCTTTTCCATTGTCTCCACGCTCCACCCATCCCTCCAGCCCAGGAATGACTGTTCCCTCTTTTCCAGACCTCTTCCACACGGATACCAGGCACTGTGATCCCTCCTCCCTTGGTCAGGGGAGGGCAACAGGCATCTTCCAAGCTGGGCACTCAGCAGAACACGCAGATCGTGATGCCCCCCCTGGTCCGAGGGGCCCAGGTGAGTGTTGGCCTTGATCCTTCATTCCCTAATCCAGGGGAACTCCTTCTCCACCTTCCCAACAGCTTCCCATCCCATCTTTTCGTCTCCTCATCCAACTGTTCTGCAGTGGCGGGATTAAGGAGGGGAAAAAAACCAACCCTCATTCCGAGGGATAACTTCCCTGATTAACGGCTTTGGAATGAAACAGGCTCCAAACTCCACCCTGGGGAAGGAGTTGGACTGGGAAACCTGGGAATTTTGGGCCAAAATGAGGCTGTGGAAGGAGTTTGACTCGGAAACTTGGGAATTTTGGGCCATAATGAGGCTGTGGAAGGAGTTTGACTGGGAAACTTGGGAATTTTGGGAGATAATGAGGTTGTGGAAGGAGTTTTGCTCAGAAACTCAGGAATTTTTGGCCATAGTGAGGCTGTGGAAGGAGTTTGACTTGGAAACTCAGGATTTTTTGGCCATAATGTGGTGACCTCATGTCCAAGCACCTCCTGTCACATTTTCCAGGATTAAGGAGGGAAAAAACCCCACATTCTGAGGAACAACTTTCCTGATTAACACCCTCAAAATGAAACAGGTGTAAAACTCCAGCCTGGGGAAGGAGTTTCACTTGGAAACTCGGGATTCTTTTGGCCGGGATGAGTCGGCCTCGTGCCCGAGCTCCTCCTCACATCCCTGGTTTTATTCAGGGATGGGAAGGGATGTCACTCCCAGGCTCCCTCCTCCTTCCTTCCCGGCCTCATCCCCGCTGTCCCCGCTCTCCAGAGGCTGATCCCATTCCCATCTATCCCACAGCAAATCCACACGATCCGGCAGCACTCCAGCACGGGGCCGCCCCCGCTGCTCCTGGCGCCGCGGGCGTCGGTGCCCAGCGTGCAGATCCAGGGCCAGCGGATCATCCAGCAGGGCCTGATCCGCGTGGCCAACGTGCCCAACGCCAGCCTGCTCGTCAACATCCCGCAGGTGAGTCCCCAGCCTGCCCTCCCTGCCCTCTGGGGGCCGAATTCCCGGGATGGTTCGGCTCGGAAGCCGATGGGAATCCCACCAGGGACATCTCACGCTGTTGCTCCGGCCTTGCCCTTGGACACTTCCCCACAGCTGCTCTGGGAATTCCATCCCAGCCCCTCCCCACCTCTCAGCCGGGAATTCCTTCCCAATATCCATCTCTCCCTGCCCTCTGGCAGTGGGAAGCCATTCCCTGTGTCCTGTCCCTCCATCCCTTGTCCCAGGTCCCTCTCCAGCTCTCTTGGAGCCCCTTTAGGCCCTGGAAAGGGCTCCCAAAGGATGTTGAGCACAAAGTTGTTCCCAGAAACTGGGAATCTTTGACCTGTTGAGTGGAAAAAGTGAATTTTTTTGGAGCTTCCCTGCCCAGCTCTGGATCCAGGGAGGAAGGGGAATTGGAGCCCTCCCCAGCCTCCCAGGGAGGGATTCCTTCCCAGTATCCCATCTAACCCTCCTTCTGGCACTGGGAAGCCATTCCCTGTGTCCTGTGTCTCCATTCCTTGTCCCCAGTCCCTCTCCAGCTCTCCTGGGAGCCCCTTTAGGCCCTGGAAGGGACTCTTAGGATTCCCTGGAGCCTTCTCTTCCCCAGCTCTCCCAGTCTCCAACCCTGGGATCACCTCACTGGCTCATTCCCAATGGGAAGAGCTGCTCCAGCACCAAAATAAAATATTAAGTTGACCTAAAGTAGAGAGAAAAAACCAAAAACATTCCTTTGAGGAACACGGAATGTTGCCTGGGAAGCTTTGAGGTGCTCCAGCCCTTGGAGCATCTTCCTCACTGTGACAAGGAAAGCACCCACTCCAGAGGGTCGGGAAGGGGAACATAAAGGCAGAAAAGTGAATTTTGACCCTTTTGATATGAAGTTGTCCTTTAGAACTTCCATGGATTTTTTTATGTGACCTGGTGCCCGGGGTGGCCTCAGCTCTGATGTTCCAGTGACCTCATTGTCGGGGTCACCTCCAAAAAAAAAAAAAACCCCCAGGCTTCAAAGGCCGGATTCTGGTCCCACTTCCATCACCCCCCCACACTTCTTCCCGATGTGGAAACCCCTTTTTGGGATCGAACCGTGCCCTCTTTCTCCCCCCAAGGCCTCCCCCACCTCCATCAAAGGCCCCGCGGTGAGCTCGGCCCAGGCCAATTCCGCGGCTCCCGGCGCGTCCCTGGGCGGCTCCGGCGAGTCCCCGGCCAGCAGGCAGGCCGCAGCCAAGCTGGCCCTCAGGAAGCAGCTGGAGAAGACCCTGCTGGAGATCCCCCCTCCCAAACCTCCCGCCCCGGAGATGAACTTCCTGCCCAGCGCCGCCAACAACGAGTTCATCTACCTGGTGGGCCTGGAGGAGGTCGTGCAGAACCTGCTGGAGACACAAGGTGAGGGAGCGGCGAGAACCTTCCCCGGGGGTCGGGAGAGGAGCGTTCCCACCTGGATCTGGGCTCGGTGTCGGGCAGGGATGAGCTGCAGGGGGTGCAGGGTTGAGTTGACACGTTCCTGTGGAACGTGGGGGTCGCTTCCTGTGGTGACTGTCAGCCCCAAGGGAAGGGATTGGCTTCCTTCGGGTGTTCTCAGGCTGGGGTTTGGAGTTGTGTTCCCAAGGGCTTGGAGGGTTGATTTCCCAGTTTTCGGTGACCTGTGCTTGTGTTGGAGGGTTGATTTCCCAGTTTTCAGTGCCCTGTGCCTGTACTGTTCCCCATGTCTCAGTGCCACCCTGCCGTGTCGGGATGTCAGTCCCATGTCTCAGTGTCCCCAAGGGCCATAGGGTGTCAGTCCCCCTGTCTCAGTGTCCCCAAGGGCTGTAGGGTCAATCCCATGTCTCAGTGTCCCCAGGGGCTGTAGGGTCGATCCCTCTCTCAGTGCCCCCCTGCTGTGTTGGGGTGTCAGTCCCCGTCTCAGTGTCCCCAAGGGCTGTAGGGTGTCAATCCCGTGTCTCAGTGTCCCCAAGGGCTGTAGGGTTGATCCCATGTCTCAGTGTCCCCAGGGGCTGTAGGGTTGATCCCCCATGCCATGTCCCCAAGTCCTGTAGGGTCGATCCCCCCTGTGTGTCCCCAGGGGCTGTAGGGTCAATCCCATGTCTCAGTGTCCCCAAGGGCTGTAGGGTCAATCCCATGTCTCAGTGTCCCCAAAGGCTGTAGGGTTGATCCCCCATGCCACGTCCCCGAGTCCTGTAGTGTTGACCCCCCCCGTGTGTCCCCAGGGAAGGCGCTGGCGGCGGCGGCGGCGCGCGAGCCCTTCGTGTGCGCGCAGTGCCAGACGGACTTCACGTGCCGCTGGCGGGAGGAGAAGAACGGCACCATCATGTGCGAGACCTGCATGACCTCCAACCAGAAGAAGGCCCTGAAGGCCGAGCACACGAACCGCCTCAAGGCCGCCTTCGTCAAGGCCCTGCAGCAGGAGCAGGAGATCGAGCAGCGCATCCTGCAGCAAACGGCCCCCCCGGGGCAGCCCAAGGCCGAGCCCCTCGTGCAGCACCACTCACTCAAGCAGGTACAGACACACCCCCGGGGTCTGGGGGGAGGAATTGTGTCCTGCAAAACCCACCCCGGGATGGTTTTAGGGGGGAACTCGTCGCGGGGATCCCGCAGTGGTTTGGGCGGGAAAGGGATCATGAGGGGAACAGGAGCCTTGGGGTGGGATTGGGGGGAGGGAAAATCCATCTCTGGCTGGTTTTAGGGTGGAACTAAGCATGGGATCCCTCAGTGGGTTTGGGTGGGAAAGGATCTCGTCCTGGGGAGGTCACGAGGGGAATGGGAGCCTTGGGATTGTCCAGGCGGAGATTGGGTGAGGGAAAATCCAGCTCTGGCTGGTTTTAGGGTGGAACTAAGCATGGGATCCCGCAGGGGTTTGGGTGGGAAGGGATCTCATCCCAAGGGGGTCACAAGGGGAGTGGGAGCCTTGGGGTGGTCGGGGGGGGGGGGGGGATGCAAATATGAAAATATATAATATAAAATATTATTAATTTTTATAATTTTACATATTTGTGTAAGTTACATAATTAATAATATAACATATTGTATGTTATATTATATTGTATTATATATTATAAAAATCTATATTATTTAATTATATATTATATAATTATGGGTATATATTATAAAATCTATTATGATATATTATAAAATCTATTATTATTATAGAATATAAAATAATTATGTATTTTATTTTAGGCATAATATCTATAATATATTATAATAATGTATTATGGTACATATAATATATTAAATATATTAATATTAAAGATTAAATATATTATATATTAAATATAATGTATTGTAGTGATATATTATAGATATTATACCTAAAATAAAAATATTAAAATATGTATAATATATATAATATATTATAATTTAATGATGTAATATAACAATATATTATAGAATAATTATTATTAATATAATAACTATTAATAATATAATAATTATATGGGAAAATTACCCTTAACAAAACATAAATCACGTAACAAATCCCAGACTCCCGGGAGGGCTCGGGCTGGAAGGACCTTGAAGATAATCCAGATCCAGGACTCGGGTGCTGAATTCCAGAGCCTGGGAAAGGCCCCTCCAGGCCCCCAGCCCTGACCCCCCGTGTCCCCTGTGTTCCAGAGTTCCAGCCAGATGTCCCGAGGGGCCGGAGCCTCGCGGGGGGTCCTGCACAGCTTCAGCCCGTCCCCAAAGCTCCAGAGCCCCTCGGCCTCGCTGGGCGGCCGGGCCGGGAAGCACGTGGAGCGCTCCGGGAGCAAGGGCAGCGCGGCCTGGAAGAAAACCCCCCTGAGCACGGGTAAGGGCTCCCCCTGAGCACGGGGAAGGGCTCCCCCGGAGCCTCCTCTCCCTGTGCTCCCTGCCCAGCATTCCCAGGGCTCGGGGGACGGCCATTTTCCCTCCAGGATTCCTTTCCTGGTGGGGTTTCCTGCCCGGAGAAATGAGGACGCTGAGCATCAACTCTTGGGATTGTTGCCTTTGGGGTGGGGAAGGTGCCTTTGTTGTCCCCATCCAAGGGGATCAAACCAAACCAAACAAATCCTCCTGTTTTCCACATTCATGGCTCAGCTGAAGGGATTTGAAATTCAGCCGGTGATCCCAGAGTCCCTGTGCCCATCCAGCACTCCGGGGGTTTGTCCTTCATTTCTGGGGGTTTCATTAAATCCTTTCATTTCTGACCGATGTTTTCTCTTTGCTGGAAGTAACACCCCAGTAAATAAATGGGTTTGTTCCAGGTCAGACTCCAGCACATCCCCGTTGAAATTCCCATTGGAATATTTCAAATTCCCGCAGGAATGTTCCCAATATCCTCAGGATCTGGGATCACCGAAGCTGTTCTTTGAACAAATGGAAATCATAAATTCTAATCCAACCTTTTCTACGTGTTTTTACGTAAGAACGTGACTTGAGAAGAGTCATTTGTTTACCCTAAATGATAATTCCAGGATTTCCAAGGAAGGAACCACTGGAGCAAACGGCTCCTTTGTGATCCCTCTTGCCCAGCAGTGGTGGATTTCCCGGGATTCTCTCATTCCTGACAGTTTAATCGATCGGTTAAGATGTAATTGCATTCCTGAGAGCTCAGATCCTCATTCCAGGGAGTTCAGATCCTCATTCCAGAGAGTTCAAATCCTCATCTCTGGTCCTGAAATCTCCCTCTGTTGAGATGATTTTGGGAGCTCCCACCTCCTGAAGGTGTCGGATCCGGGGATGATCCGTGCCCGGAGATGATCCGTGCCCGGGCGCCGCATTCCCACCGGGATCAGGGGTGGGTTTTGCCCCTGTTGTGCCTCATGTCCGTGTCATTCCATGACTCCTGTTCTCCCTTCTCCTCCCCGATGCCCAGGTGGGGCTTTGCCCTTCGTCAGTCCCAGCTTAGCCGTGCACAAATCGGCCTCGGCCGTGGACCGGCAGCGCGAGTATCTCCTGGATATGATCCCGCCCCGCTCCATCCCACAGTCGGCCACGTGGAAATAATGCCCGGCAAGACTTGTCCTGTTTCTGCCATCCTTTTTATACCACAGTTCCGTGGAATCTGCTTTAATCCCAGCTGGATACGCCCCAGGCTTTCTAGGATGCAAGAAGACCACTCCTCATCCCACCGAGTGCCGCCGTCCCTGCCGAGAGGAGTGACCCCCGCGGGTCCCGGATTCCGACGGAGGCTGGCAGGGAGGGGAAGGATTCCTTCGGTTTTTTTTGGCTTTCTGTATTTAGTTTGGATTTTTCCGTCACCAGCACAAAGGACTCAGTGACTTCTCTGCCTTTGGGTTCGTTCCCGGCGACAAACCCAGCGCCGGGCCCGCAGCGCCGGGCCGCGCTCCAGCGTGGAATTCGGGGGCCAGGAGGGAGGAATTCCAGCCCCATCCTGCATTTAGTGAGCCGAGTTCGTGGCTGCTCCTCTTCCCTGCCCCTCCTCCAGCCAGGAAGGGAGTCTACACATCCTGATATTCCCAAAATCTCCTTCTGGTGGTGACGAGCTAACGATAAATAAGCGCAGACTCCGATTCCGGTTGAGTTCGGTCCTTTTCCCAAGGGATTGGCTGCCACCAAAACTTGCCTGGTAGGTGGGAACCACGCAGGAGTCTCTCACTTTTGTTGGATTCTGTTTGGAATAGACTTTGGAACCGTTGGTAGTTTAAAAACCTAATTTACTGACTAGACAAAACCTTTGTTGGGTCTTTCTAATTCAGCGAAGAGCAGTTGGGCCTTTCCTACGTTCCCGGAGACTCCGAAGTGAAACCGTTTGGGATAATTTTCCTTTTTGGAGGGGTTTTGGTTTCTCTTTTTTTTTTTTTTTTTTTTTTTTTTGGTTTTTTTTTTTTTTGTTTCTCTTGTTGTTGTTGTTTGTTTGTTTGGAGGAATATTACTCGAAAGAATAGGAATTCCAGGAGCTGCATGCAATCAGGGAGAGAGCGGGAGGCGCCGGCAGATCCTCCCTCTGGTGATTCCCACCGGGAATTCCGGCCGTTCCCAGCACATTTTGGGGGAGGGGGCCTTTGTGATCCCTTCCGAGTTCTTCCAGGGCATCCAGAGCATGCTCCTCTATCCATCACCATCCCGCTTCGGGTGGAGCTTTAGGGGGAAAGTTTTGGTTGATCCCAAAAATCCCGTCGGGTCCGGTTTGGTTGGTTTTCGTTCCTCATCCCCTCCTCCTTCGTGCTTCTCCCGGGTTTTCCAGTTGAATTGGGGCGGCAGAATTCCATGCCTTACGCCTTGTTGTTTGCATATCAGTGCTGGAAGGAAGTGCTGATGATGAGAATTATTTGGGAAAGTCTATATATATATATAATCTATATATCTATATATAAGGGGGAGGGGGTTCCGTCGGAGCCGAGTTTATTTTCGTAGCAGTCGCCGGGAGATCGAAACTTGAAGCCAAGAATTCCTTAGGGTCGTCCCCCCCCTCGGATCTGCCCGCTGCATAGTGACAGAATTCCAGCCTTTTCCCCCCTCCCTCCCCCTTTTCCCTGCTGGGTGAAGATCGAGATTTAAGGGATTTTTTTTTTCCCAACCTCTTGAGCAGCCTTGAAAACCCTCCTCGTTTTCCAAACTGGGATTCGTTGCTGGATGTAAAGCCCCAGAATTCCAATCCTCCAGAGGGATCTGAAGAACTAGAAGGGGATGGAGGGAGGTGAAGTTTTGGAAGGTTTCTGTTCATTCCAGGCTGGTTTGGGTTGGGAATGTGGAGGGAGAACTGGAGTGCATTTGCCTTTTGCACTTGATATTCCGGGAAAGTTTCGGTTCCTTCCCTGTGTGGAATTTTTTTGGTTGGTTTCCGGGGATTTTTTTTCCCCTCTCCTCTGATGAATTCCTGCGTTTTCTCCTCGTCGATGCCAATGTTTGATCGCTGTTAAATCCCCTGGAAAAGTTCATTTGGTTCAAAAAAAAAAAAACAAACACCAAGGAAAACTCCTCAAATTAAAATCCAAAACCCTTTTTTTGGGGGGTGGGGCAACTTCCCAATTAATTTTGCCAGTGTTGGGAAACAACTTTAGATGATTCTGGGGGGAAAAAAACCCAAACCAACAGGGAGTGAAAGAGGGGCAGAAAATATAAAATCAAATGTTACAAAAGCCACGTCAAAACCTTTCTGGGATCCCACCAGCCCAGTGCTTGGAAACGGGAATTTCAGCCCAACGTGGAGAATTCAAAAGAAGCCTTAAAAGAATCGGGGATATTTTAGTTTTAAGGTTTGGAACTGAAAAACAAAACAGGTTTTGTGCATCCAGGCTTAAAAAAGTGTTAGATCCCGAATTTCTTTGCGTGTAATTCAGAATAAAACCCCCAAAAATACTATTTTTGGGGGTTGGGGGGAGATTTTGTTTTGAAGGGAAGGGAAAAATCCTACATGGGACGAGGCTGAAAGACCCCGAAATCCAGCAGGGAATGAGGCTGTTGGGATTCCAGCCGGTTCCGACGTGGTTTTCCGGGGGGATCCGGGGGGGTTTGTTTCGTTGCATCCCTGTTTCTGCCAAATCGTGGATAAATCTCGGGAAGGATTGAAGTGGATCCATGTGTGAATTCCGGGAGAGAGGCTTTTCCTTTGGGGCCGGAGCCCCGTGTTGAGTTGGGTGTTGTGGGACTGGGCTCGGTCAGGTTGAAATAGTTGTTCAAACACTTTAATACAGTTTTTCCAAACCTCCTCCTCATCCTCCTGTTCTCCTTTTTGCCGGAAGAAACCCCACAAAAACATGGGAAAATAAAACGACAAAAAAAAATCTCAGTGAAACGGAATATTCCCATCATGGGTCTGCCTGGAGGGGAAATCCTTGGGAATTGTGGAGGAGGGGGGGTTTAGACGCAAACTTAGGAACAAATCTTGGGTTTATTCCTACTGCTATTCCTATTCCTACTTGTTGCCTTTGGGATTCCTGAATCCCGGAGGGCTTTGGGATTTCTGATTCCAGAAGGGCTGTTGGATCACCTGTGGGATTCCTGAATCCCTGAGGCCTTTGGGATTCCTGAATCTCTGAGGGCTCTTGGATCCCCTTTGGGA